>NW_026043740.1:343219-686438 GCF_937001465.1 Orcinus orca | reverse complement strand
TGTTAGTAAAGCATCTGGAATGTTGCACCCGAGTACCAGGGGACGAGAACTGAGACATATTTCAACACGTCTCCCGATCACACGGTTGATCATACTCTGGGTTCCACATGCATGTTTTAGCTGAAGGAAGAATCCCTTAAACCTGGAGAGTTGAGACCCGTGGAATGGGTACCATGCAATATGACTTCAAAGGGTCTTCATTTGCTCACCAAAACTCTCCAATCCTATCACTGCTGCGTTTTTGCCCCTGTACTCACGATTGATTCACTTTCAGAGACATAGCAATCCATAGGTTTTAAGATACTTACTAGTCAGGTACATTATTAGGCGTTTAATATGGGGTTTTGAGTCCATTTCGTTGAGCAAGGAGTAGCTCTTGTCTATTACATATTTGGCTTAAGGAACTTTATCTGTGCTCATTTCAATCTCTGGTTTTATGCAGCACCCCAACTCACCTTTCCCCTTAAGCAAGCATAAGTTGATTTTCTAAATTTGGGACCATGTTCTGTTTTGAAATTCAGTTCCTGTGTAGCCAAGTTTACATTCCGTGTATTAGTGATATCTTATGATGTTTCTTTTTCTGTGTGACTTATTTCAGTTAGAATCATCATACCTGAATCCACTCATTATGCTGCTATGGGCCTGATGACATAGATGTCATTGCTGAGTGATATTGCATTGTACGTAAGTACCACAACTTCTTTATCCATTTTTCGCTTTATGCGATATTGAACTTGTACCGTAAACGAGTTTCTTGTAAACAGAGCCATCCCAAACTTTGGGGTGGCTGTGTCTTTTTGATTTTAATTTCCCTAAGCTGCAGGACCATAAGTGGAAGTGCCCTAGGCTCTGTTGCTTTGTTTTTTAGATGTTTCAGGAAACACCATACACTTCTCCCGAGTGGCTGTTGGCAATTTACATCCCGCCCATCAGCATAACAAGGCTCCCAGTTCTCCATGGCCTGTCCTGCCTTTCTGTATTTTACACTTTTTTCAGATGGCCCTTTTGACGGGGGGGGGGGAAGTGAGACTTCATTGTAGTGCAGATTTCCTTTGCAAGCTTGCTTGGTTGGCCAAAAAGGGCGTATGCGTTTTTTCCTGAATATATTCAGGAAAAAACGCATACGCCCTTTTTGGCCAAGTGCATCATTGTCGACCTTCTGCCTCTTTTCCTATGCTTTAAATGCAATTCCAGTCTACCTCCTGAAATCGGTTTCCTGCAATTCTGCCCGGCTTTCAAGTCCTCTTGGCAGCCTTACTTCAGTATATTTTTGGATGATAGCTGTCATTTATAACTCTGCAGGTTTGTGAATTACAGTGCCCCTGAGCTCCTTTCTTCAACTCGCTTTCTTGTGAGCTGGCCGCAACACCGCAGGATTGCTTCAGGCCCTAATCTGGTTCCGGCATGGCACGCTGAGCCTTTGGTTAATTCCTCTTCCTGGTGGGAAATGAGAGTTAAATTTTCCCGTCCAGACACCTCCAGCTAGTCTCTCATTGGTTCTCCCTATTCCTGTTCATCTTCCACGGAATTTGCAAACTGGGCCAAACAGGAGGTTAAAGGCACTGACTCTCCAAGTCGGGAGAGTGTTAGTAAAGCATCTGGAATGTTGCACCCGAGTACCAGGGGACGAGAACTGAGACATATTTCAACACGTCTCCCGATCACACGGTTGATCATACTCTGGGTTCCACATGCATGTTTTAGCTGAAGGAAGAATCCCTTAAACCTGGAGAGTTGAGACCCGTGGAATGGGTACCATGCAATATGACTTCAAAGGGTCTTCATTTGCTCACCAAAACTCTCCAATCCTATCACTGCTGCGTTTTTGCCCCTGTACTCACGATTGATTCACTTTCAGAGACATAGCAATCCATAGGTTTTAAGATACTTACTAGTCAGGTACATTATTAGGCGTTTAATATGGGGTTTTGAGTCCATTTCGTTGAGCAAGGAGTAGCTCTTGTCTATTACATATTTGGCTTAAGGAACTTTATCTGTGCTCATTTCAATCTCTGGTTTTATGCAGCACCCCAACTCACCTTTCCCCTTAAGCAAGCATAAGTTGGTTTTCTAAATTTGGGACCATGTTCTGTTTTGAAATTCAGTTCCTGTGTAGCCAAGTTTACATTCCGTGTATTAGTGATATCTTATGATGTTTCTTTTTCTGTGTGACTTATTTCAGTTAGAATCATCATACCTGAATCCACTCATTATGCTGCTATGGGCCTGATGACATAGATGTCATTGCTGAGTGATATTGCATTGTACGTAAGTACCACACCTTCTTTATCCATTTTTCGCTTTATGCGATATTGAACTTGTACCGTAAACGAGTTTCTTGTAAACAGAGCCATCCCAAACTTTGGGGTGGCTGTGTCTTTTTGATTTTAATTTCCCTAAGCTATAGGACCATAAGTGGAAGTGCCCTAGGCTCTGTTGCTTTGTTTTTTAGATGTTTCAGGAAACACCATACACTTCTCCCGAGTGGCTGTTGGCAATTTACATCCCGCCCATCAGCATAACAAGGCTCCCAGTTCTCCATGGCCTGTCCTGCCTTTCTGGATTTTACACTTTTTTCAGATGGCCCTTTTGACGGGGGGGAAGTGAGACTTCATTGTAGTGCAGATTTCCTTTGCAAGCTTGCTTGGTTGGCCAAAAAGGGCGTATGCGTTTTTTCCTGAATATATTCAGGAAAAAACGCATACGCCCTTTTTGGCCAAGTGCATCATTGTCGACCTTCTGCCTCTTTTCCTATGCTTTAAATGCAATTCCAGTCTACCTCCTGAAATCGGTTTCCTGCAATTCTGCCCGGCTTTCAAGTCCTCTTGGCAGCCTTACTTCAGTATATTTTTGGATGATAGCTGTCATTTATAACTCTGCAGGTTTGTGAATTACAGTGCCCCTGAGCTCCTTTCTTCAACTCGCTTTCTTGTGAGCTGGCCGCAACACCGCAGGATTGCTTCAGGCCCTAATCTGGTTCCGGCATGGCACGCTGAGCCTTTGGTTAATTCCTCTTCCTGGTGGGAAATGAGAGTTAAATTTTCCCGTCCAGACACCTCCAGCTAGTCTCTCATTGGTTCTCCCTATTCCTGTTCATCTTCCGCGGAATTTGCAAACTGGGCCAAACAGGAGGTTAAAGGCACTGACTCTCCAAGTCGGGAGAGTGTTAGTAAAGCATCTGGAATGTTGCACCCGAGTACCAGGGGACGAGAACTGAGACATATTTCAACACGTCTCCCGATCACACGGTTGATCATACTCTGGGTTCCACATGCATGTTTTAGCTGAAGGAAGAATCCCTTAAACCTGGAGAGTTGAGACCCGTGGAATGGGTACCATGCAATATGACTTCAAAGGGTCTTCATTTGCTCACCAAAACTCTCCAATCCTATCACTGCTGCGTTTTTGCCCCTGTACTCACGATTGATTCACTTTCAGAGACATAGCAATCCATAGGTTTTAAGATACTTACTAGTCAGGTACATTATTAGGCGTTTAATATGGGGTTTTGAGTCCATTTCGTTGAGCAAGGAGTAGCTCTTGTCTATTACATATTTGGCTTAAGGAACTTTATCTGTGCTCATTTCAATCTCTGGTTTTATGCAGCACCCCAACTCACCTTTCCCCTTAAGCAAGCATAAGTTGGTTTTCTAAATTTGGGACCATGTTCTGTTTTGAAATTCAGTTCCTGTGTAGCCAAGTTTACATTCCGTGTATTAGTGATATCTTATGATGTTTCTTTTTCTGTGTGACTTATTTCAGTTAGAATCATCATACCTGAATCCACTCATTATGCTGCTATGGGCCTGATGACATAGATGTCATTGCTGAGTGATATTGCATTGTACGTAAGTACCACAACTTCTTTATCCATTTTTCGCTTTATGCGATATTGAACTTGTACCGTAAACGAGTTTCTTGTAAACAGAGCCATCCCAAACTTTGGGGTGGCTGTGTCTTTTTGATTTTAATTTCCCTAAGCTATAGGACCATAAGTGGAAGTGCCCTAGGCTCTGTTGCTTTGTTTTTTAGATGTTTCAGGAAACACCATACACTTCTCCCGAGTGGCTGTTGGCAATTGACATCCCGCCCATCAGCATAACAAGGCTCCCAGTTCTCCATGGCCTGTCCTGCCTTTCTGGATTTTACACTTTTTTCAGATGGCCCTTTTGACGGGGGGGAAGTGAGACTTCATTGTAGTGCAGATTTCCTTTGCAAGCTTGCTTGGTTGGCCAAAAAGGGCGTATGCGTTTTTTCCTGAATATATTCAGGAAAAAACACATACGCCCTTTTTGGCCAAGTGCATCATTGTCGACCTTCTGCCTCTTTTCCTATGCTTTAAATGCAATTCCAGTCAACCTCCTGAAATCGGTTTCCTGCAATTCTGCCCGGCTTTCAAGTCCTCTTGGCAGCCTTACTTCAGTATATTTTTGGATGATAGCTGTCATTTATAACTCTGCAGGTTTGTGAATTACAGTGCCCCTGAGCTCCTTTCTTCAACTCGCTTTCTTGTGAGCTGGCCGCAACACCGCAGGATTGCTTCAGGCCCTAATCTGGTTCCGGCATGGCACGCTGAGCCTTTGGTTAATTCCTCTTCCTGGTGGGAAATGAGAGTTAAATTTTCCCGTCCAGACACCTCCAGCTAGTCTCTCATTGGTTCTCCCTATTCCTGTTCATCTTCCGCGGAATTTGCAAACTGGGCCAAACAGGAGGTTAAAGGCACTGACTCTCCAAGTCGGGAGAGTGTTAGTAAAGCATCTGGAATGTTGCACCCAAGTACCAGGGGACGAGAACTGAGACATATTTCAACACGTCTCCCGATCACACGGTTGATCATACTCTGGGTTCCACATGCATGTTTTAGCTGAAGGAAGAATCCCTTAAACCTGGAGAGTTGAGACCCGTGGAATGGGTACCATGCAATATGACTTCAAAGGGTCTTCATTTGCTCACCAAAACTCTCCAATCCTATCACTGCTGCGTTTTTCCCCCTGTACTCACGATTGATTCACTTTCAGAGACATAGCAATCCATAGGTTTTAAGATACTTACTAGTCAGGTACATTATTAGGCGTTTAATATGGGGTTTTGAGTCCATTTCGTTGAGCAAGGAGTAGCTCTTGTCTATTACATATTTGGCTTAAGGAACTTTATCTGTGCTCATTTCAATCTCTGGTTTTATGCAGCACCCCAACTCACCTTTCCCCTTAAGCAAGCATAAGTTGGTTTTCTAAATTTGGGACCATGTTCTGTTTTGAAATTCAGTTCCTGTGTAGCCAAGTTTACATTCCGTGTATTAGTGATATCTTATGATGTTTCTTTTTCTGTGTGACTTATTTCAGTTAGAATCATCATACCTGAATCCACTCATTATGCTGCTATGGGCCTGATGACATAGATGTCATTGCTGAGTGATAGTGCATTGTACGTAAGTACCACACCTTCTTTATCCATTTTTCGCTTTATGCGATATTGAACTTGTACCGTAAACGAGTTTCTTGTAAACAGAGCCATCCCAAACTTTGGGGTGGCTGTGTCTTTTTGATTTTAATTTCCCTAAGCTATAGGACCGTAAGTGGAAGTGCCCTAGGCTCTGTTGCTTTGTTTTTTAGATGTTTCAGGAAACACCATACACTTCTCCCGAGTGGCTGTTGGCAATTTACATCCCGCCCATCAGCATAACAAGGCTCCCAGTTCTCCATGGCCTGTCCTGCCTTTCTGGATTTTACACTTTTTTCAGATGGCCCTTTTGACGGGGGGGAAGTGAGACTTCATTGTAGTGCAGATTTCCTTTGCAAGCTTGCTTGGTTGGCCAAAAAGGGCGTATGCGTTTTTTCCTGAATATATTCAGGAAAAAACGCATACGCCCTTTTTGGCCAAGTGCATCATTGTCGACCTTCTGCCTCTTTTCCTATGCTTTAAATGCAATTCCAGTCTACCTCCTGAAATCGGTTTCCTGCAATTCTGCCCGGCTTTCAAGTCCTCTTGGCAGCCTTACTTCAGTATATTTTTGGATGATAGCTGTCATTTATAACTCTGCAGGTTTGTGAATTACAGTGCCCCTGAGCTCCTTTCTTCAACTCGCTTTCTTGTGAGCTGGCCGCAACACCGCAGGATTGCTTCAGGCCCTAATCTGGTTCCGGCATGGCACGCTGAGCCTTTGGTTAATTCCTCTTCCTGGTGGGAAATGAGAGTTAAATTTTCCCGTCCAGACACCTCCAGCTAGTCTCTCATTGGTTCTCCCTATTCCTGTTCATCTTCCGCGGAATTTGCAAACTGGGCCAAACAGGAGGTTAAAGGCACTGACTCTCCAAGTCGGGAGAGTGTTAGTAAAGCATCTGGAATGTTGCACCCGAGTACCAGGGGACGAGAACTGAGACATATTTCAACACGTCTCCCGATCACACGGTTGATCATACTCTGGGTTCCACATGCATGTTTTAGCTGAAGGAAGAATCCCTTAAACCTGGAGAGTTGAGACCCGTGGAATGGGTACCATGCAATATGACTTCAAAGGGTCTTCATTTGCTCACCAAAACTCTCCAATCCTATCACTGCTGCGTTTTTGCCCCTGTACTCACGATTGATTCACTTTCAGAGACATAGCAATCCATAGGTTTTAAGATACTTACTAGTCAGGTACATTATTAGGCGTTTAATATGGGGTTTTGAGTCCATTTCGTTGAGCAAGGAGTAGCTCTTGTCTATTACATATTTGGCTTAAGGAACTTTATCTGTGCTCATTTCAATCTCTGGTTTTATGCAGCACCCCAACTCACCTTTCCCCTTAAGCAAGCATAAGTTGGTTTTCTAAATTTGGGACCATGTTCTGTTTTGAAATTCAGTTCCTGTGTAGCCAAGTTTACATTCCGTGTATTAGTGATATCTTATGATGTTTCTTTTTCTGTGTGACTTATTTCAGTTAGAATCATCATACCTGAATCCACTCATTATGCTGCTATGGGCCTGATGACATAGATGTCATTGCTGAGTGATATTGCATTGTACGTAAGTACCACAACTTCTTTATCCATTTTTCGCTTTATGCGATATTGAACTTGTACCGTAAACGAGTTTCTTGTAAACAGAGCCATCCCAAACTTTGGGGTGGCTGTGTCTTTTTGATTTTAATTTCCCTAAGCTATAGGACCATAAGTGGAAGTGCCCTAGGCTCTGTTGCTTTGTTTTTTAGATGTTTCAGGAAACACCATACACTTCTCCCGAGTGGCTGTTGGCAATTGACATCCCGCCCATCAGCATAACAAGGCTCCCAGTTCTCCATGGCCTGTCCTGCCTTTCTGGATTTTACACTTTTTTCAGATGGCCCTTTTGACGGGGGGGAAGTGAGACTTCATTGTAGTGCAGATTTCCTTTGCAAGCTTGCTTGGTTGGCCAAAAAGGGCGTATGCGTTTTTTCCTGAATATATTCAGGAAAAAACGCATACGCCCTTTTTGGCCAAGTGCATCATTGTCGACCTTCTGCCTCTTTTCCTATGCTTTAAATGCAATTCCAGTCAACCTCCTGAAATCGGTTTCCTGCAATTCTGCCCGGCTTTCAAGTCCTCTTGGCAGCCTTACTTCAGTATATTTTTGGATGATAGCTGTCATTTATAACTCTGCAGGTTTGTGAATTACAGTGCCCCTGAGCTCCTTTCTTCAACTCGCTTTCTTGTGAGCTGGCCGCAACACCGCAGGATTGCTTCAGGCCCTAATCTGGTTCCGGCATGGCACGCTGAGCCTTTGGTTAATTCCTCTTCCTGGTGGGAAATGAGAGTTAAATTTTCCCGTCCAGACACCTCCAGCTAGTCTCTCATTGGTTCTCCCTATTCCTGTTCATCTTCCGCGGAATTTGCAAACTGGGCCAAACAGGAGGTTAAAGGCACTGACTCTCCAAGTCGGGAGAGTGTTAGTAAAGCATCTGGAATGTTGCACCCGAGTACCAGGGGACGAGAACTGAGACATATTTCAACACGTCTCCCGATCACACGGTTGATCATACTCTGGGTTCCACATGCATGTTTTAGCTGAAGGAAGAATCCCTTAAACCTGAAGAGTTGAGACCCGTGGAATGGGTACCATGCAATATGACTTCAAAGGGTCTTCATTTGCTCACCAAAACTCTCCAATCCTATCACTGCTGCGTTTTTGCCCCTGTACTCACGATTGATTCACTTTCAGAGACATAGCAATCCATAGGTTTTAAGATACTTACTAGTCAGGTACATTATTAGGCGTTTAATATGGGGTTTTGAGTCCATTTCGTTGAGCAAGGAGTAGCTCTTGTCTATTACATATTTGGCTTAAGGAACTTTATCTGTGCTCATTTCAATCTCTGGTTTTATGCAGCACCCCAACTCACCTTTCCCCTTAAGCAAGCATAAGTTGATTTTCTAAATTTGGGACCATGTTCTGTTTTGAAATTCAGTTCCTGTGTAGCCAAGTTTACATTCCGTGTATTAGTGATATCTTATGATGTTTCTTTTTCTGTGTGACTTATTTCAGTTAGAATCATCATACCTGAATCCACTCATTATGCTGCTATGGGCCTGATGACATAGATGTCATTGCTGAGTGATATTGCATTGTACGTAAGTACCACAACTTCTTTATCCATTTTCCGCTTTATGCGATATTGAACTTGTACCGTAAACGAGTTTCTTGTAAACAGAGCCATCCCAAACTTTGGGGTGGCTGTGTCTTTTTGATTTTAATTTCCCTAAGCTATAGGACCATAAGTGGAAGTGCCCTAGGCTCTGTTGCTTTGTTTTTTAGATGTTTCAGGAAACACCATACACTTCTCCCGAGTGGCTGTTGGCAATTTACATCCCGCCCATCAGCATAACAAGGCTCCCAGTTCTCCATGGCCTGTCCTGCCTTTCTGGATTTTACACTTTTTTCAGATGGCCCTTTTGACGGGGGGGAAGTGAGACTTCATTGTAGTGCAGATTTCCTTTGCAAGCTTGCTTGGTTGGCCAAAAAGGGCGTATGCGTTTTTTTTCCTGAATATATTCAGGAAAAAATGCATACGCCCTTTTTGGCCAAGTGCATCATTGTCGACCTTCTGCCTCTTTTCCTATGCTTTAAATGCAATTCCAGTCTACCTCCTGAAATCGGTTTCCTGCAATTCTGCCCGGCTTTCAAGTCCTCTTGGCAGCCTTACTTCAGTATATTTTTGGATGATAGCTGTCATTTATAACTCTGCAGGTTTGTGAATTACAGTGTCCCTGAGCTCCTTTCTTCAACTCGCTTTCTTGTGAGCTGGCCGCAACACCGCAGGATTGCTTCAGGCCCTAATCTGGTTCCGGCATGGCACGCTGAGCCTTTGGTTAATTCCTCTTCCTGGTGGGAAATGAGAGTTAAATTTTCCCGTCCAGACACCTCCAGCTAGTCTCTCATTGGTTCTCCCTATTCCTGTTCATCTTCCGCGGAATTTGCAAACTGGGCCAAACAGGAGGTTAAAGGCACTGACTCTCCAAGTCGGGAGAGTGTTAGTAAAGCATCTGGAATGTTGCACCCGAGTACCAGGGGACGAGAACTGAGACATATTTCAACACGTCTCCCGATCACACGGTTGATCATACTCTGGGTTCCACATGCATGTTTTAGCTGAAGGAAGAATCCCTTAAACCTGGAGAGTTGAGACCCATGGAATGGGTACCATGCAATATGACTTCAAAGGGTCTTCATTTGCTCACCAAAACTCTCCAATCCTATCACTGCTGCGTTTTTGCCCCTGTACTCACGATTGATTCACTTTCAGAGACATAGCAATCCATAGGTTTTAAGATACTTACTAGTCAGGTACATTATTAGGCGTTTAATATGGGGTTTTGAGTCCATTTCGTTGAGCAAGGAGTAGCTCTTGTCTATTACATATTTGGCTTAAGAAACTTTATCTGTGCTCATTTCAATCTCTGGTTTTATGCAGCACCCCAACTCACCTTTCCCCTTAAGCAAGCATAAGTTGATTTTCTAAATTTGGGACCATGTTCTGTTTTGAAATTCAGTTCCTGTGTAGCCAAGTTTACATTCCGTGTATTAGTGATATCTTATGATGTTTCTTTTTCTGTGTGACTTATTTCAGTTAGAATCATCATACCTGAATCCACTCATTATGCTGCTATGGGCCTGATGACATAGATGTCATTGCTGAGTGATATTGCATTGTACGTAAGTACCACAACTTCTTTATCCATTTTCCGCTTTATGCGATATTGAACTTGTACCGTAAACGAGTTTCTTGTAAACAGAGCCATCCCAAACTTTGGGGTGGCTGTGTCTTTTTGATTTTAATTTCCCTAAGCTATAGGACCATAAGTGGAAGTGCCCTAGGCTCTGTTGCTTTGTTTTTTAGATGTTTCAGGAAACACCATACACTTCTCCCGAGTGGCTGTTGGCAATGTACATCCCGCCCATCAGCATAACAAGGCTCCCAGTTCTCCATGGCCTGTCCTGCCTTTCTGGATTTTACACTTTTTTCAGATGGCCCTTTTGACGGGGGGGAAGTGAGACTTCATTGTAGTGCAGATTTCCTTTGCAAGCTTGCTTGGTTGGCCAAAAAGGGCGTATGCGTTTTTTCCTGAATATATTCAGGAAAAAACGCATACGCCCTTTTTGGCCAAGTGCATCATTGTCGACCTTCTGCCTCTTTTCCTATGCTTTAAATGCAATTCCAGTCTACCTCCTGAAATCGGTTTCCTGCAATTCTGCCCGGCTTTCAAGTCCTCTTGGCAGCCTTACTTCAGTATATTTTTGGATGATAGCTGTCATTTATAACTCTGCAGGTTTGTGAATTACAGTGCCCCTGAGCTCCTTTCTTCAACTCGCTTTCTTGTGAGCTGGCCGCAACACCGCAGGATTGCTTCAGGCCCTAATCTGGTTCCGGCATGGCACGCTGAGCCTTTGGTTAATTCCTCTTCCTGGTGGGAAATGAGAGTTAAATTTTCCCGTCCAGACACCTCCAGCTAGTCTCTCATTGGTTCTCCCTATTCCTGTTCATCTTCCGCGGAATTTGCAAACTGGGCCAAAGAGGAGGTTAAAGGCACTGACTCTCCAAGTCGGGAGAGTGTTAGTAAAGCATCTGGAATGTTGCACCCGAGTACCAGGGGACGAGAACTGAGACATATTTCAACACGTCTCCCGATCACACGGTTGATCATACTCTGGGTTCCACATGCATGTTTTAGCTGAAGGAAGAATCCCTTAAACCTGGAGAGTTGAGACCCGTGGAATGGGTACCATGCAATATGACTTCAATGGGTCTTCATTTGCTCACCAAAACTCTCCAATCCTATCACTGCTGCGTTTTTGCCCCTGTACTCACGATTGATTCACTTTCAGAGACATAGCAATCCATAGGTTTTAAGATACTTACTAGTCAGGTACATTATTAGGCGTTTAATATGGGGTTTTGAGTCCATTTCGTTGAGCAAGGAGTAGCTCTTGTCTATTACATATTTGGCTTAAGGAACTTTATCTGTGCTCATTTCAATCTCTGGTTTTATGCAGCACCCCAACTCACCTTTCCCCTTAAGCAAGCATAAGTTGGTTTTCTAAATTTGGGACCATGTTCTGTTTTGAAATTCAGTTCCTGTGTAGCCAAGTTTACATTCCGTGTATTAGTGATATCTTATGATGTTTCTTTTTCTGTGTGACTTATTTCAGTTAGAATCATCATACCTGAATCCACTCATTATGCTGCTATGGGCCTGATGACATAGATGTCATTGCTGAGTGATAGTGCATTGTACGTAAGTACCACAACTTCTTTATCCATTTTTCGCTTTATGCGATATTGAACTTGTACCGTAAACGAGTTTCTTGTAAACAGAGCCATCCCAAACTTTGGGGTGGCTGTGTCTTTTTGATTTTAATTTCCCTAAGCTATAGGACCATAAGTGGAAGTGCCCTAGGCTCTGTTGCTTTGTTTTTTAGATGTTTCAGGAAACACCATACACTTCTCCCGAGTGGCTGTTGGCAATTTACATCCCGCCCATCAGCATAACAAGGCTCCCAGTTCTCCATGGCCTGTCCTGCCTTTCTGGATTTTACACTTTTTTCAGATGGCCCTTTTGACGGGGGGAAGTGAGACTTCATTGTAGTGCAGATTTCCTTTGCAAGCTTGCTTGGTTGGCCAAAAAGGGCGTATGCGTTTTTTCCTGAATATATTCAGGAAAAAACGCATACGCCCTTTTTGGCCAAGTGCATCATTGTCGACCTTCTGCCTCTTTTCCTATGCTTTAAATGTAATTCCAGTCTACCTCCTGAAATCGGTTTCCTGCAATTCTGCCCGGCTTTCAAGTCCTCTTGGCAGCCTTACTTCAGTATATTTTTGGATGATAGCTGTCATTTATAACTCTGCAGGTTTGTGAATTACAGTGCCCCTGAGCTCCTTTCTTCAACTCGCTTTCTTGTGAGCTGGCCGCAACACCGCAGGATTGCTTCAGGCCCTAATCTGGTTCCGGCATGGCACGCTGAGCCTTTGGTTAATTCCTCTTCCTGGTGGGAAATGAGAGTTAAATTTTCCCGTCCAGACACCTCCAGCTAGTCTCTCATTGGTTCTCCCTATTCCTGTTCATCTTCCGCGGAATTTGCAAACTGGGCCAAACAGGAGGTTAAAGGCACTGACTCTCCAAGTCGGGAGAGTGTTAGTAAAGCATCTGGAATGTTGCACCCGAGTACCAGGGGACGAGAACTGAGACATATTTCAACACGTCTCCCGATCACACGGTTGATCATACTCTGGGTTCCACATGCATGTTTTAGCTGAAGGAAGAATCCCTTAAACCTGGAGAGTTGAGACCCGTGGAATGGGTACCATGCAATATGACTTCAAAGGGTCTTCATTTGCTCACCAAAACTCTCCAATCCTATCACTGCTGCGTTTTTGCCCCTGTACTCACGATTGATTCACTTTCAGAGACATAGCAATCCATAGGTTTTAAGATACTTACTAGTCAGGTACATTATTAGGCGTTTAATATGGGGTTTTGAGTCCATTTCGTTGAGCAAGGAGTAGCTCTTGTCTATTACATATTTGGCTTAAGGAACTTTATCTGTGCTCATTTCAATCTCTGGTTTTATGCAGCACCCCAACTCACCTTTCCCCTTAAGCAAGCATAAGTTGATTTTCTAAATTTGGGACCATGTTCTGTTTTGAAATTCAGTTCCTGTGTAGCCAAGTTTACATTCCGTGTATTAGTGATATCTTATGATGTTTCTTTTTCTGTGTGACTTATTTCAGTTAGAATCATCATACCTGAATCCACTCATTATGCTGCTACGGGCCTGATGACATAGATTTCATTGCTGAGTGATATTGCATTGTACGTAAGTACCACAACTTCTTTATCCATTTTTCGCTTTCTGCGATATTGAACATGTACCATAAACGAGGTTCTTGTAAACAGAGTCATCCCAAACTTTGGGGTGGCTGTGTCTTTTTGATTTTAATTTCCCTAAGCTATAGGACCATAAGTGGAAGTGCCCTAGGCTCTGTTGCTTTGTTTTTTAGATGCTTCAGGAAACACCATACACTTCTCCCGAGTGGCTGTTGGCAATGTACATCCCGCCCATCAGCATAACAAGGCTCCCAGTTCTCCATGGCCTGTCCTGCCTTTCTGGATTTTACACTTTTTTCAGATGGCCCTTTTGACGGGGGGGAAGTGAGACTTCATTGTAGTGCAGATTTCCTTTGCAAGCTTGCTTGGTTGGCCAAAAAGGGCGTATGCGTTTTTTCCTGAATATATTCAGGAAAAAACGCATACGCCCTTTTTGGCCAAGTGCATCATTGTCGACCTTCTGCCTCTTTTCCTATGCTTTAAATGCAATTCCAGTCTACCTCCTGAAATCGGTTTCCTGCAATTCTGCCCGGCTTTCAAGTCCTCTTGGCAGCCTTACTTCAGTATATTTTTGGATGATAGCTGTCATTTATAACTCTGCAGGTTTGTGAATTACAGT
Source organism: Orcinus orca (assembly GCF_937001465.1). Classification (NCBI taxonomy): domain Eukaryota; kingdom Metazoa; phylum Chordata; class Mammalia; order Artiodactyla; family Delphinidae; genus Orcinus; species Orcinus orca. The sequence continues at coordinate 672,479 of NW_026043740.1, read as the reverse complement.
GCCCCTGAGCTCCTTTCTTCAACTCGCTTTCTTGTGAGCTGGCCGCAACACCGCAGGATTGCTTCAGGCCCTAATCTGGTTCCGGCATGGCACGCTGAGCCTTTGGTTAATTCCTCTTCCTGGTGGGAAATGAGAGTTAAATTTTCCCGTCCAGACACCTCCAGCTAGTCTCTCATTGGTTCTCCCTATTCCTGTTCATCTTCTGCGGAATTTGCAAACTGGGCCAAACAGGAGGTTAAAGGCACTGACTCTCCAAGTCGGGAGAGTGTTAGTAAAGCATCTGGAATGTTGCACCCGAGTACCAGGGGACGAGAACTGAGACATATTTCAACACGTCTCCCGATCACACGGTTGATCATACTCTGGGTTCCACATGCATGTTTTAGCTGAAGGAAGAATCCCTTAAACCTGGAGAGTTGAGACCCGTGGAATGGGTACCATGCAATATGACTTCAAAGGGTCTTCATTTGCTCACCAAAACTCTCCAATCCTATCACTGCTGCGTTTTTGCCCCTGTACTCACGATTGATTCACTTTCAGAGACATAGCAATCCATAGGTTTTAAGATACTTACTAGTCAGGTACATTATTAGGCGTTTAATATGGGGTTTTGAGTCCATTTCGTTGAGCAAGGAGTAGCTCTTGTCTATTACATATTTGGCTTAAGGAACTTTATCTGTGCTCATTTCAATCTCTGGTTTTATGCAGCACCCCAACTCACCTTTCCCCTTAAGCAAGCATAAGTTGATTTTCTAAATTTGGGACCATGTTCTGTTTTGAAATTCAGTTCCTGTGTAGCCAAGTTTACATTCCGTGTATTAGTGATATCTTATGATGTTTCTTTTTCTGTGTGACTTATTTCAGTTAGAATCATCATACCTGAATCCACTCATTATGCTGCTATGGGCCTGATGACATAGATGTCATTGCTGAGTGATATTGCATTGTACGTAAGTACCACAACTTCTTTATCTATTTTTCGCTTTATGCGATATTGAACTTGTACCGTAAACGAGTTTCTTGTAAACAGAGCCGTCCCAAACTTTGGGGTGGCTGTGTCTTTTTGATTTTAATTTCCCTAAGCTATAGGACCATAAGTGGAAGTGCCCTAGGCTCTGTTGCTTTGTTTTTTAGATGTTTCAGGAAACACCATACACTTCTCCCGAGTGGCTGTTGGCAATGTACATCCCGCCCATCAGCATAACAAGGCTCCCAGTTCTCCATGGCCTGTCCTGCCTTTCTGGATTTTACACTTTTTTCAGATGGCCCTTTTGACGGGGGGGAAGTGAGACTTCATTGTAGTGCAGATTTCCTTTGCAAGCTTGCTTGGTTGGCCAAAAAGGGCGTATGCGTTTTTTCCTGAATATATTCAGGAAAAAACGCATACGCCCTTTTTGGCCAAGTGCATCATTGTCGACCTTCTGCCTCTTTTCCTATGCTTTAAATGCAATTCCAGTCTACCTCCTGAAATCGGTTTCCTGCAATTCTGCCCGGCTTTCAAGTCCTCTTGGCAGCCTTACTTCAGTATATTTTTGGATGATAGCTGTCATTTATAACTCTGCAGGTTTGTGAATTACAGTGCCCCTGAGCTCCTTTCTTCAACTCGCTTTCTTGTGAGCTGGCCGCAACACCGCAGGATTGCTTCAGGCCCTAATCTGGTTCCGGCATGGCACACTGAGCCTTTGGTTAATTCCTCTTCCTGGTGGGAAATGAGAGTTAAATTTTCCCGTCCAGACACCTCCAGCTAGTCTCTCATTGGTTCTCCCTATTCCTGTTCATCTTCCGCGGAATTTGCAAACTGGGCCAAACAGGAGGTTAAAGGCACTGACTCTCCAAGTCGGGAGAGTGTTAGTAAAGCATCTGGAATGTTGCACCCGAGTACCAGGGGACGAGAACTGAGACATATTTCAACACGTCTCCCGATCACACGGTTGATCATACTCTGGGTTCCACATGCATGTTTTAGCTGAAGGAAGAATCCCTTAAACCTGGAGAGTTGAGACCCGTGGAATGGGTACCATGCAATATGACTTCAAAGGGTCTTCATTTGCTCACCAAAACTCTCCAATCCTATCACTGCTGCGTTTTTGCCCCTGTACTCACGATTGATTCACTTTCAGAGACATAGCAATCCATAGGTTTTAAGATACTTACTAGTCAGGTACATTATTAGGCGTTTAATATGGGGTTTTGAGTCCATTTCGTTGAGCAAGGAGTAGCTCTTGTCTATTACATATTTGGCTTAAGGAACTTTATCTGTGCTCATTTCAATCTCTGGTTTTATGCAGCACCCCAACTCACCTTTCCCCTTAAGCAAGCATAAGTTGATTTTCTAAATTTGGGACCATGTTCTGTTTTGAAATTCAGTTCCTGTGTAGCCAAGTTTACATTCCATGTATTAGTGATATCTTATGATGTTTCTTTTTCTGTGTGACTTATTTCAGTTAGAATCATCATACCTGAATCCACTCATTATGCTGCTATGGGCCTGATGACATAGATGTCATTGCTGAGTGATATTGCATTGTACGTAAGTACCACAACTTCTTTATCCATTTTTCGCTTTATGCGATATTGAACTTGTACCGTAAACGAGTTTCTTGTAAACAGAGCCGTCCCAAACTTTGGGGTGGCTGTGTCTTTTTGATTTTAATTTCCCTAAGCTATAGCACCATAAGTGGAAGTGCCCTAGGCTCTGTTGCTTTGTTTTTTAGATGTTTCAGGAAACACCATACACTTCTCCCGAGTGGCTGTTGGCAATTTACATCCCGCCCATCAGCATAACAAGGCTCCCAGGTCTCCATGGCCTGTCCTGCCTTTCTGGATTTTACACTTTTTTCAGATGGCCCTTTTGACGGGGGGGAAGTGAGACTTCATTGTAGTGCAGATTTCCTTTGCAAGCTTGCTTAGTTGGCCAAAAAGGGCGTATGCGTTTTTTCCTGAATATATTCAGGAAAAAACGCATATGCCCTTTTTGGCCAAGTGCATCATTGTCGACCTTCTGCCTCTTTTCCTATGCTTTAAATGCAATTCCAGTCTACCTCCTGAAATCGGTTTCCTGCAATTCTGCCCGGCTTTCAAGTCCTCTTGGCAGCCTTACTTCAGTATATTTTTGGATGATAGCTGTCATTTATAACTCTGCAGGTTTGTGAATTACAGTGCCCCTGAGCTCCTTTCTTCAACTCGCTTTCTTGTGAGCTGGCCGCAACACCGCAGGATTGCTTCAGGCCCTAATCTGGTTCCGGCATGGCACGCTGAGCCTTTGGTTAATTCCTCTTCCTGGTGGGAAATGAGAGTTAAATTTTCCCGTCCAGACACCTCCAGCTAGTCTCTCATTGGTTCTCCCTATTCCTGTTCATCTTCCGCGGAATTTGCAAACTGGGCCAAACAGGAGGTTAAAGGCACTGACTCTCCAAGTCGGGAGAGTGTTAGTAAAGCATCTGGAATGTTGCACCCGAGTACCAGGGGACGAGAACTGAGACATATTTCAACACGTCTCCCGATCACACGGTTGATCATACTCTGGGTTCCACATGCATGTTTTAGCTGAAGGAAGAATCCCTTAAACCTGGAGAGTTGAGACCCGTGGAATGGGTACCATGCAATATGACTTCAAAGGGTCTTCATTTGCTCACCAAAACTCTCCAATCCTATCACTGCTGCGTTTTTGCCCCTGTACTCACGATTGATTCACTTTCAGAGACATAGCAATCCATAGGTTTTAAGATACTTACTAGTCAGGTACATTATTAGGCGTTTAATATGGGGTTTTGAGTCCATTTCGTTGAGCAAGGAGTAGCTCTTGTCTATTACATATTTGGCTTAAGGAACTTTATCTGTGCTCATTTCAATCTCTGGTTTTATGCAGCACCCCAACTCACCTTTCCCCTTAAGCAAGCATAAGTTGGTTTTCTAAATTTGGGACCATGTTCTGTTTTGAAATTCAGTTCCTGTGTAGCCAAGTTTACATTCCGTGTATTAGTGATATCTTATGATGTTTCTTTTTCTGTGTGACTTATTTCAGTTAGAATCATCATACCTGAATCCACTCATTATGCTGCTATGGGCCTGATGACATAGATGTCATTGCTGAGTGATATTGCATTGTACGTAAGTACCACAACTTCTTTATCCATTTTTCGCTTTATGCGATATTGAACTTGTACCGTAAACGAGTTTCTTGTAAACAGAGCCATCCCAAACTTTGGGGTGGCTGTGTCTTTTTGATTTTAATTTCCCTAAGCTATAGGACCATAAGTGGAAGTGCCCTAGGCTCTGTTGCTTTGTTTTTTAGATGTTTCAGGAAACACCATACACTTCTCCCGAGTGGCTGTTGGCAATTTACATCCCGCCCATCAGCATAACAAGGCTCCCAGTTCTCCATGGCCTGTCCTGCCTTTCTGGATTTTACACTTTTTTCAGATGGCCCTTTTGACGGGGGGGAAGTGAGACTTCATTGTAGTGCAGATTTCCTTTGCAAGCTTGCTTGGTTGGCCAAAAAGGGCGTATGCGTTTTTTCCTGAATATATTCAGGAAAAAACGCATACGCCCTTTTTGGCCAAGTGCATCATTGTCGACCTTCTGCCTCTTTTCCTATGCTTTAAATGCAATTCCAGTCAACCTCCTGAAATCGGTTTCCTGCAATTCTGCCCGGCTTTCAAGTCCTCTTGGCAGCCTTACTTCAGTATATTTTTGGATGATAGCTGTCATTTATAACTCTGCAGGTTTGTGAATTACAGTGCCCCTGAGCTCCTTTCTTCAACTCGCTTTCTTGTGAGCTGGCCGCAACACCGCAGGATTGCTTCAGGCCCTAATCTGGTTCCGGCATGGCACGCTGAGCCTTTGGTTAATTCCTCTTCCTGGTGGGAAATGAGAGTTAAATTTTCCCGTCCAGACACCTCCAGCTAGTCTCTCATTGGTTCTCCCTATTCCTGTTCATCTTCCACGGAATTTGCAAACTGGGCCAAACAGGAGGTTAAAGGCACTGACTCTCCAAGTCGGGAGAGTGTTAGTAAAGCATCTGGAATGTTGCACCCGAGTACCAGGGGACGAGAACTGAGACATATTTCAACACGTCTCCCGATCACACGGTTGATCATACTCTGGGTTCCACATGCATGTTTTAGCTGAAGGAAGAATCCCTTAAACCTGGAGAGTTGAGACCCGTGGAATGGGTACCATGCAATATGACTTCAAAGGGTCTTCATTTGCTCACCAAAACTCTCCAATCCTATCACTGCTGCGTTTTTGCCCCTGTACTCACGATTGATTCACTTTCAGAGACATAGCAATCCATAGGTTTTAAGATACTTACTAGTCAGGTACATTATTAGGCGTTTAATATGGGGTTTTGAGTCCATTTCATTGAGCAAGGAGTAGCTCTTGTCTATTACATATTTGGCTTAAGGAACTTTATCTGTGCTCATTTCAATCTCTGGTTTTATGCAGCACCCCAACTCACCTTTCCCCTTAAGCAAGCATAAGTTGGTTTTCTAAATTTGGGACCATGTTCTGTTTTGAAATTCAGTTCCTGTGTAGCCAAGTTTACATTCCGTGTATTAGTGATATCTTATGATGTTTCTTTTTCTGTGTGACTTATTTCAGTTAGAATCATCATACCTGAATCCACTCATTATGCTGCTATGGGCCTGATGACATAGATGTCATTGCTGAGTGATATTGCATTGTACGTAAGTACCACAACTTCTTTATCCATTTTTCGCTTTATGCGATATTGAACTTGTACCGTAAACGAGTTTCTTGTAAACAGAGCCATCCCAAACTTTGGGGTGGCTGTGTCTTTTTGATTTTAATTTCCCTAAGCTATAGGACCATAAGTGGAAGTGCCCTAGGCTCTGTTGCTTTGTTTTTTAGATGTTTCAGGAAACACCATACACTTCTCCCGAGTGGCTGTTGGCAATTTACATCCCGCCCATCAGCATAACAAGGCTCCCAGTTCTCCATGGCCTGTCCTGCCTTTCTGGATTTTACACTTTTTTCAGATGGCCCTTTTGACGGGGGGGAAGTGAGACTTCATTGTAGTGCAGATTTCCTTTGCAAGCTTGCTTGGTTGGCCAAAAAGGGCGTATGCGTTTTTTCCTGAATATATTCAGGAAAAAACGCATACGCCCTTTTTGGCCAAGTGCATCATTGTCGACCTTCTGCCTCTTTTCCTATGCTTTAAATGCAATTCCAGTCTACCTCCTGAAATCGGTTTCCTGCAATTCTGCCCGGCTTTCAAGTCCTCTTGGCAGCCTTACTTCAGTATATTTTTGGATGATAGCTGTCATTTATAACTCTGCAGGTTTGTGAATTACAGTGCCCCTGAGCTCCTTTCTTCAACTCGCTTTCTTGTGAGCTGGCCGCAACACCGCAGGATTGCTTCAGGCCCTAATCTGGTTCCGGCATGGCACGCTGAGCCTTTGGTTAATTCCTCTTCCTGGTGGGAAATGAGAGTTAAATTTTCCCGTCCAGACACCTCCAGCTAGTCTCTCATTGGTTCTCCCTATTCCTGTTCATCTTCCGCGGAATTTGCAAACTGGGCCAAACAGGAGGTTAAAGGCACTGACTCTCCAAGTCGGGAGAGTGTTAGTAAAGCATCTGGAATGTTGCACCCGAGTACCAGGGGACGAGAACTGAGACATATTTCAACACGTCTCCCGATCACACGGTTGATCATACTCTGGGTTCCACATGCATGTTTTAGCTGAAGGAAGAATCCCTTAAACCTGGAGAGTTGAGACCCGTGGAATGGGTACCATGCAATATGACTTCAAAGGGTCTTCATTTGCTCACCAAAACTCTCCAATCCTATCACTGCTGCGTTTTTGCCCCTGTACTCACGATTGATTCACTTTCAGAGACATAGCAATCCATAGGTTTTAAGATACTTACTAGTCAGGTACATTATTAGGCGTTTAATATGGGGTTTTGAGTCCATTTCGTTGAGCAAGGAGTAGCTCTTGTCTATTACATATTTGGCTTAAGGAACTTTATCTGTGCTCATTTCAATCTCTGGTTTTATGCAGCACCCCAACTCACCTTTCCCCTTAAGCAAGCATAAGTTGATTTTCTAAATTTGGGACCATTTTCTGTTTTGAAATTCAGTTCCTGTGTAGCCAAGTTTACATTCCGTGTATTAGTGATATCTTATGATGTTTCTTTTTCTGTGTGACTTATTTCAGTTAGAATCATCATACCTGAATCCACTCATTATGCTGCTATGGGCCTGATGACATAGATGTCATTGCTGAGTGATATTGCATTGTACGTAAGTACCACAACTTCTTTATCCATTTTTCGCTTTATGCGATATTGAACTTGTACCGTAAACGAGTTTCTTGTAAACAGAGCCATCCCAAACTTTGGGGTGGCTGTGTCTTTTTGATTTTAATTTCCCTAAGCTATAGGACCATAAGTGGAAGTGCCCTAGGCTCTGTTGCTTTGTTTTTTAGATGTTTCAGGAAACACCATACACTTCTCCCGAGTGGCTGTTGGCAATTTACATCCCGCCCATCAGCATAACAAGGCTCCCAGTTCTCCATGGCCTGTCCTGCCTTTCTGGATTTTACACTTTTTTCAGATGGCCCTTTTGACTGGGGGGGAAGTGAGACTTCATTGTAGTGCAGATTTCCTTTGCAAGCTTGCTTGGTTGGCCAAAAAGGGCGTATGCGTTTTTTCCTGAATATATTCAGGAAAAAACGCATACGCCCTTTTTGGCCAAGTGCATCATTGTCGACCTTCTGCCTCTTTTCCTATGCTTTAAATGCAATTCCAGTCTACCTCCTGAAATCAGTTTCCTGCAATTCTGCCCGGCTTTCAAGTCCTCTTGGCAGCCTTACTTCAGTATATTTTTGGATGATAGCTGTCATTTATAACTCTGCAGGTTTGTGAATTACAGTGCCCCTGAGCTCCTTTCTTCAACTCGCTTTCTTGTGAGCTGGCCGCAACACCGCAGGATTGCTTCAGGCCCTAATATGATTCCGGCACGGCACGCTGAGCCTTTGGTTAATTCCTCTTCCTGGTGGGAAATGAGAGTTAAATTTTCCCGTCCAGACACCTCCAGCTAGTCTCTCATTGGTTCTCCCTATTCCTGTTCATCTTCCGCGGAATTTGCAAACTGGGCCAAACAGGAGGTTAAAGGCACTGACTCTCCAAGTCGGGAGAGTGTTAGTAAAGCATCTGGAATGTTGCACCCGAGTACCAGGGGACGAGAACTGAGACATATTTCAACACGTCTCCCGATCACACGGTTGATCATACTCTGGGTTCCACATGCATGTTTTAGCTGAAGGAAGAATCCCTTAAACCTGGAGAGTTGAGACCCGTGGAATGGGTACCATGCAATATGACTTCAAAGGGTCTTCATTTGCTCACCAAAACTCTCCAATCCTATCACTGCTGCGTTTTTGCCCCTGTACTCACGATTGATTCACTTTCAGAGACATAGCAATCCATAGGTTTTAAGATACTTACTAGTCAGGTACATTATTAGGCGTTTAATATGGGGTTTTGAGTCCATTTCGTTGAGCAAGGAGTAGCTCTTGTCTATTACATATTTGGCTTAAGGAACTTTATCTGTGCTCATTTCAATCTCTGGTTTTATGCAGCACCCCAACTCACCTTTCCCCTTAAGCAAGCATAAGTTGGTTTTCTAAATTTGGGACCATGTTCTGTTTTGAAATTCAGATCCTGTGTAGCCAAGTTTACATTCCGTGTATTAGTGATATCTTATGATGTTTCTTTTTCTGTGTGACTTATTTCAGTTAGAATCATCATACCTGAATCCACTCATTATGCTGCTATGGGCCTGATGACATAGATGTCATTGCTGAGTGATATTGCATTGTACGTAAGTACCACAACTTCTTTATCCATTTTTCGCTTTATGCGATATTGAACTTGCACCGTAAATGAGTTTCTTGTAAACAGAGCCATCCCAAACTTTGGGGTGGCTGTGTCTTTTTGATTTTAATTTCCCTAAGCTATAGGACCATAAGTGGAAGTGCCCTAGGCTCTGTTGCTTTGTTTTTTAGATGTTTCAGGAAACACCATACACTTCTCCCGAGTGGCTGTTGGCAATTTACATCCCGCCCATCAGCATAACAAGGCTCCCAGTTCTCCATGGCCTGTCCTGCCTTTCTGGATTTTACACTTTTTTCAGATGGCCCTTTTGACGGGGGGAAGTGAGACTTCATTGTAGTGCAGATTTCCTTTGCAAGCTTGCTTGGTTGGCCAAAAAGGGCGTATGCGTTTTTTCCTGAATATATTCAGGAAAAAACGCATACGCCCTTTTTGGCCAAGTGCATCATTGTCGACCTTCTGCCTCTTTTCCTATGCTTTAAATGCAATTCCAGTCTACCTCCTGAAATCGGTTTCCTGCAATTCTGCCCGGCTTTCAAGTCCTCTTGGCAGCCTTACTTCAGTATATTTTTGGATGATAGCTGTCATTTATAACTCTGCAGGTTTGTGAATTACAGTGCCCCTGAGCTCCTTTCTTCAACTCGCTTTCTTGTGAGCTGGCCGCAACACCGCAGGATTGCTTCAGGCCCTAATCTGGTTCCGGCATGGCACGCTGAGCCTTTGGTTAATTCCTCTTCCTGGTGGGAAATGAGAGTTAAATTTTCCCGTCCAGACACCTCCAGCTAGTCTCTCATTGGTTCTCCCTATTCCTGTTCATCTTCCGCGGAATTTGCAAACTGGGCCAAACAGGAGGTTAAAGGCACTGACTCTCCAAGTCGGGAGAGTGTTAGTAAAGCATCTGGAATGTTGCACCCGAGTACCAGGGGACGAGAACTGAGACATATTTCAACACGTCTCCCGATCACACGGTTGATCATACTCTGGGTTCCACATGCATGTTTTAGCTGAAGGAAGAATCCCTTAAACCTGGAGAGTTGAGACCCGTGGAATGGGTACCATGCAATATGACTTCAAAGGGTCTTCATTTGCTCACCAAAACTCTCCAATCCTATCACTGCTGCGTTTTTGCCCCTGTACTCACGATTGATTCACTTTCAGAGACATAGCAATCCATAGGTTTTAAGATACTTACTAGTCAGGTACATTATTAGGCGTTTAATATGGGGTTTTGAGTCCATTTCATTGAGCAAGGAGTAGCTCTTGTCTATTACATATTTGGCTTAAGGAACTTTATCTGTGCTCATTTCAATCTCTGGTTTTATGCAGCACCCCAACTCACCTTTCCCCTTAAGCAAGCATAAGTTGATTTTCTAAATTTGGGACCATGTTCTGTTTTGAAATTCAGTTCCTGTGTAGCCAAGTTTACATTCCGTGTATTAGTGATATCTTATGATGTTTCTTTTTCTGTGTGACTTATTTCAGTTAGAATCATCATACCTGAATCCACTCATTATGCTGCTATGGGCCTGATGACATAGATGTCATTGCTGAGTGATATTGCATTGTACGTAAGTACCACAACTTCTTTATCCATTTTCCGCTTTATGCGATATTGAACTTGTACCGTAAACGAGTTTCTTGTAAACAGAGCCGTCCCAAACTTTGGGGTGGCTGTGTCTTTTTGATTTTAATTTCCCTAAGCTATAGGACCATAAGTGGAAGTGCCCTAGGCTCTGTTGCTTTGTTTTTTAGATGTTTCAGGAAACACCATACACTTCTCCCGAGTGGCTGTTGGCAATTTACATCCCGCCCATCAGCATAACAAGGCTCCCAGTTCTCCATGGCCTGTCCTGCCTTTCTGGATTTTACACTTTTTTCAGATGGCCCTTTTGACGGGGGGGAAGTGAGACTTCATTGTAGTGCAGATTTCCTTTGCAAGCTTGCTTGGTTGGCCAAAAAGGGCGTATGCGTTTTTTTTCCTGAATATATTCAGGAAAAAACGCATACGCCCTTTTTGGCCAAGTGCATCATTGTCGACCTTCTGCCTCTTTTCCTATGCTTTAAATGCAATTCCAGTCTACCTCCTGAAATCGGTTTCCTGCAATTCTGCCCGGCTTTCAAGTCCTCTTGGCAGCCTTACTTCAGTATATTTTTGGATGATAGCTGTCATTTATAACTCTGCAGGTTTGTGAATTACAGTGCCCCTGAGCTCCTTTCTTCAACTCGCTTTCTTGTGAGCTGGCCGCAACACCGCAGGATTGCTTCAGGCCCTAATCTGGTTCCGGCATGGCACGCTGAGCCTTTGGTTAATTCCTCTTCCTGGTGGGAAATGAGAGTTAAATTTTCCCGTCCAGACACCTCCAGCTAGTCTCTCATTGGTTCTCCCTATTCCTGTTCATCTTCCGCGGAATTTGCAAACTGGGCCAAACAGGAGGTTAAAGGCACTGACTCTCCAAGTCGGGAGAGTGTTAGTAAAGCATCTGGAATGTTGCACCCGAGTACCAGGGGACGAGAACTGAGACATATTTCAACACGTCTCCCGATCACACGGTTGATCATACTCTGGGTTCCACATGCATGTTTTAGCTGAAGGAAGAATCCCTTAAACCTGGAGAGTTGAGACCCGTGGAATGGGTACCATGCAATATGACTTCAAAGGGTCTTCATTTGCTCACCAAAACTCTCCAATCCTATCACTGCTGCGTTTTTGCCCCTGTACTCACGATTGATTCACTTTCAGAGACATAGCAATCCATAGGTTTTTAGATACTTACTAGTCAGGTACATTATTAGGCGTTTAATATGGGGTTTTGAGTCCATTTCGTTGAGCAAGGAGTAGCTCTTGTCTATTACATATTTGGCTTAAGGAACTTTATCTGTGCTCATTTCAATCTCTGGTTTTATGCAGCACCCCAACTCACCTTTCCCCTTAAGCAAGCATAAGTTGATTTTCTAAATTTGGGACCATGTTCTGTTTTGAAATTCAGTTCCTGTGTAGCCAAGTTTACATTCCGTGTATTAGTGATATCTTATGATGTTTCTTTTTCTGTGTGACTTATTTCAGTTAGAATCATCATACCTGAATCCACTCATTATGCTGCTATGGGCCTGATGACATAGATGTCATTGCTGAGTGATAGTGCATTGTACGTAAGTACCACAACTTCTTTATCCATTTTTCGCTTTATGCGATATTGAACTTGTACCGTAAACGAGTTTCTTGTAAACAGAGCCATCCCAAACTTTGGGGTGGCTGTGTCTTTTTGATTTTAATTTCCCTAAGCTATAGGACCATAAGTGGAAGTGCCCTAGGCTCTGTTGCTTTGTTTTTTAGATGTTTCAGGAAACACCATACACTTCTCCCGAGTGGCTGTTGGCAATTGACATCCCGCCCATCAGCATAACAAGGCTCCCAGTTCTCCATGGCCTGTCCTGCCTTTCTGGATTTTACACTTTTTTCAGATGGCCCTTTTGACGGGGTGAAGTGAGACTTCATTGTAGTGCAGATTTCCTTTGCAAGCTTGCTTGGTTGGCCAAAAAGGGCGTATGCGTTTTTTCCTGAATATATTCAGGAAAAAACGCATACGCCCTTTTTGGCCAAGTGCATCATTGTCGACCTTCTGCCTCTTTTCCTATGCTTTAAATGCAATTCCAGTCTACCTCCTGAAATCGGTTTCCTGCAATTCTGCCCGGCTTTCAAGTCCTCTTGGCAGCCTTACTTCAGTATATTTTTGGATGATAGCTGTCATTTATAACTCTGCAGGTTTGTGAATTACAGTGCCCCTGAGCTCCTTTCTTCAACTCGCTTTCTTGTGAGCTGGCCGCAACACCGCAGGATTGCTTCAGGCCCTAATCTGGTTCCGGCATGGCACGCTGAGCCTTTGGTTAATTCCTCTTCCTGGTGGGAAATGAGAGTTAAATTTTCCCGTCCAGACACCTCCAGCTAGTCTCTCATTGGTTCTCCCTATTCCTGTTCATCTTCCGCGGAATTTGCAAACTGGGCCAAACAGGAGGTTAAAGGCACTGACTCTCCAAGTCGGGAGAGTGTTAGTAAAGCATCTGGAATGTTGCACCCGAGTACCAGGGGACGAGAACTGAGACATATTTCAACACGTCTCCCGATCACACGGTTGATCATACTCTGGGTTCCACATGCATGTTTTAGCTGAAGGAAGAATCCCTTAAACCTGGAGAGTTGAGACCCGTGGAATGGGTACCATGCAATATGACTTCAAAGGGTCTTCATTTGCTCACCAAAACTCTCCAATCCTATCACTGCTGCGTTTTTGCCCCTGTACTCACGATTGATTCACTTTCAGAGACATAGCAATCCATAGGTTTTAAGATACTTACTAGTCAGGTACATTATTAGGCGTTTAATATGGGGTTTTGAGTCCATTTCGTTGAGCAAGGAGTAGCTCTTGTCTATTACATATTTGGCTTAAGGGACTTTATCTGTGCTCATTTCAATCTCTGGTTTTATGCAGCACCCCAACTCACCTTTCCCCTTAAGCAAGCATAAGTTGATTTTCTAAATTTGGGACCATGTTCTGTTTTGAAATTCAGTTCCTGTGTAGCCAAGTTTACATTCCGTGTATTAGTGATATCTTATGATGTTTCTTTTTCTGTGTGACTTATTTCAGTTAGAATCATCATACCTGAATCCACTCATTATGCTGCTATGGGCCTGATGACATAGATGTCATTGCTGAGTGATATTGCATTGTACGTAAGTACCACAACTTCTTTATCCATTTTCCGCTTTATGCGATATTGAACTTGTACCGTAAACGAGTTTCTTGTAAACAGAGCCATCCCAAACTTTGGGGTGGCTGTGTCTTTTTGATTTTAATTTCCCTAAGCTATAGGACCATAAGTGGAAGTGCCCTAGGCTCTGTTGCTTTGTTTTTTAGATGTTTCAGGAAACACCATACACTTCTCCCGAGTGGCTGTTGGCAATTTACATCCCGCCCATCAGCATAACAAGGCTCCCAGTTCTCCATGGCCTGTCCTGCCTTTCTGGATTTTACACTTTTTTCAGATGGCCCTTTTGACGGGGGGGAAGTGAGACTTCATTGTAGTGCAGATTTCCTTTGCAAGCTTGCTTGGTTGGCCAAAAAGGGCGTATGCGTTTTTTCCTGAATATATTCAGGAAAAAACGCATACGCCCTTTTTGGCCAAGTGCATCATTGTCGACCTTCTGCCTCTTTTCCTATGCTTTAAATGCAATTCCAGTCTACCTCCTGAAATCGGTTTCCTGCAATTCTGCCCGGCTTTCAAGTCCTCTTGGCAGCCTTACTTCAGTATATTTTTGGATGATAGCTGTCATTTATAACTCTGCAGGTTTGTGAATTACAGTGCCCCTGAGCTCCTTTCTTCAACTCGCTTTCTTGTGAGCTGGCCGCAACACCGCAGGATTGCTTCAGGCCCTAATCTGGTTCCGGCATGGCACGCTGAGCCTTTGGTTAATTCCTCTTCCTGGTGGGAAATGAGAGTTAAATTTTCCCGTCCAGACACCTCCAGCTAGTCTCTCATTGGTTCTCCCTATTCCTGTTCATCTTCCGCGGAATTTGCAAACTGGGCCAAACAGGAGGTTAAAGGCACTGACTCTCCAAGTCGGGAGAGTGTTAGTAAAGCATCTGGAATGTTGCACCCGAGTACCAGGGGACGAGAACTGAGACATATTTCAACACGTCTCCCGATCACACGGTTGATCATACTCTGGGTTCCACATGCATGTTTTAGCTGAAGGAAGAATCCCTTAAACCTGGAGAGTTGAGACCCGTGGAATGGGTACCATGCAATATGACTTCAAAGGGTCTTCATTTGCTCACCAAAACTCTCCAATCCTATCACTGCTGCGTTTTTGCCCCTGTACTCACGATTGATTCACTTTCAGAGACATAGCAATCCATAGGTTTTAAGATACTTACTAGTCAGGTACATTATTAGGCGTTTAATATGGGGTTTTGAGTCCATTTCGTTGAGCAAGGAGTAGCTCTTGACTATTACATATTTGGCTTAAGAAACTTTATCTGTGCTCATTTCAATCTCTGGTTTTATGCAGCACCCCAACTCACCTTTCCCCTTAAGCAAGCATAAGTTGATTTTCTAAATTTGGGACCATGTTCTGTTTTGAAATTCAGTTCCTGTGTAGCCAAGTTTACATTCCGTGTATTAGTGATATCTTATGATGTTTCTTTTTCTGTGTGACTTATTTCAGTTAGAATCATCATACCTGAATCCACTCATTATGCTGCTATGGGCCTGATGACATAGATGTCATTGCTGAGTGATATTGCATTGTACGTAAGTACCACAACTTCTTTATCCATTTTCCGCTTTATGCGATATTGAACTTGTACCGTAAACGAGTTTCTTGTAAACAGAGCCATCCCAAACTTTGGGGTGGCTGTGTCTTTTTGATTTTAATTTCCCTAAGCTATAGGACCATAAGTGGAAGTGCCCTAGGCTCTGTTGCTTTGTTTTTTAGATGTTTCAGGAAACACCATACACTTCTCCCGAGTGGCTGTTGGCAATTTACATCCCGCCCATCAGCATAACAAGGCTCCCAGTTCTCCATGGCCTGTCCTGCCTTTCTGGATTTTACACTTTTTTCAGATGGCCCTTTTGACGGGGGGAAGTGAGACTTCATTGTAGTGCAGATTTCCTTTGCAAGCTTGCTTGGTTGGCCAAAAAGGGCGTATGCGTTTTTTCCTGAATATATTCAGGAAAAAACGCATACGCCCTTTTTGGCCAAGTGCATCATTGTCGACCTTCTGCCTCTTTTCCTATGCTTTAAATGCAATTCCAGTCTACCTCCTGAAATCGGTTTCCTGCAATTCTGCCCGGCTTTCAAGTCCTCTTGGCAGCCTTACTTCAGTATATTTTTGGATGATAGCTGTCATTTATAACTCTGCAGGTTTGTGAATTACAGTGCCCCTGAGCTCCTTTCTTCAACTCGCTTTCTTGTGAGCTGGCCGCAACACCGCAGGATTGCTTCAGGCCCTAATCTGGTTCCGGCATGGCACGCTGAGCCTTTGGTTAATTCCTCTTCCTGGTGGGAAATGAGAGTTAAATTTTCCCGTCCAGACACCTCCAGCTAGTCTCTCATTGGTTCTCCCTATTCCTGTTCATCTTCCGCGGAATTTGCAAACTGGGCCAAACAGGAGGTTAAAGGCACTGACTCTCCAAGTCGGGAGAGTGTTAGTAAAGCATCTGGAATGTTGCACCCGAGTACCAGGGGACGAGAACTGAGACATATTTCAACACGTCTCCCGATCACACGGTTGATCATACTCTGGGTTCCACATGCATGTTTTAGCTGAAGGAAGAATCCCTTAAACCTGGAGAGTTGAGACCCGTGGAATGGGTACCATGCAATATGACTTCAAAGGGTCTTCATTTGCTCACCAAAACTCTCCAATCCTATCACTGCTGCGTTTTTGCCCCTGTACTCACGATTGATTCACTTTCAGAGACATAGCAATCCATAGGTTTTAAGATACTTACTAGTCAGGTACATTATTAGGCGTTTAATATGGGGTTTTGAGTCCATTTCGTTGAGCAAGGAGTAGCTCTTGACTATTACATATTTGGCTTAAGGAACTTTATCTGTGCTCATTTCAATCTCTGGTTTTATGCAGCACCCCAACTCACCTTTCCCCTTAAGCAAGCATAAGTTGATTTTCTAAATTTGGGACCATGTTCTGTTTTGAAATTCAGTTCCTGTGTAGCCAAGTTTACATTCCGTGTATTAGTGATATCTTATGATGTTTCTTTTTCTGTGTGACTTATTTCAGTTAGAATCATCATACCTGAATCCACTCATTATGCTGCTATGGGCCTGATGACATAGATGTCATTGCTGAGTGATATTGCATTGTACGTAAGTACCACACCTTCTTTATCCATTTTTCGCTTTATGCGATATTGAACTTGTACCGTAAACGAGTTTCTTGTAAACAGAGCCATCCCAAACTTTGGGGTGGCTGTGTCTTTTTGATTTTAATTTCCCTAAGCTATAGGACCATAAGTGGAAGTGCCCTAGGCTCTGTTGCTTTGTTTTTTAGATGTTTCAGGAAACACCATACACTTCTCCCGAGTGGCTGTTGGCAATTTACATCCCGCCCATCAGCATAACAAGGCTCCCAGTTCTCCATGGCCTGTCCTGCCTTTCTGGATTTTACACTTTTTTCAGATGGCCCTTTTGACGGGGGGGAAGTGAGACTTCATTGTAGTGCAGATTTCCTTTGCAAGCTTGCTTGGTTGGCCAAAAAGGGCGTATGCGTTTTTTCCTGAATATATTCAGGAAAAAACGCATACGCCCTTTTTGGCCAAGTGCATCATTGTCGACCTTCTGCCTCTTTTCCTATGCTTTAAATGCAATTCCAGTCTACCTCCTGAAATCGGTTTCCTGCAATTCTGCCCGGCTTTCAAGTCCTCTTGGCAGACTTACTTCAGTATATTTTTGGATGATAGCTGTCATTTATAACTCTGCAGGTTTGTGAATTACAGTGCCCCTGAGCTCCTTTCTTCAACTCGCTTTCTTGTGAGCTGGCCGCAACACCACAGGATTGCTTCAGGCCCTAATCTGGTTCCGGCATGGCACGCTGAGCCTTTGGTTAATTCCTCTTCCTGGTGGGAAATGAGAGTTAAATTTTCCCGTCCAGACACCTCCAGCTAGTCTCTCATTGGTTCTCCCTATTCCTGTTCATCTTCCGCGGAATTTGCAAACTGGGCCAAAGAGGAGGTTAAAGGCACTGACTCTCCAAGTCGGGAGAGTGTTAGTAAAGCATCTGGAATGTTGCACCCGAGTACCAGGGGACGAGAACTGAGACATATTTCAACACGTCTCCCGATCACACGGTTGATCATACTCTGGGTTCCACATGCATGTTTTAGCTGAAGGAAGAATCCCTTAAACCTGGAGAGTTGAGACCCGTGGAATGGGTACCATGCAATATGACTTCAAAGGGTCTTCATTTGCTCACCAAAACTCTCCAATCCTATCACTGCTGCGTTTTTGCCCCTGTACTCACGATTGATTCACTTTCAGAGACATAGCAATCCATAGGTTTTAAGATACTTACTAGTCAGGTACATTATTAGGCGTTTAATATGGGGTTTTGAGTCCATTTCGTTGAGCAAGGAGTAGCTCTTGTCTGTTACATATTTGGCTTAAGGAACTTTATCTGTGCTCATTTCAATCTCGGGTTTTATGCAGCACCCCAACTCACCTTTCCCCTTAAGCAAGCATAAGTTGATTTTCTAAATTTGGGACCATGTTCTGTTTTGAAATTCAGTTCCTGTGTAGCCAAGTTTACATTCCGTGTATTAGTGATATCTTATGATGTTTCTTTTTCTGTGTGACTTATTTCAGTTAGAATCATCATACCTGAATCCACTCATTATGCTGCTATGGGCCTGATGACATAGATGTCATTGCTGAGTGATATTGCATTGTACGTAAGTACCACAACTTCTTTATCCATTTTTCGCTTTATGCGATATTGAACTTGTACCGTAAACGAGTTTCTTGTAAACAGAGCCATCCCAAACTTTGGGGTGGCTGTGTCTTTTTGATTTTAATTTCCCTAAGCTATAGGACCATAAGTGGAAGTGCCCTAGGCTCTGTTGCTTTGTTTTTTAGATGTTTCAGGAAACATCATACACTTCTCCCGAGTGGCTGTTGGCAATTTACATCCCGCCCATCAGCATAACAAGGCTCCCAGTTCTCCATGGCCTGTCCTGCCTTTCTGGATTTTACACTTTTTTCAGATGGCCCTTTTGACGGGGGGAAGTGAGACTTCATTGTAGTGCAGATTTCCTTTGCAAGCTTGCTTGGTTGGCCAAAAAGGGCGTATGCGTTTTTTCCTGAATATATTCAGGAAAAAACGCATACGCCCTTTTTGGCCAAGTGCATCATTGTCGACCTTCTGCCTCTTTTCCTATGCTTTAAATGCAATTCCAGTCTACCTCCTGAAATCGGTTTCCTGCAATTCTGCCCGGCTTTCAAGTCCTCTTGGCAGCCTTACTTCAGTATATTTTTGGATGATAGCTGTCATTTATAACTCTGCAGGTTTGTGAATTACAGTGCCCCTGAGCTCCTTTCTTCAACTCGCTTTCTTGTGAGCTGGCCGCAACACCGCAGGATTGCTTCAGGCCCTAATCTGGTTCCGGCATGGCACGCTGAGCCTTTGGTTAATTCCTCTTCCTGGTGGGAAATGAGAGTTAAATTTTCCCGTCCAGACACCTCCAGCTAGTCTCTCATTGGTTCTCCCTATTCCTGTTCATCTTCCGCGGAATTTGCAAACTGGGCCAAACAGGAGGTTAAAGGCACTGACTCTCCAAGTCGGGAGAGTGTTAGTAAAGCATCTGGAATGTTGCACCCGAGTACCAGGGGACGAGAACTGAGACATATTTCAACACGTCTCCCGATCACACGGTTGATCATACTCTGGGTTCCACATGCATGTTTTAGCTGAAGGAAGAATCCCTTAAACCTGGAGAGTTGAGACCCGTGGAATGGGTACCATGCAATATGACTTCAAAGGGTCTTCATTTGCTCACCAAAACTCTCCAATCCTATCACTGCTGCGTTTTTGCCCCTGTACTCACGATTGATTCACTTTCAGAGACATAGCAATCCATAGGTTTTAAGATACTTACTAGTCAGGTACATTATTAGGCGTTTAATATGGGGTTTTGAGTCCATTTCGTTGAGCAAGGAGTAGCTCTTGACTATTACATATTTGGCTTAAGGAACTTTATCTGTGCTCATTTCAATCTCTGGTTTTATGCAGCACCCCAACTCACCTTTCCCCTTAAGCAAGCATAAGTTGGTTTTCTAAATTTGGGACCATGTTCTGTTTTGAAATTAAGTTCCTGTGTAGCCAAGTTTACATTCCGTGTATTAGTGATATCTTATGATGTTTCTTTTTCTGTGTGACTTATTTCAGTTAGAATCATCATACCTGAATCCACTCATTATGCTGCTATGGGCCTGATGACATAGATGTCATTGCTGAGTGATATTGCATTGTACGTAAGTACCACAACTTCTTTATCCATTTTTCGCTTTATGCGATATTGAACTTGTACCGTAAACGAGTTTCTTGTAAACAGAGCCATCCCAAACTTTGGGGTGGCTGTGTCTTTTTGATTTTAATTTCCCTAAGCTATAGGACCATAAGTGGAAGTGCCCTAGGCTCTGTTGCTTTGTTTTTTAGATGTTTCAGGAAACACCATACACTTCTCCCGAGTGGCTGTTGGCAATTTACATCCCGCCCATCAGCATAACAAGGCTCCCAGTTCTCCATGGCCTGTCCTGCCTTTCTGGATTTTACACTTTTTTCAGATGGCCCTTTTGACGGGGGGGAAGTGAGACTTCATTGTAGTGCAGATTTCCTTTGCAAGCTTGCTTGGTTGGCCAAAAAGGGCGTATGCGTTTTTTCCTGAATATATTCAGGAAAAAACGCATACGCCCTTTTTGGCCAAGTGCATCATTGTCGACCTTCTGCCTCTTTTCCTATGCTTTAAATGCAATTCCAGTCTACCTCTTGAAATCGGTTTCCTGCAATTCTGCCCGGCTTTCAAGTCCTCTTGGCAGACTTACTTCAGTATATTTTTGGATGATAGCTGTCATTTATAACTCTGCAGGTTTGTGAATTACAGTGCCCCTGAGCTCCTTTCTTCAACTCGCTTTCTTGTGAGCTGGCCGCAACACCGCAGGATTGCTTCAGGCCCTAATCTGGTTCCGGCATGGCACGCTGAGCCTTTGGTTAATTCCTCTTCCTGGTGGGAAATGAGAGTTAAATTTTCCCGTCCAGACACCTCCAGCTAGTCTCTCATTGGTTCTCCCTATTCCTGTTCATCTTCCGCGGAATTTGCAAACTGGGCCAAAGAGGAGGTTAAAGGCACTGACTCTCCAAGTCGGGAGAGTGTTAGTAAAGCATCTGGAATGTTGCACCCGAGTACCAGGGGACGAGAACTGAGACATATTTCAACACGTCTCCCGATCACACGGTTGATCATACTCTGGGTTCCACATGCATGTTTTAGCTGAAGGAAGAATCCCTTAAACCTGGAGAGTTGAGACCCGTGGAATGGGTACCATGCAATATGACTTCAAAGGGTCTTCATTTGCTCACCAAAACTCTCCAATCCTATCACTGCTGCGTTTTTGCCCCTGTACTCACGATTGATTCACTTTCAGAGACATAGCAATCCATAGGTTTTAAGATACTTACTAGTCAGGTACATTATTAGGCGTTTAATATGGGGTTTTGAGTCCATTTCGTTGAGCAAGGAGTAGCTCTTGTCTGTTACATATTTGGCTTAAGGAACTTTATCTGTGCTCATTTCAATCTCTGGTTTTATGCAGCACCCCAACTCACCTTTCCCCTTAAGCAAGCATAAGTTGATTTTCTAAATTTGGGACCATGTTCTGTTTTGAAATTCAGTTCCTGTGTAGCCAAGTTTACATTCCGTGTATTAGTGATATCTTATGATGTTTCTTTTTCTGTGTGACTTATTTCAGTTAGAATCATCATACCTGAATCCACTCATTATGCTGCTATGGGCCTGATGATATAGATGTCATTGCTGAGTGATATTGCATTGTACGTAAGTACCACAACTTCTTTATCCATTTTTCGCTTTATGCGATATTGAACTTGTACCGTAAACGAGTTTCTTGTAAACAGAGCCATCCCAAACTTTGGGGTGGCTGTGTCTTTTTGATTTTAATTTCCCTAAGCTATAGGACCATAAGTGGAAGTGCCCTAGGCTCTGTTGCTTTGTTTTTTAGATGTTTCAGGAAACACCATACACTTCTCCCGAGTGGCTGTTGGCAATTTACATCCCGCCCATCAGCATAACAAGGCTCCCAGTTCTCCATGGCCTGTCCTGCCTTTCTGGATTTTACACTTTTTTCAGATGGCCCTTTTGACGGGGGGGAAGTGAGACTTCATTGTAGTGCAGATTTCCTTTGCAAGCTTGCTTGGTTGGCCAAAAAGGGCGTATGCGTTTTTTCCTGAATATATTCAGGAAAAAACGCATACGCCCTTTTTGGCCAAGTGCATCATTGTCGACCTTCTGCCTCTTTTCCTATGCTTTAAATGCAATTCCAGTCTACCTTCTGAAATCGGTTTCCTGCAATTCTGCCCGGCTTTCAAGTCCTCTTGGCAGCCTTACTTCAGTATATTTTTGGATGATAGCTGTCATTTATAACTCTGCAGGTTTGTGAATTACAGTGCCCCTGAGCTCCTTTCTTCAACTCGCTTTCTTGTGAGCTGGCCGCAACACCGCAGGATTGCTTCAGGCCCTAATCTGGTTCCGGCATGGCACGCTGAGCCTTTGGTTAATTCCTCTTCCTGGTGGGAAATGAGAGTTAAATTTTCCCGTCCAGACACCTCCAGGTAGTCTCTCATTGGTTCTCCCTATTCCTGTTCATCTTCCGTGGAATTTGCAAACTGGGCCAAAGAGGAGGTTAAAGGCACTGACTCTCCAAGTCGGGAGAGTGTTAGTAAAGCATCTGGAATGTTGCACCCGAGTACCAGGGGACGAGAACTGAGACATATTTCAACACGTCTCCCGATCACACGGTTGATCATACTCTGGGTTCCACATGCATGTTTTAGCTGAAGGAAGAATCCCTTAAACCTGGAGAGTTGAGACCCGTGGAATGGGTACCATGCAATATGACTTCAAAGGGTCTTCATTTGCTCACCAAAACTCTCCAATCCTATCACTGCTGCGTTTTTGCCCCTGTACTCACGATTGATTCACTTTCAGAGACATAGCAATCCATAGGTTTTAAGATACTTACTAGTCAGGTACATTATTAGGCGTTTAATATGGGGTTTTGAGTCCATTTCGTTGAGCAAGGAGTAGCTCTTGTCTATTACATATTTGGCTTAAGGAACTTTATCTGTGCTCATTTCAATCTCTGGTTTTATGCAGCACCCCAACTCACCTTTCCCCTTAAGCAAGCATAAGTTGGTTTTCTAAATTTGGGACCATGTTCTGTTTTGAAATTCAGTTCCTGTGTAGCCAAGTTTACATTCCGTGTATTAGTGATATCTTATGATGTTTCTTTTTCTGTGTGACTTATTTCAGTTAGAATCATCATACCTGAATCCACTCATTATGCTGCTATGGGCCTGATGACATAGATGTCATTGCTGAGTAATATTGCATTGTACGTAAGTACCACAACTTCTTTATCCATTTTTCGCTTTATGCGATATTGAAGTTGTACCGTAAATGAGTTTCTTGTAAACAGAGCCATCCCAAACTTTGGGGTGGCTGTGTCTTTTTGATTTTAATTTCCCTAAGCTATAGGACCATAAGTGGAAGTGCCCTAGGCTCTGTTGCTTTGTTTTTTAGATGTTTCAGGAAACACCATACACTTCTCCCGAGTGGCTGTTGGCAAGTTACATCCCGCCCATCAGCATAACAAGGCTCCCAGTTCTCCATGGCCTGTCCTGCCTTTCTGGATTTTACACTTTTTTCAGATGGCCCTTTTGACGGGGGGGGAAGTGAGACTTCATTGTAGTGCAGATTTCCTTTGCAAGCTTGCTTGGTTGGCCAAAAAGGGCGTATGCGTTTTTTCCTGAATATATTCAGGAAAAAACGCATACGCCCTTTTTGGCCAAGTGCATCATTGTCGACCTTCTGCCTCTTTTCCTATGCTTTAAATGCAATTCCAGTCTACCTCCTGAAATCGGTTTCCTGCAATTCTGCCCGGCTTTCAAGTCCTCTTGGCAGCCTTACTTCAGTATATTTTTGGATGATAGCTGTCATTTATAACTCTGCAGGTTTGTGAATTACAGTGCCCCTGAGCTCCTTTCTTCAACTCGCTTTCTTGTGAGCTGGCCGCAACACCGCAGGATTGCTTCAGGCCCTAATCTGGTTCCGGCATGGCACGGTGAGCCTTTGGTTAATTCCTCTTCCTGGTGGGAAATGAGAGTTAAATTTTCCCGTCCAGAAACCTCCAGCTAGTCTCTCATTGGTTCTCCCTATTCCTGTTCATCTTCCGCGGAATTTGCAAACTGGGCCAAACAGGAGGTTAAAGGCACTGACTCTCCAAGTCGGGAGAGTGTTAGTAAAGCATCTGGAATGTTGCACCCGAGTACCAGGGGACAAGAACTGAGACATATTTCAACACGTCTCCCGATCACACGGTTGATCATACTCTGGGTTCCACATGCATGTTTTAGCTGAAGGAAGAATCCCTTAAACCTGGAGAGTTGAGACCCGTGGAATGGGTACCATGCAATATGACTTCAAAGGGTCTTCATTTGCTCACCAAAACTCTCCAATCCTATCACTGCTGCGTTTTTGCCCCTGTACTCACGATTGATTCACTTTCAGAGACATAGCAATCCATAGGTTTTAAGATACTTACTAGTCAGGTACATTATTAGGCGTTTAATATGGGGTTTTGAGTCCATTTCGTTGAGCAAGGAGTAGCTCTTGTCTATTACATATTTGGCTTAAGGAACTTTATCTGTGCTCATTTCAATCTCTGGTTTTATGCAGCACCCCAACTCACCTTTCCCCTTAAGCAAGCATAAGTTGGTTTTCTAAATTTGGGACCATGTTCTGTTTTGAAATTAAGTTCCTGTGTAGCCAAGTTTACATTCCGTGTATTAGTGATATCTTATGATGTTTCTTTTTCTGTGTGACTTATTTCAGTTAGAATCATCATACCTGAATCCACTCATTATGCTGCTATGGGCCTGATGACATAGATGTCATTGCTGAGTGATATTGCATTGTACGTAAGTACCACAACTTCTTTATCCATTTTTCGCTTTATGCGATATTGAACTTGTACCGTAAACGAGTTTCTTGTAAACAGAGCCATCCCAAACTTTGGGGTGGCTGTGTCTTTTTGATTTTAATTTCCCTAAGCTATAGGACCATAAGTGGAAGTGCCCTAGGCTCTGTTGCTTTGTTTTTTAGATGTTTCAGGAAACACCATACACTTCTCCCGAGTGGCTGTTGGCAATTTACATCCCGCCCATCAGCATAACAAGGCTCCCAGTTCTCCATGGCCTGTCCTGCCTTTCTGGATTTTACACTTTTTTCAGATGGCCCTTTTGAGGGGGGGGAAGTGAGACTTCATTGTAGTGCAGATTTCCTTTGCAAGCTTGCTTGGTTGGCCAAAAAGGGCGTATGCGTTTTTTCCTGAATATATTCAGGAAAAAACGCATACGCCCTTTTTGGCCAAGTGCATCATTGTCGACCTTCTGCCTCTTTTCCTATGCTTTAAATGCAATTCCAGTCTACCTCCTGAAATCGGTTTCCTGCAATTCTGCCCGGCTTTCAAGTCCTCTTGGCAGCCTTACTTCAGTATATTTTTGGATGATAGCTGTCATTTATAACTCTGCAGGTTTGTGAATTACAGTGCCCCTGAGCTCCTTTCTTCAACTCGCTTTCTTGTGAGCTGGCCGCAACACCGCAGGATTGCTTCAGGCCCTAATCTGGTTCCGGCATGGCATGCTGAGCCTTTGGTTAATTCCTCTTCCTGGTGGGAAATGAGAGTTAAATTTTCCCGTCCAGACACCTCCAGCTAGTCTCTCATTGGTTCTCCCTATTCCTGTTCATCTTCCGTGGAATTTGCAAACTGGGCCAAAGAGGAGGTTAAAGGCACTGACTCTCCAAGTCGGGAGAGTGTTAGTAAAGCATCTGGAATGTTGCACCCGAGTACCAGGGGACGAGAACTGAGACATATTTCAACACGTCTCCCGATCACACGGTTGATCATACTCTGGGTTCCACATGCATGTTTTAGCTGAAGGAAGAATCCCTTAAACCTGGAGAGTTGAGACCCGTGGAAAGGGTACCATGCAATATGACTTCAAAGGGTCTTCATTTGCTCACCAAAACTCTCCAATCCTATCACTGCTGCGTTTTTGCCCCTGTACTCACGATTGATTCACTTTCAGAGACATAGCAATCCATAGGTTTTAAGATACTTACTAGTCAGGTACATTATTAGGCGTTTAATATGGGGTTTTGAGTCCATTTCGTTGAGCAAGGAGTAGCTCTTGTCTATTACATATTTGGCTTAAGGAACTTTATCTGTGCTCATTTCAATCTCTGGTTTTATGCAACACCCCAACTCACCTTTCCCCTTAAGCAAGCATAAGTTGGTTTTCTAAATTTGGGACCATGTTCTGTTTTGAAATTCAGTTCCTGTGTAGCCAAGTTTACATTCCGTGTATTAGTGATATCTTATGATGTTTCTTTTTCTGTGTGACTTATTTCAGTTAGAATCATCATACCTGAATCCACTCATTATGCTGCTATGGGCCTGATGACATAGATGTCATTGCTGAGTGATATTGCATTGTACGTAAGTACCACAACTTCTTTATCCATTTTTCGCTTTATGCGATATTGAAGTTGTACCGTAAATGAGTTTCTTGTAAACAGAGCCATCCCAAACTTTGGGGTGGCTGTGTCTTTTTGATTTTAATTTCCCTAAGCTATAGGACCATAAGTGGAAGTGCCCTAGGCTCCGTTGCTTTGTTTTTTAGATGTTTCAGGAAACACCATACACTTCTCCCGAATGGCTGTTGGCAAGTTACATCCCGCCCATCAGCATAACAAGGCTCCCAGTTCTCCATGGCCTGTCCTGCCTTTCTGGATTTTACACTTTTTTCAGATGGCCCTTTTGACGGGGGGGGAAGTGAGACTTCATTGTAGTGCAGATTTCCTTTGCAAGCTTGCTTGGTTGGCCAAAAAGGGCGTATGCGTTTTTTCCTGAATATATTCAGGAAAAAACGCATACGCCCTTTTTGGCCAAGTGCATCATTGTCGACCTTCTGCCTCTTTTCCTATGCTTTAAATGCAATTCCAGTCTACCTCCTGAAATCGGTTTCCTGCAATTCTGCCCGGCTTTCAAGTCCTCTTGGCAGCCTTACTTCAGTATATTTTTGGATGATAGCTGTCATTTATAACTCTGCAGGTTTGTGAATTACAGTGCCCCTGAGCTCCTTTCTTCAACTCGCTTTCTTGTGAGCTGGCCGCAACACCGCAGGATTGCTTCAGGCCCTAATCTGGTTCCGGCATGGCACGCTGAGCCTTTGGTTAATTCCTCTTCCTGGTGGGAAATGAGAGTTAAATTTTCCCGTCCAGACACCTCCAGCTAGTCTCTCATTGGTTCTCCCTATTCCTGTTCATCTTCCGCGGAATTTGCAAACTGGGCCAAACAGGAGGTTAAAGGCACTGACTCTCCAAGTCGGGAGAGTGTTAGTAAAGCATCTGGAATGTTGCACCCGAGTACCAGGGGACGAGAACTGAGACATATTTCAACACGTCTCCCGATCACACGGTTGATCATACTCTGGGTTCCACATGCATGTTTTAGCTGAAGGAAGAATCCCTTAAACCTGGAGAGTTGAGACCCGTGGAATGGGTACCATGCAATATGACTTCAAAGGGTCTTCATTTGCTCACCAAAACTCTCCAATCCTATCACTGCTGCGTTTTTGCCCCTGTACTCACGATTGATTCACTTTCAGAGACATAGCAATCCATAGGTTTTAAGATACTTACTAGTCAGGTACATTATTAGGCGTTTAATATGGGGTTTTGAGTCCATTTCGTTGAGCAAGGAGTAGCTCTTGTCTATTACATATTTGGCTTAAGGAACTTTATCTGTGCTCATTTCAATCTCTGGTTTTATGCAGCACCCCAACTCACCTTTCCCCTTAAGCAAGCATAAGTTGGTTTTCTAAATTTGGGACCATGTTCTGTTTTGAAATTCAGTTCCTGTGTAGCCAAGTTTACATTCCGTGTATTAGTGATATCTTATGATGTTTCTTTTTCTGTGTGACTTATTTCAGTTAGAATCATCATACCTGAATCCACTCATTATGCTGCTATGGGCCTGATGACATAGATGTCATTGCTGAGTGATATTGCATTGTACGTAAGTACCACAACTTCTTTATCCATTTTTCGCTTTATGCGATATTGAACTTGTACCGTAAACGAGTTTCTTGTAAACAGAGCCATCCCAAACTTTGGGGTGGCTGTGTCTTTTTGATTTTAATTTCCCTAAGCTATAGGACCATAAGTGGAAGTGCCCTAGGCTCTGTTGCTTTGTTTTTTAGATGTTTCAGGAAACACCATACACTTCTCCCTAGTGGCTGTTGGCAAGTTACATCCCGCCCATCAGCATAACAAGGCTCCCAGTTCTCCATGGCCTGTCCTGCCTTTCTGGATTTTACACTTTTTTCAGATGGCCCTTTTGACGGGGGGGGGAAGTGAGACTTCATTGTAGTGCAGATTTCCTTTGCAAGCTTGCTTGGTTGGCCAAAAAGGGCGTATGCGTTTTTTCCTGAATATATTCAGGAAAAAATGCATACGCCCTTTTTGGCCAAGTGCATCATTGTCGACCTTCTGCCTCTTTTCCTATGCTTTAAATGCAATTCCAGTCTACCTCCTGAAATCGGTTTCCTGCAATTCTGCCCGGCTTTCAAGTCCTCTTGGCAGCCTTACTTCAGTATATTTTTGGATGATAGCTGTCATTTATAACTCTGCAGGTTTGTGAATTACAGTGCCCCTGAGCTCCTTTCTTCAACTCACTTTCTTGTGAGCTGGCCGCAACACCGCAGGATTGCTTCAGGCCCTAATCTGGTTCCGGCATGGCACGCTGAGCCTTTGGTTAATTCCTCTTCCTGGTGGGAAATGAGAGTTAAATTTTCCCGTCCAGACACCTCCAGCTAGTCTCTCATTGGTTCTCCCTATTCCTGTTCATCTTCCGCGGAATTTGCAAACTGGGCCAAACAGGAGGTTAAAGGCACTGACTCTCCAAGTCGGGAGAGTGTTAGTAAAGCATCTGGAATGTTGCACCCGAGTACCAGGGGACGAGAACTGAGACATATTTCAACACGTCTCCCGATCACACGGTTGATCATACTCTGGGTTCCACATGCATGTTTTAGCTGAAGGAAGAATCCCTTAAACCTGGAGAGTTGAGACCCGTGGAATGGGTACCATGCAATATGACTTCAAAGGGTCTTCATTTGCTCACCAAAACTCTCCAATCCTATCACTGCTGCGTTTTTGCCCCTGTACTCACGATTGATTCACTTTCAGAGACATAGCAATCCATAGGTTTTAAGATACTTACTAGTCAGGTACATTATTAGGCGTTTAATATGGGGTTTTGAGTCCATTTCGTTGAGCAAGGAGTAGCTCTTGTCTATTACATATTTGGCTTAAGGAAATTTATCTGTGCTCATTTCAATCTCTGGTTTTATGCAGCACCCCAACTCACCTTTCCCCTTAAGCAAGCATAAGTTGGTTTTCTAAATTTGGGACCATGTTCTGTTTTGAAATTCAGTTCCTGTGTAGCCAAGTTTACATTCCGTGTATTAGTGATATCTTATGATGTTTCTTTTTCTGTGTGACTTATTTCAGTTAGAATCATCATACCTGAATCCACTCATTATGCTGCTATGGGCCTGATGACATAGATGTCATTGCTGAGTGATATTGCATTGTACGTAAGTACCACAACGTCTTTATCCATTTTTCGCTTTATGCGATATTGAACTTGAACCGTAAACGAGTTTCTTGTAAACAGAGCCATCCCAAACTTTGGGGTGGCTGTGTCTTTTTGATTTTAATTTCCCTAAGCTATAGGACCATAAGTGGAAGTGCCCTAGGCTCTGTTGCTTTGTTTTTTAGATGTTTCAGGAAACACCATACACTTCTCCCAAGTGGCTGTTGGCAATTTACATCCCGCCCATCAGCATAACAAGGCTCCCAGTTCTCCATGGCCTGTCCTGCCTTTCTGGATTTTACACTTTTTTCAGATGGCCCTTTTGAGGGGGGGGAAGTGAGACTTCATTGTAGTGCAGATTTCCTTTGCAAGCTTGCTTGGTTGGCCAAAAAGGGCGTATGCGTTTTTTCCTGAATATATTCAGGAAAAAACGCATACGCCCTTTTTGGCCAAGTGCATCATTGTCGACCTTCTGCCTCTTTTCCTATGCTTTAAATGCAATTCCAGTCTACCTCCTGAAATCGGTTTCCTGCAATTCTGCCCGGCTTTCAAGTCCTCTTGGCAGCCTTACTTCAGTATATTTTTGGATGATAGCTGTCATTTATAACTCTGCAGGTTTGTGAATTACAGTGCCCCTGAGCTCCTTTCTTCAACTCGCTTTCTTGTGAGCTGGCCGCAACACCGCAGGATTGCTTCAGGCCCTAATCTGGTTCCGGCATGGCACACTGAGCCTTTGGTTAATTCCTCTTCCTGGTGGGAAATGAGAGTTAAATTTTCCCGTCCAGACACCTCCAGCTAGTCTCTCATTGGTTCTCCCTATTCCTGTTCATCTTCCGCGGAATTTGCAAACTGGGCCAAAGAGGAGGTTAAAGGCACTGACTCTCCAAGTCGGGAGAGTGTTAGTAAAGCATCTGGAATGTTGCACCCGAGTACCAGGGGACGAGAACTGAGACATATTTCAACACGTCTCCCGATCACACGGTTGATCATACTCTGGGTTCCACATGCATGTTTTAGCTGAAGGAAGAATCCCTTAAACCTGGAGAGTTGAGACCCGTGGAATGGGTACCATGCAATATGACTTCAAAGGGTCTTCATTTGCTCACCAAAACTCTCCAATCCTATCACTGCTGCGTTTTTGCCCCTGTACTCACGATTGATTCACTTTCAGAGACATAGCAATCCATAGGTTTTAAGATACTTACTAGTCAGGTACATTATTAGGCGTTTAATATGGGGTTTTGAGTCCATTTCGTTGAGCAAGGAGTAGCTCTTGTCTATTACATATTTGGCTTAAGGAACTTTATCTGTGCTCATTTCAATCTCTGGTTTTATGCAGCACCCCAACTCACCTTTCCCCTTAAGCAAGCATAAGTTGGTTTTCTAAATTTGGGACCATGTTCTGTTTTGAAATTCAGTTCCTGTGTAGCCAAGTTTACATTCCGTGTATTAGTGATATCTTATGATGTTTCTTTTTCTGTGTGACTTATTTCAGTTAGAATCATCATACCTGAATCCACTCATTATGCTGCTATGGGCCTGATGACATAGATGTCATTGCTGAGTGATATTGCATTGTACGCAAGTACCACAACTTCTTTATCCATTTTTCGCTTTATGCGATATTGAACTTGTACCGTAAACGAGTTTCTTGTAAACAGAGCCATCCCAAACTTTGGGGTGGCTGTGTCTTTTTGATTTTAATTTCCCTAAGCTATAGGACCATAAGTGGAAGTGCCCTAGGCTCTGTTGCTTTGTTTTTTAGATGTTTCAGGAAACACCATACACTTCTCCCGAGTGGCTGTTGGCAATTTACATCCCGCCCATCAGCATAACAAGGCTCCCAGTTCTCCATGGCCTGTCCTGCCTTTCTGGATTTTACACTTTTTTCAGATGGCCCTTTTGAGGGGGGGGAAGTGAGACTTCATTGTAGTGCAGATTTCCTTTGCAAGCTTGCTTGGTTGGCCAAAAAGGGCGTATGCGTTTTTTCCTGAATATATTCAGGAAAAAACGCATACGCCCTTTTTGGCCAAGTGCATCATTGTCGACCTTCTGCCTCTTTTCCTATGCTTTAAATGCAATTCCTGTCTACCTCCTGAAATCGGTTTCCTGCAATTCTGCCCGGCTTTCAAGTCCTCTTGGCAGCCTTACTTCAGTATATTTTTGGATGATAGCTGTCATTTATAACTCTGCAGGTTTGTGAATTACAGTGCCCCTGAGCTCCTTTCTTCAACTCGCTTTCTTGTGAGCTGGCCGCAACACCGCAGGATTGCTTCAGGCCCTAATCTGGTTCCGGCATGGCACGCTGAGCCTTTGGTTAATTCCTCTTCCTGGTGGGAAATGAGAGTTAAATTTTCCCGTCCAGACACCTCCAGCTAGTCTCTCATTGGTTCTCCCTATTCCTGTTCATCTTCCGTGGAATTTGCAAACTGGGCCAAAGAGGAGGTTAAAGGCACTGACTCTCCAAGTCGGGAGAGTGTTTGTAAAGCATCTGGAATGTTGCACCAGAGTACCAGGGGACGAGAACTGAGACATATTTCAACACGTCTCCCGATCACACGGTTGATCATACTCTGGGTTCCACATGCATGTTTTAGCTGAAGGAAGAATCCCTTAAACCTGGAGAGTTGAGACCCGTGGAATGGGTACCATGCAATATGACTTCAAAGGGTCTTCATTTGCTCACCAAAACTCTCCAATCCTATCACTGCTGCGTTTTTGCCCCTGTACTCACGATTGATTCACTTTCAGAGACATAGCAATCCATAGGTTTTAAGATACTTACTAGTCAGGTACATTATTAGGCGTTTAATATGGGGTTTTGAGTCCATTTCGTTGAGCAAGGAGTAGCTCTTGTCTATTACATATTTGGCTTAAGGAACTTTATCTGTGCTCATTTCAATCTCTGGTTTTATGCAGCACCCCAACTCACCTTTCCCCTTAAGCAAGCATAAGTTGATTTTCTAAATTTGGGACCATGTTCTGTTTTGAAATTCAGTTCCTGTGTAGCCAAGTTTACATTCCGTGTATTAGTGATATCTTATGATGTTTCTTTTTCTGTGTGACTTATTTCAGTTAGAATCATCATACCTGAATCCACTCATTATGCTGCTATGGGCCTGATGATATAGATGTCATTGCTGAGTGATATTGCATTGTACGTAAGTACCACAACTTCTTTATCCATTTTTCGCTTTATGCGATATTGAACTTGTACCGTAAACGAGTTTCTTGTAAACAGAGCCATCCCAAACTTTGGGGTGGCTGTGTCTTTTTGATTTTAATTTCCCTAAGCTATAGGACCATAAGTGGAAGTGCCCTAGGCTCTGTTGCTTTGTTTTTTAGATGTTTCAGGAAACACCATACACTTCTCCCGAGTGGCTGTTGGCAATTTACATCCCGCCCATCAGCATAACAAGGCTCCCAGTTCTCCATGGCCTGTCCTGCCTTTCTGGATTTTACACTTTTTTCAGATGGCTCTTTTGACGGGGGGGAAGTGAGACTTCATTGTAGTGCAGATTTCCTTTGCAAGCTTGCTTGGTTGGCCAAAAAGGGCGTATGCGTTTTTTCCTGAATATATTCAGGAAAAAACGCATACGCCCTTTTTGGCCAAGTGCATCATTGTCGACCTTCTGCCTCTTTTCCTATGCTTTAAATGCAATTCCAGTCTACCTTCTGAAATCGGTTTCCTGCAATTCTGCCCGGCTTTCAAGTCCTCTTGGCAGCCTTACTTCAGTATATTTTTGGATGATAGCTGTCATTTATAACTCTGCAGGTTTGTGAATTACAGTGCCCCTGAGCTCCTTTCTTCAACTCGCTTTCTTGTGAGCTGGCCGCAACACCGCAGGATTGCTTCAGGCCCTAATCTGGTTCCGGCATGGCACGCTGAGCCTTTGGTTAATTCCTCTTCCTGGTGGGAAATGAGAGTTAAATTTTCCCGTCCAGACACCTCCAGGTAGTCTCTCATTGGTTCTCCCTATTCCTGTTCATCTTCCGTGGAATTTGCAAACTGGGCCAAAGAGGAGGTTAAAGGCACTGACTCTCCAAGTCGGGAGAGTGTTAGTAAAGCATCTGGAATGTTGCACCCGAGTACCAGGGGACGAGAACTGAGACATATTTCAACACGTCTCCCGATCACACGGTTGATCATACTCTGGGTTCCACATGCATGTTTTAGCTGAAGGAAGAATCCCTTAAACCTGGAGAGTTGAGACCCGTGGAATGGGTACCATGCAATATGACTTCAAAGGGTCTTCATTTGCTCACCAAAACTCTCCAATCCTATCACTGCTGCGTTTTTGCCCCTGTACTCACGATTGATTCACTTTCAGAGACATAGCAATCCATAGGTTTTAAGATACTTACTAGTCAGGTACATTATTAGGCGTTTAATATGGGGTTTTGAGTCCATTTCGTTGAGCAAGGAGTAGCTCTTGTCTATTACATATTTGGCTTAAGGAACTTTATCTGTGCTCATTTCAATCTCTGGTTTTATGCAGCACCCCAACTCACCTTTCCCCTTAAGCAAGCATAAGTTGGTTTTCTAAATTTGGGACCATGTTCTGTTTTGAAATTCAGTTCCTGTGTAGCCAAGTTTACATTCCGTGTATTAGTGATATCTTATGATGTTTCTTTTTCTGTGTGACTTATTTCAGTTAGAATCATCATACCTGAATCCACTCATTATGCTGCTATGGGCCTGATGACATAGATGTCATTGCTGAGTAATATTGCATTGTACGTAAGTACCACAACTTCTTTATCCATTTTTCGCTTTATGCGATATTGAACTTGTACCGTAAACGAGTTTCTTGTAAACAGAGCCATCCCAAACTTTGGGGTGGCTGTGTCTTTTTGATTTTAATTTCCCTAAGCTATAGGACCATAAGTGGAAGTGCCCTAGGCTCTGTTGCTTTGTTTTTTAGATGTTTCAGGAAACACCATACACTTCTCCCGAGTGGCTGTTGGCAAGTTACATCCCGCCCATCAGCATAACAAGGCTCCCAGTTCTCCATGGCCTGTCCTGCCTTTCTGGATTTTACACTTTTTTCAGATGGCCCTTTTGACGGGGGGGGAAGTGAGACTTCATTGTAGTGCAGATTTCCTTTGCAAGCTTGCTTGGTTGGCCAAAAAGGGCGTATGCGTTTTTTCCTGAATATATTCAGGAAAAAACGCATACGCCCTTTTTGGCCAAGTGCATCATTGTCGACCTTCTGCCTCTTTTCCTATGCTTTAAATGCAATTCCAGTCTACCTCCTGAAATCGGTTTCCTGCAATTCTGCCCGGCTTTCAAGTCCTCTTGGCAGCCTTACTTCAGTATATTTTTGGATGATAGCTGTCATTTATAACTCTGCAGGTTTGTGAATTACAGTGCCCCTGAGCTCCTTTCTTCAACTCGCTTTCTTGTGAGCTGGCCGCAACACCGCAGGATTGCTTCAGGCCCTAATCTGGTTCCGGCATGGCACGGTGAGCCTTTGGTTAATTCCTCTTCCTGGTGGGAAATGAGAGTTAAATTTTCCCGTCCAGACACCTCCAGCTAGTCTCTCATTGGTTCTCCCTATTCCTGTTCATCTTCCGCGGAATTTGCAAACTGGGCCAAACAGGAGGTTAAAGGCACTGACTCTCCAAGTCGGGAGAGTGTTAGTAAAGCATCTGGAATGTTGCACCCGAGTACCAGGGGACGAGAACTGAGACATATTTCAACACGTCTCCCGATCACACGGTTGATCATACTCTGGGTTCCACATGCATGTTTTAGCTGAAGGAAGAATCCCTTAAACCTGGAGAGTTGAGACCCGTGGAATGGGTACCATGCAATATGACTTCAAAGGGTCTTCATTTGCTCACCAAAACTCTCCAATCCTATCACTGCTGCGTTTTTGCCCCTGTACTCACGATTGATTCACTTTCAGAGACATAGCAATCCATAGGTTTTAAGATACTTACTAGTCAGGTACATTATTAGGCGTTTAATATGGGGTTTTGAGTCCATTTCGTTGAGCAAGGAGTAGCTCTTGTCTATTACATATTTGGCTTAAGGAACTTTATCTGTGCTCATTTCAATCTCTGGTTTTATGCAGCACCCCAACTCACCTTTCCCCTTAAGCAAGCATAAGTTGGTTTTCTAAATTTGGGACCATGTTCTGTTTTGAAATTCAGTTCCTGTGTAGCCAAGTTTACATTCCGTGTATTAGTGATATCTTATGATGTTTCTTTTTCTGTGTGACTTATTTCAGTTAGAATCATCATACCTGAATCCACTCATTATGCTGCTATGGGCCTGATGACATAGATGTCATTGCTGAGTAATATTGCATTGTACGTAAGTACCACAACTTCTTTATCCATTTTTCGCTTTATGCGATATTGAACTTGTACCGTAAACGAGTTTCTTGTAAACAGAGCCATCCCAAACTTTGGGGTGGCTGTGTCTTTTTGATTTTAATTTCCCTAAGCTATAGGACCATAAGTGGAAGTGCCCTAGGCTCTGTTGCTTTGTTTTTTAGATGTTTCAGGAAACACCATACACTTCTCCCGAGTGGCTGTTGGCAAGTTACATCCCGCCCATCAGCATAACAAGGCTCCCAGTTCTCCATGGCCTGTCCTGCCTTTCTGGATTTTACACTTTTTTCAGATGGCCCTTTTGACGGGGGGGGAAGTGAGACTTCATTGTAGTGCAGATTTCCTTTGCAAGCTTGCTTGGTTGGCCAAAAAGGGCGTATGCGTTTTTTCCTGAATATATTCAGGAAAAAACGCATACGCCCTTTTTGGCCAAGTGCATCATTGTCGACCTTCTGCCTCTTTTCCTATGCTTTAAATGCAATTCCAGTCTACCTCCTGAAATCGGTTTCCTGCAATTCTGCCCGGCTTTCAAGTCCTCTTGGCAGCCTTACTTCAGTATATTTTTGGATGATAGCTGTCATTTATAACTCTGCAGGTTTGTGAATTACAGTGCCCCTGAGCTCCTTTCTTCAACTCGCTTTCTTGTGAGCTGGCCGCAACACCGCAGGATTGCTTCAGGCCCTAATCTGGTTCCGGCATGGCACGGTGAGCCTTTGGTTAATTCCTCTTCCTGGTGGGAAATGAGAGTTAAATTTTCCCGTCCAGACACCTCCAGCTAGTCTCTCATTGGTTCTCCCTATTCCTGTTCATCTTCCGCGGAATTTGCAAACTGGGCCAAACAGGAGGTTAAAGGCACTGACTCTCCAAGTCGGGAGAGTGTTAGTAAAGCATCTGGAATGTTGCACCCGAGTACCAGGGGACGAGAACTGAGACATATTTCAACACGTCTCCCGATCACACGGTTGATCATACTCTGGGTTCCACATGCATGTTTTAGCTGAAGGAAGAATCCCTTAAACCTGGAGAGTTGAGACCCGTGGAATGGGTACCATGCAATATGACTTCAAAGGGTCTTCATTTGCTCACCAAAACTCTCCAATCCTATCACTGCTGCGTTTTTGCCCCTGTACTCACGATTGATTCACTTTCAGAGACATAGCAATCCATAGGTTTTAAGATACTTACTAGTCAGGTACATTATTAGGCGTTTAATATGGGGTTTTGAGTCCATTTCGTTGAGCAAGGAGTAGCTCTTGTCTATTACATATTTGGCTTAAGGAACTTTATCTGTGCTCATTTCAATCTCTGGTTTTATGCAGCACCCCAACTCACCTTTCCCCTTAAGCAAGCATAAGTTGGTTTTCTAAATTTGGGACCATGTTCTGTTTTGAAATTAAGTTCCTGTGTAGCCAAGTTTACATTCCGTGTATTAGTGATATCTTATGATGTTTCTTTTTCTGTGTGACTTATTTCAGTTAGAATCATCATACCTGAATCCACTCATTATGCTGCTATGGGCCTGATGACATAGATGTCATTGCTGAGTGATATTGCATTGTACGTAAGTACCACAACTTCTTTATCCATTTTTCGCTTTATGCGATATTGAACTTGTACCGTAAACGAGTTTCTTGTAAACAGAGCCATCCCAAACTTTGGGGTGGCTGTGTCTTTTTGATTTTAATTTCCCTAAGCTATAGGACCATAAGTGGAAGTGCCCTAGGCTCTGTTGCTTTGTTTTTTAGATGTTTCAGGAAACACCATACACTTCTCCCGAGTGGCTGTTGGCAATTTACATCCCGCCCATCAGCATAACAAGGCTCCCAGTTCTCCATGGCCTGTCCTGCCTTTCTGGATTTTACACTTTTTTCAGATGGCCCTTTTGACGGGGGGGAAGTGAGACTTCATTGTAGTGCAGATTTCCTTTGCAAGCTTGCTTGGTTGGCCAAAAAGGGCGTATGCGTTTTTTCCTGAATATATTCAGGAAAAAACGCATACGCCCTTTTTGGCCAAGTGCATCATTGTCGACCTTCTGCCTCTTTTCCTATGCTTTAAATGCAATTCCAGTCTACCTCCTGAAATCGGTTTCCTGCAATTCTGACCGGCTTTCAAGTCCTCTTGGCAGCCTTACTTCAGTATATTTTTGGATGATAGCTGTCATTTATAACTCTGCAGGTTTGTGAATTACAGTGCCCCTGAGCTCCTTTCTTCAACTCGCTTTCTTGTGAGCTGGCCGCAACACCGCAGGATTGCTTCAGGCCCTAATCTGGTTCCGGCATGGCACACTGAGCCTTTGGTTAATTCCTCTTCCTGGTGGGAAATGAGAGTTAAATTTTCCCGTCCAGACACCTCCAGCTAGTCTCTCATTGGTTCTCCCTATTCCTGTTCATCTTCCGTGGAATTTGCAAACTGGGCCAAAGAGGAGGTTAAAGGCACTGACTCTCCAAGTCGGGAGAGTGTTAGTAAAGCATCTGGAATGTTGCACCCGAGTACCAGGGGACGAGAACTGAGACATATTTCAACACGTCTCCCGATCACACGGTTGATCATACTCTGGGTTCCACATGCATGTTTTAGCTGAAGGAAGAATCCCTTAAACCTGGAGAGTTGAGACCCGTGGAAAGGGTACCATGCAATATGACTTCAAAGGGTCTTCATTTGCTCACCAAAACTCTCCAATCCTATCACTGCTGCGTTTTTGCCCCTGTAC
Source organism: Orcinus orca (assembly GCF_937001465.1). NCBI lineage: Eukaryota > Metazoa > Chordata > Mammalia > Artiodactyla > Delphinidae > Orcinus > Orcinus orca. Next base: position 634,035 of record NW_026043740.1, on the reverse strand, counting down.
TCACGATTGATTCACTTTCAGAGACATAGCAATCCATAGGTTTTAAGATACTTACTAGTCAGGTACATTATTAGGCGTTTAATATGGGGTTTTGAGTCCATTTCGTTGAGCAAGGAGTAGCTCTTGTCTATTACATATTTGGCTTAAGGAACTTTATCTGTGCTCATTTCAATCTCTGGTTTTATGCAGCACCCCAACTCACCTTTCCCCTTAAGCAAGCATAAGTTGGTTTTCTAAATTTGGGACCATGTTCTGTTTTGAAATTCAGTTCCTGTGTAGCCAAGTTTACATTCCGTGTATTAGTGATATCTTATGATGTTTCTTTTTCTGTGTGACTTATTTCAGTTAGAATCATCATACCTGAATCCACTCATTATGCTGCTATGGGCCTGATGACATAGATGTCATTGCTGAGTGATATTGCATTGTACGTAAGTACCACAACTTCTTTATCCATTTTCCGCTTTATGCGATATTGAACTTGTACCGTAAACGAGTTTCTTGTAAACAGAGCCATCCCAAACTTTGGGGTGGCTGTGTCTTTTTGATTTTAATTTCCCTAAGCTATAGGACCATAAGTGGAAGTGCCCTAGGCTCTGTTGCTTTGTTTTTTAGATGTTTCAGGAAACACCATACACTTCTCCCGAGTGGCTGTTGGCAAGTTACATCCCGCCCATCAGCATAACAAGGCTCCCAGTTCTCCATGGCCTGTCCTGCCTTTCTGGATTTTACACTTTTTTCAGATGGCCCTTTTGACGGGGGGGGAAGTGAGACTTCATTGTAGTGCAGATTTCCTTTGCAAGCTTGCTTGGTTGGCCAAAAAGGGCGTATGCGTTTTTTCCTGAATATATTCAGGAAAAAACGCATACGCCCTTTTTGGCCAAGTGCATCATTGTCGACCTTCTGCCTCTTTTCCTATGCTTTAAATGCAATTCCAGTCTACCTCCTGAAATCGGTTTCCTGCAATTCTGCCCGGCTTTCAAGTCCTCTTGGCAGCCTTACTTCAGTATATTTTTGGATGATAGCTGTCATTTATAACTCTGCAGGTTTGTGAATTACAGTGCCCCTGAGCTCCTTTCTTCAACTCGCTTTCTTGTGAGCTGGCCGCAACACCGCAGGATTGCTTCAGGCCCTAATCTGGTTCCGGCATGGCACGCTGAGCCTTTGGTTAATTCCTCTTCCTGGTGGGAAATGAGAGTTAAATTTTCCCGTCCAGACACCTCCAGCTAGTCTCTCATTGGTTCTCCCTATTCCTGTTCATCTTCCGCGGAATTTGCAAACTGGGCCAAACAGGAGGTTAAAGGCACTGACTCTCCAAGTCGGGAGAGTGTTAGTAAAGCATCTGGAATGTTGCACCCGAGTACCAGGGGACGAGAACTGAGACATATTTCAACACGTCTCCCGATCACACGGTTGATCATACTCTGGGTTCCACATGCATGTTTTAGCTGAAGGAAGAATCCCTTAAACCTGGAGAGTTGAGACCCGTGGAATGGGTACCATGCAATATGACTTCAAAGGGTCTTCATTTGCTCACCAAAACTCTCCAATCCTATCACTGCTGCGTTTTTGCCCCTGTACTCACGATTGATTCACTTTCAGAGACATAGCAATCCATAGGTTTTAAGATACTTACTAGTCAGGTACATTATTAGGCGTTTAATATGGGGTTTTGAGTCCATTTCGTTGAGCAAGGAGTAGCTCTTGTCTATTACATATTTGGCTTAAGGAACTTTATCTGTGCTCATTTCAATCTCTGGTTTTATGCAGCACCCCAACTCACCTTTCCCCTTAAGCAAGCATAAGTTGGTTTTCTAAATTTGGGACCATGTTCTGTTTTGAAATTCAGTTCCTGTGTAGCCAAGTTTACATTCCGTGTATTAGTGATATCTTATGATGTTTCTTTTTCTGTGTGACTTATTTCAGTTAGAATCATCATACCTGAATCCACTCATTATGCTGCTATGGGCCTGATGACATAGATGTCATTGCTGAGTGATATTGCATTGTACGTAAGTACCACAACTTCTTTATCCATTTTTCGCTTTATGCGATATTGAACTTGTACCGTAAACGAGTTTCTTGTAAACAGAGCCATCCCAAACTTTGGGGTGGCTGTGTCTTTTTGATTTTAATTTCCCTAAGCTATAGGACCATAAGTGGAAGTGCCCTAGGCTCTGTTGCTTTGTTTTTTAGATGTTTCAGGAAACACCATACACTTCTCCCTAGTGGCTGTTGGCAAGTTACATCCCGCCCATCAGCATAACAAGGCTCCCAGTTCTCCATGGCCTGTCCTGCCTTTCTGGATTTTACACTTTTTTCAGATGGCCCTTTTGACGGGGGGGGGAAGTGAGACTTCATTGTAGTGCAGATTTCCTTTGCAAGCTTGCTTGGTTGGCCAAAAAGGGCGTATGCGTTTTTTCCTGAATATATTCAGGAAAAAATGCATACGCCCTTTTTGGCCAAGTGCATCATTGTCGACCTTCTGCCTCTTTTCCTATGCTTTAAATGCAATTCCAGTCTACCTCCTGAAATCGGTTTCCTGCAATTCTGCCCGGCTTTCAAGTCCTCTTGGCAGCCTTACTTCAGTATATTTTTGGATGATAGCTGTCATTTATAACTCTGCAGGTTTGTGAATTACAGTGCCCCTGAGCTCCTTTCTTCAACTCACTTTCTTGTGAGCTGGCCGCAACACCGCAGGATTGCTTCAGGCCCTAATCTGGTTCCGGAATGGCACGCTGAGCCTTTGGTTAATTCCTCTTCCTGGTGGGAAATGAGAGTTAAATTTTCCCGTCCAGACACCTCCAGCTAGTCTCTCATTGGTTCTCCCTATTCCTGTTCATCTTCCGCGGAATTTGCAAACTGGGCCAAAGAGGAGGTTAAAGGCACTGACTCTCCAAGTCGGGAGAGTGTTAGTAAAGCATCTGGAATGTTGCACCCGAGTACCAGGGGACGAGAACTGAGACATATTTCAACACGTCTCCCGATCACACGGTTGATCATACTCTGGGTTCCACATGCATGTTTTAGCTGAAGGAAGAATCCCTTAAACCTGGAGAGTTGAGACCCGTGGAATGGGTACCATGCAATATGACTTCAAAGGGTCTTCATTTGCTCACCAAAACTCTCCAATCCTATCACTGCTGCGTTTTTGCCCCTGTACTCACGATTGATTCACTTTCAGAGACATAGCAATCCATAGGTTTTAAGATACTTACTAGTCAGGTACATTATTAGGCGTTTAATATGGGGTTTTGAGTCCATTTCGTTGAGCAAGGAGTAGCTCTTGTCTATTACATATTTGGCTTAAGGAACTTTATCTGTGCTCATTTCAATCTCTGGTTTTATGCAGCACCCCAACTCACCTTTCCCCTTAAGCAAGCATAAGTTGGTTTTCTAAATTTGGGACCATGTTCTGTTTTGAAATTCAGTTCCTGTGTAGCCAAGTTTACATTCCGTGTATTAGTGATATCTTATGATGTTTCTTTTTCTGTGTGACTTATTTCAGTTAGAATCATCATACCTGAATCCACTCATTATGCTGCTATGGGCCTGATGACATAGATGTCATTGCTGAGTGATATTGCATTGTACGTAAGTACCACAACTTCTTTATCCATTTTTCGCTTTATGCGATATTGAACTTGTACCGTAAACGAGTTTCTTGTAAACAGAGCCATCCCAAACTTTGGGGTGGCTGTGTCTTTTTGATTTTAATTTCCCTAAGCTATAGGACCATAAGTGGAAGTGCCCTAGGCTCTGTTGCTTTGTTTTTTAGATGTTTCAGGAAACACCATACACTTCTCCCTAGTGGCTGTTGGCAAGTTACATCCCGCCCATCAGCATAACAAGGCTCCCAGTTCTCCATGGCCTGTCCTGCCTTTCTGGATTTTACACTTTTTTCAGATGGCCCTTTTGACGGGGGGGGGAAGTGAGACTTCATTGTAGTGCAGATTTCCTTTGCAAGCTTGCTTGGTTGGCCAAAAAGGGCGTATGCGTTTTTTCCTGAATATATTCAGGAAAAAATGCATACGCCCTTTTTGGCCAAGTGCATCATTGTCGACCTTCTGCCTCTTTTCCTATGCTTTAAATGCAATTCCAGTCTACCTCCTGAAATCGGTTTCCTGCAATTCTGCCCGGCTTTCAAGTCCTCTTGGCAGCCTTACTTCAGTATATTTTTGGATGATAGCTGTCATTTATAACTCTGCAGGTTTGTGAATTACAGTGCCCCTGAGCTCCTTTCTTCAACTCACTTTCTTGTGAGCTGGCCGCAACACCGCAGGATTGCTTCAGGCCCTAATCTGGTTCCGGAATGGCACGCTGAGCCTTTGGTTAATTCCTCTTCCTGGTGGGAAATGAGAGTTAAATTTTCCCGTCCAGACACCTCCAGCTAGTCTCTCATTGGTTCTCCCTATTCCTGTTCATCTTCCGCGGAATTTGCAAACTGGGCCAAACAGGAGGTTAAAGGCACTGACTCTCCAAGTCGGGAGAGTGTTAGTAAAGCATCTGGAATGTTGCACCCGAGTACCAGGGGACGAGAACTGAGACATATTTCAACACGTCTCCCGATCACACGGTTGATCATACTCTGGGTTCCACATGCATGTTTTAGCTGAAGGAAGAATCCCTTAAACCTGGAGAGTTGAGACCCGTGGAATGGGTACCATGCAATATGACTTCAAAGGGTCTTCATTTGCTCACCAAAACTCTCCAATCCTATCACTGCTGCGTTTTTGCCCCTGTACTCACGATTGATTCACTTTCAGAGACATAGCAATCCATAGGTTTTAAGATACTTACTAGTCAGGTACATTATTAGGCGTTTAATATGGGGTTTTGAGTCCATTTCGTTGAGCAAGGAGTAGCTCTTGTCTATTACATATTTGGCTTAAGGAAATTTATCTGTGCTCATTTCAATCTCTGGTTTTATGCAGCACCCCAACTCACCTTTCCCCTTAAGCAAGCATAAGTTGGTTTTCTAAATTTGGGACCATGTTCTGTTTTGAAATTCAGTTCCTGTGTAGCCAAGTTTACATTCCGTGTATTAGTGATATCTTATGATGTTTCTTTTTCTGTGTGACTTATTTCAGTTAGAATCATCATACCTGAATCCACTCATTATGCTGCTATGGGCCTGATGACATAGATGTCATTGCTGAGTGATATTGCATTGTACGTAAGTACCACAACTTCTTTATCCATTTTTCGCTTTATGCGATATTGAACTTGAACCGTAAACGAGTTTCTTGTAAACAGAGCCATCCCAAACTTTGGGGTGGCTGTGTCTTTTTGATTTTAATTTCCCTAAGCTATAGGACCATAAGTGGAAGTGCCCTAGGCTCTGTTGCTTTGTTTTTTAGATGTTTCAGGAAACACCATACACTTCTCCCGAGTGGCTGTTGGCAATTTACATCCCGCCCATCAGCATAACAAGGCTCCCAGTTCTCCATGGCCTGTCCTGCCTTTCTGGATTTTACACTTTTTTCAGATGGCCCTTTTGAGGGGGGGGAAGTGAGACTTCATTGTAGTGCAGATTTCCTTTGCAAGCTTGCTTGGTTGGCCAAAAAGGGCGTATGCGTTTTTTCCTGAATATATTCAGGAAAAAACGCATACGCCCTTTTTGGCCAAGTGCATCATTGTCGACCTTCTGCCTCTTTTCCTATGCTTTAAATGCAATTCCAGTCTACCTCCTGAAATCGGTTTCCTGCAATTCTGCCCGGCTTTCAAGTCCTCTTGGCAGCCTTACTTCAGTATATTTTTGGATGATAGCTGTCATTTATAACTCTGCAGGTTTGTGAATTACAGTGCCCCTGAGCTCCTTTCTTCAACTCGCTTTCTTGTGAGCTGGCCGCAACACCGCAGGATTGCTTCAGGCCCTAATCTGGTTCCGGCATGGCACACTGAGCCTTTGGTTAATTCCTCTTCCTGGTGGGAAATGAGAGTTAAATTTTCCCGTCCAGACACCTCCAGCTAGTCTCTCATTGGTTCTCCCTATTCCTGTTCATCTTCCGTGGAATTTGCAAACTGGGCCAAATAGGAGGTTAAAGGCACTGACTCTCCAAGTCGGGAGAGTGTTAGTAAAGCATCTGGAATGTTGCACCCGAGTACCAGGGGACGAGAACTGAGACATATTTCAACACGTCTCCCGATCACACGGTTGATCATACTCTGGGTTCCACATGCATGTTTTAGCTGAAGGAAGAATCCCTTAAACCTGGAGAGTTGAGACCCGTGGAATGGGTACCATGCAATATGACTTCAAAGGGTCTTCATTTGCTCACCAAAACTCTCCAATCCTATCACTGCTGCGTTTTTGCCCCTGTACTCACGATTGATTCACTTTCAGAGACATAGCAATCCATAGGTTTTAAGATACTTACTAGTCAGGTACATTATTAGGCGTTTAATATGGGGTTTTGAGTCCATTTCGTTGAGCAAGGAGTAGCTCTTGTCTATTACATATTTGGCTTAAGGAACTTTATCTGTGCTCATTTCAATCTCTGGTTTTATGCAGCACCCCAACTCACCTTTCCCCTTAAGCAAGCATAAGTTGGTTTTCTAAATTTGGGACCATGTTCTGTTTTGAAATTCAGTTCCTGTGTAGCCAAGTTTACATTCCGTGTATTAGTGATATCTTATGATGTTTCTTTTTCTGTGTGACTTATTTCAGTTAGAATCATCATACCTGAATCCACTCATTATGCTGCTATGGGCCTGATGACATAGATGTCATTGCTGAGTAATATTGCATTGTACGCAAGTACCACAACTTCTTTATCCATTTTTCGCTTTATGCGATATTGAACTTGTACCGTAAACGAGTTTCTTGTAAACAGAGCCATCCCAAACTTTGGGGTGGCTGTGTCTTTTTGATTTTAATTTCCCTAAGCTATAGGACCATAAGTGGAAGTGCCCTAGGCTCTGTTGCTTTGTTTTTTAGATGTTTCAGGAAACAACATACACTTCTCCCGAGTGGCTGTTGGCAATTTACATCCCGCCCATCAGCATAACAAGGCTCCCAGGTCTCCATGGCCTGTCCTGCCTTTCTGGATTTTACACTTTTTTCAGATGGCCCTTTTGACGGGGGGGAAGTGAGACTTCATTGTAGTGCAGATTTCCTTTGCAAGCTTGCTTGGTTGGCCAAAAAGGGCGTATGCGTTTTTTCCTGAATATATTCAGGAAAAAACGCATACGCCCTTTTTGGCCAAGTGCATCATTGTCGACCTTCTGCCTCTTTTCCTATGCTTTAAATGCAATTCCTGTCTACCTCCTGAAATCGGTTTCCTGCAATTCTGCCCGGCTTTCAAGTCCTCTTGGCAGCCTTACTTCAGTATATTTTTGGATGATAGCTGTCATTTATAACTCTGCAGGTTTGTGAATTACAGTGCCCCTGAGCTCCTTTCTTCAACTCGCTTTCTTGTGAGCTGGCCGCAACACCGCAGGATTGCTTCAGGCCCTAATCTGGTTCCGGCATGGCACGCTGAGCCTTTGGTTAATTCCTCTTCCTGGTGGGAAATGAGAGTTAAATTTTCCCGTCCAGACACCTCCAGCTAGTCTCTCATTGGTTCTCCCTATTCCTGTTCATCTTCCGTGGAATTTGCAAACTGGGCCAAAGAGGAGGTTAAAGGCACTGACTCTCCAAGTCGGGAGAGTGTTTGTAAAGCATCTGGAATGTTGCACCCGAGTACCAGGGGACGAGAACTGAGACATATTTCAACACGTCTCCCGATCACACGGTTGATCATACTCTGGGTTCCACATGCATGTTTTAGCTGAAGGAAGAATCCCTTAAACCTGGAGAGTTGAGACCCGTGGAATGGGTACCATGCAATATGACTTCAAAGGGTCTTCATTTGCTCACCAAAACTCTCCAATCCTATCACTGCTGCGTTTTTGCCCCTGTACTCACGATTGATTCACTTTCAGAGACATAGCAATCCATAGGTTTTAAGATACTTACTAGTCAGGTACATTATTAGGCGTTTAATATGGGGTTTTGAGTCCATTTCGTTGAGCAAGGAGTAGCTCTTGTCTATTACATATTTGGCTTAAGGAACTTTATCTGTGCTCATTTCAATCTCTGGTTTTATGCAGCACCCCAACTCACCTTTCCCCTTAAGCAAGCATAAGTTGATTTTCTAAATTTGGGACCATGTTCTGATTTGAAATTCAGTTCCTGTGTAGCCAAGTTTACATTCCGTGTATTAGTGATATCTTATGATGTTTCTTTTTCTGTGTGACTTATTTCAGTTAGAATCATCATACCTGAATCCACTCATTATGCTGCTATGGGCCTGATGACATAGATGTCATTGCTGAGTGATATTGCATTGTACGTAAGTACCACAACTTCTTTATCCATTTTTCGCTTTATGCGATATTGAACTTGTACCGTAAACGAGTTTCTTGTAAACAGAGCCATCCCAAACTTTGGGGTGGCTGTGTCTTTTTGATTTTAATTTCCCTAAGCTATAGGACCATAAGTGGAAGTGCCCTAGGCTCTGTTGCTTTGTTTTTTAGATGTTTCAGGAAACACCATACACTTCTCCCGAGTGGCTGTTGGCAAGTTACATCCCGCCCATCAGCATAACATGGCTCCCAGTTCTCCATGGCCTGTCCTGCCTTTCTGGATTTTACACTTTTTTCAGATGGCCCTTTTGACGGGGGGGAAGTGAGACTTCATTGTAGTGCAGATTTCCTTTGCAAGCTTGCTTGGTTGGCCAAAAAGGGCGTATGCGTTTTTTCCTGAATATATTCAGGAAAAAACGCATACGCCCTTTTTGGCCAAGTGCATCATTGTCGACCTTCTGCCTCTTTTCCTATGCTTTAAATGCAATTCCAGTCTACCTCCTGAAATCGGTTTCCTGCAATTCTGCCCGGCTTTCAAGTCCTCTTGGCAGCCTTACTTCAGTATATTTTTGGATGATAGCTGTCATTTATAACTCTGCAGGTTTGTGAATTACAGTGCCCCTGAGCTCCTTTCTTCAACTCGCTTTCTTGTGAGCTGGCCGCAACACCGCAGGATTGCTTCAGGCCCTAATCTGGTTCCGGCATGGCACGCTGAGCCTTTGGTTAATTCCTCTTCCTGGTGGGAAATGAGAGTTAAATTTTCCCGTCCAGACACCTCCAGCTAGTCTCTCATTGGTTCTCCCTATTCCTGTTCATCTTCCGCGGAATTTGCAAACTGGGCCAAACAGGAGGTTAAAGGCACTGACTCTCCAAGTCGGGAGAGTGTTAGTAAAGCATCTGGAATGTTGCACCCGAGTACCAGGGGACGAGAACTGAGACATATTTCAACACGTCTCCCGATCACACGGTTGATCATACTCTGGGTTCCACATGCATGTTTTAGCTGAAGGAAGAATCCCTTAAACCTGGAGAGTTGAGACCCGTGGAATGGGTACCATGCAATATGACTTCAAAGGGTCTTCATTTGCTCACCAAAACTCTCCAATCCTATCACTGCTGCGTTTTTGCCCCTGTACTCACGATTGATTCACTTTCAGAGACATAGCAATCCATAGGTTTTAAGATACTTACTAGTCAGGTACATTATTAGGCGTTTAATATGGGGTTTTGAGTCCATTTCGTTGAGCAAGGAGTAGCTCTTGTCTATTACATATTTGGCTTAAGGAACTTTATCTGTGCTCATTTCAATCTCTGGTTTTATGCAGCACCCCAACTCACCTTTCCCCTTAAGCAAGCATAAGTTGGTTTTCTAAATTTGGGACCATGTTCTGTTTTGAAATTCAGTTCCTGTGTAGCCAAGTTTACATTCCGTGTATTAGTGATATCTTATGATGTTTCTTTTTCTGTGTGACTTATTTCAGTTAGAATCATCATACCTGAATCCACTCATTATGCTGCTATGGGCCTGATGACATAGATGTCATTGCTGAGTGATATTGCATTGTACGTAAGTACCACAACTTCTTTATCCATTTTTCGCTTTATGCGATATTGAACTTGTACCGTAAACGAGTTTCTTGTAAACAGAGCCATCCCAAACTTTGGGGTGGCTGTGTCTTTTTGATTTTAATTTCCCTAAGCTATAGGACCATAAGTGGAAGTGCCCTAGGCTCTGTTGCTTTGTTTTTTAGATGTTTCAGGAAACACCATACACTTCTCCCGAGTGGCTGTTGGCAAGTTACATCCCGCCCATCAGCATAACAAGGCTCCCAGTTCTCCATGGCCTGTCCTGCCTTTCTGGATTTTACACTTTTTTCAGATGGCCCTTTTGACGGGGGGGGAAGTGAGACTTCATTGTAGTGCAGATTTCCTTTGCAAGCTTGCTTGGTTGGCCAAAAAGGGCGTATGCGTTTTTTCCTGAATATATTCAGGAAAAAACGCATACGCCCTTTTTGGCCAAGTGCATCATTGTCGACCTTCTGCCTCTTTTCCTATGCTTTAAATGCAATTCCAGTCTACCTCCTGATATCGGTTTCCTGCAATTCTGACCGGCTTTCAAGTCCTCTTGGCAGCCTTACTTCAGTATATTTTTGGATGATAGCTGTCATTTATAACTCTGCAGGTTTGTGAATTACAGTGCCCCTGAGCTCCTTTCTTCAACTCGCTTTCTTGTGAGCTGGCCGCAACACCGCAGGATTGCTTCAGGCCCTAATCTGGTTCCGGCATGGCACGCTGAGCCTTTGGTTAATTCCTCTTCCTGGTGGGAAATGAGAGTTAAATTTTCCCGTCCAGACACCTCCAGCTAGTCTCTCATTGGTTCTCCCTATTCCTGTTCATCTTCTGCGGAATTTGCAAACTGGGCCAAAGAGGAGGTTAAAGGCACTGACTCTCCAAGTCGGGAGAGTGTTAGTAAAGCATCTGGAATGTTGCACCCAAGTACCAGGGGACGAGAACTGAGACATATTTCAACACGTCTCCCGATCACACGGTTGATCATACTCTGGGTTCCACATGCATGTTTTAGCTGAAGGAAGAATCCCTTAAACCTGGAGAGTTGAGACCCGTGGAATGGGTACCATGCAATATGACTTCAAAGGGTCTTCATTTGCTCACCAAAACTCTCCAATCCTATCACTGCTGCGTTTTTGCCCCTGTACTCACGATTGATTCACTTTCAGAGACATAGCAATCCATAGGTTTTAAGATACTTACTAGTCAGGTACATTATTAGGCGTTTAATATGGGGTTTTGAGTCCATTTCGTTGAGCAAGGAGTAGCTCTTGTCTATTACATATTTGGCTTAAGGAACTTTATCTGTGCTCATTTCAATCTCTGGTTTTATGCAGCACCCCAACTCACCTTTCCCCTTAAGCAAGCATAAGTTGGTTTTCTAAATTTGGGACCATGTTCTGTTTTGAAATTCAGTTCCTGTGTAGCCAAGTTTACATTCCGTGTATTAGTGATATCTTATGATGTTTCTTTTTCTGTGTGACTTATTTCAGTTAGAATCATCATACCTGAATCCACTCATTATGCTGCTATGGGCCTGATGACATAGATGTCATTGCTGAGTGATATTGCATTGTACGTAAGTACCACAACTTCTTTATCCATTTTTCGCTTTATGCGATATTGAACTTGTACCGTAAACGAGTTTCTTGTAAACAGAGCCATCCCAAACTTTGGGGTGGCTGTGTCTTTTTGATTTTAATTTCCCTAAGCTATAGGACCATAAGTGGAAGTGCCCTAGGCTCTGTTGCTTTGTTTTTCAGATGTTTCAGGAAACACCATACACTTCTCCCTAGTGGCTGTTGGCAAGTTACATCCCGCCCATCAGCATAACAAGGCTCCCAGTTCTCCATGGCCTGTCCTGCCTTTCTGGATTTTACACTTTTTTCAGATGGCCCTTTTGACGGGGGGGGGGAAGTGAGACTTCATTGTAGTGCAGATTTCCTTTGCAAGCTTGCTTGGTTGGCCAAAAAGGGCGTATGCGTTTTTTCCTGAATATATTCAGGAAAAAATGCATACGCCCTTTTTGGCCAAGTGCATCATTGTCGACCTTCTGCCTCTTTTCCTATGCTTTAAATGCAATTCCAGTCTACCTCCTGAAATCGGTTTCCTGCAATTCTGCCCGGCTTTCAAGTCCTCTTGGCAGCCTTACTTCAGTATATTTTTGGATGATAGCTGTCATTTATAACTCTGCAGGTTTGTGAATTACAGTGCCCCTGAGCTCCTTTCTTCAACTCACTTTCTTGTGAGCTGGCCGCAACACCGCAGGATTGCTTCAGGCCCTAATCTGGTTCCGGCATGGCACGCTGAGCCTTTGGTTAATTCCTCTTCCTGGTGGGAAATGAGAGTTAAATTTTCCCGTCCAGACACCTCCAGCTAGTCTCTCATTGGTTCTCCCTATTCCTGTTCATCTTCCGCGGAATTTGCAAACTGGGCCAAACAGGAGGTTAAAGGCACTGACTCTCCAAGTCGGGAGAGTGTTAGTAAAGCATCTGGAATGTTGCACCCGAGTACCAGGGGACGAGAACTGAGACATATTTCAACACGTCTCCCGATCACACGGTTGATCATACTCTGGGTTCCACATGCATGTTTTAGCTGAAGGAAGAATCCCTTAAACCTGGAGAGTTGAGACCCGTGGAATGGGTACCATGCAATATGACTTCAAAGGGTCTTCATTTGCTCACCAAAACTCTCCAATCCTATCACTGCTGCGTTTTTGCCCCTGTACTCACGATTGATTCACTTTCAGAGACATAGCAATCCATAGGTTTTAAGATACTTACTAGTCAGGTACATTATTAGGCGTTTAATATGGGGTTTTGAGTCCATTTCGTTGAGCAAGGAGTAGCTCTTGTCTATTACATATTTGGCTTAAGGAACTTTATCTGTGCTCATTTCAATCTCTGGTTTTATGCAGCACCCCAACTCACCTTTCCCCTTAAGCAAGCATAAGTTGGTTTTCTAAATTTGGGACCATGTTCTGTTTTGAAATCCAGTTCCTGTGTAGCCAAGTTTACATTCCGTGTATTAGTGATATCTTATGATGTTTCTTTTTCTGTGTGACTTATTTCAGTTAGAATCATCATACCTGAATCCACTCATTATGCTGCTATGGGCCTGATGACATAGATGTCATTGCTGAGTGATATTGCATTGTACGTAAGTACCACAACTTCTTTATCCATTTTTTGCTTTATGCGATATTGAACTTGTACCGTAAACGAGTTTCTTGTAAACAGAGCCATCCCAAACTTTGGGGTGGCTGTGTCTTTTTGATTTTAATTTCCCTAAGCTATAGGACCATAAGTGGAAGTGCCCTAGGCTCTGTTGCTTTGTTTTTTAGATGTTTCAGGAAACACCATACACTTCTCCCGAGTGGCTGTTGGCAATTTACATCCCGCCCATCAGCATAACAAGGCTCCCAGTTCTCCATGGCCTGTCCTGCCTTTCTGGATTTTACACTTTTTTCAGATGGCCCTTTTGACGGGGGGGGGGGGGGGGAAGTGAGACTTCATTGTAGTGCAGATTTCCTTTGCAAGCTTGCTTGGTTGGCCAAAAAGGGCGTATGCATTTTTTCCTGAATATATTCAGGAAAAAACGCATACGCCCTTTTTGGCCAAGTGCATCATTGTCGACCTTCTGCCTCTTTTCCTATGCTTTAAATGCAATTCCAGTCTACCTCCTGAAATCGGTTTCCTGCAATTCTGCCCGGCTTTCAAGTCCTCTTGGCAGCCTTACTTCAGTATATTTTTGGATGATAGCTGTCATTTATAACTCTGCAGGTTTGTGAATTACAGTGCCCCTGAGCTCCTTTCTTCAACTCGCTTTCTTGTGAGCTGGCCGCAACACCGCAGGATTGCTTCAGGCCCTAATCTGGTTCCGGCATGGCACGCTGAGCCTTTGGTTAATTCCTCTTCCTGGTGGGAAATGAGAGTTAAATTTTCCCGTCCAGACACCTCCAGCTAGTCTCTCATTGGTTCTCCCTATTCCTGTTCATCTTCCGCGGAATTTGCAAACTGGGCCAAACAGGAGGTTAAAGGCACTGACTCTCCAAGTCGGGAGAGTGTTAGTAAAGCATCTGGAATGTTGCACCCGAGTACCAGGGGACGAGAACTGAGACATATTTCAACACGTCTCCCGATCACACGGTTGATCATACTCTGGGTTCCACATGCATGTTTTAGCTGAAGGAAGAATCCCTTAAACCTGGAGAGTTGAGACCCGTGGAATGGGTACCATGCAATATGACTTCAAAGGGTCTTCATTTGCTCACCAAAACTCTCCAATCCTATCACTGCTGCGTTTTTGCCCCTGTACTCACGATTGATTCACTTTCAGAGACATAGCAATCCATAGGTTTTAAGATACTTACTAGTCAGGTACATTATTAGGCGTTTAATATGGGGTTTTGAGTCCATTTCGTTGAGCAAGGAGTAGCTCTTGTCTATTACATATTTGGCTTAAGGAACTTTATCTGTGCTCATTTCAATCTCTGGTTTTATGCAGCACCCCAACTCACCTTTCCCCTTAAGCAAGCATAAGTTGGTTTTCTAAATTTGGGACCATGTTCTGTTTTGAAATTCAGTTCCTGTGTAGCCAAGTTTACATTCCGTGTATTAGTGATATCTTATGATGTTTCTTTTTCTGTGTGACTTATTTCAGTTAGAATCATCATACCTGAATCCACTCATTATGCTGCTATGGGCCTGATGACATAGATGTCATTGCTGAGTGATATTGCATTGTACGTAAGTACCACAACTTCTTTATCCATTTTTCGCTTTATGCGATATTGAACTTGTACCGTAAACGAGTTTCTTGTAAACAGAGCCATCCCAAACTTTGGGGTGGCTGTGTCTTTTTGATTTTAATTTCCCTAAGCTATAGGACCATAAGTGGAAGTGCCCTAGGCTCTGTTGCTTTGTTTTTTAGATGTTTCAGAAAACACCATACACTTCTCCCGAGTGGCTGTTGGCAATTTACATCCCGCCCATCAGCATAACAAGGCTCCCAGTTCTCCATGGCCTGTCCTGCCTTTCTGGATTTTACACTTTTTTCAGATGGCCCTTTTGACGGGGGGGGGGGGGAAGTGAGACTTCATTGTAGTGCAGATTTCCTTTGCAAGCTTGCTTGGTTGGCCAAAAAGGGCGTATGCGTTTTTTCCTGAATATATTCAGGAAAAAACGCATACGCCCTTTTTGGCCAAGTGCATCATTGTCGACCTTCTGCCTCTTTTCCTATGCTTTAAATGCAATTCCAGTCTACCTCCTGAAATCGGTTTCCTGCAATTCTGCCCGGCTTTCAAGTCCTCTTGGCAGCCTTACTTCAGTATATTTTTGGATGATAGCTGTCATTTATAACTCTGCAGGTTTGTGAATTACAGTGCCCCTGAGCTCCTTTCTTCAACTCGCTTTCTTGTGAGCTGGCCGCAACACCGCAGGATTGCTTCAGGCCCTAATCTGGTTCCGGCATGGCACGCTGAGCCTTTGGTTAATTCCTCTTCCTGGTGGGAAATGAGAGTTAAATTTTCCCGTCCAGACACCTCCAGCTAGTCTCTCATTGGTTCTCCCTATTCCTGTTCATCTTCCGCGGAATTTGCAAACTGGGCCAAACAGGAGGTTAAAGGCACTGACTCTCCAAGTCGGGAGAGTGTTAGTAAAGCATCTGGAATGTTGCACCCGAGTACCAGGGGACGAGAACTGAGACATATTTCAACACGTCTCCCGATCACACGGTTGATCATACTCTGGGTTCCACATGCATGTTTTAGCTGAAGGAAGAATCCCTTAAACCTGGAGAGTTGAGACCCGTGGAATGGGTACCATGCAATATGACTTCAAAGGGTCTTCATTTGCTCACCAAAACTCTCCAATCCTATCACTGCTGCGTTTTTGCCCCTGTACTCACGATTGATTCACTTTCAGAGACATAGCAATCCATAGGTTTTAAGATACTTACTAGTCAGGTACATTATTAGGCGTTTAATATGGGGTTTTGAGTCCATTTCGTTGAGCAAGGAGTAGCTCTTGTCTATTACATATTTGGCTTAAGGAACTTTATCTGTGCTCATTTCAATCTCTGGTTTTATGCAGCACCCCAACTCACCTTTCCCCTTAAGCAAGCATAAGTTGATTTTCTAAATTTGGGACCATGTTCTGTTTTGAAATTCAGTTCCTGTGTAGCCAAGTTTACATTCCGTGTATTAGTGATATCTTATGATGTTTCTTTTTCTGTGTGACTTATTTCAGTTAGAATCATCATACCTGAATCCACTCATTATGCTGCTATGGGCCTGATGACATAGATGTCATTGCTGAGTGATATTGCATTGTACGTAAGTACCACAACTTCTTTATCCATTTTTCGCTTTATGCGATATTGAACTTGTACCGTAAAAGAGTTTCTTGTAAACAGAGCCATCCCAAACTTTGGGGTGGCTGTGTCTTTTTGATTTTAATTTCCCTAAGCTATAGGACCATAAGTGGAAGTGCCCTAGGCTCTGTTGCTTTGTTTTTTAGATGTTTCAGGAAACACCATACACTTCTCCCAAGTGGCTGTTGGCAATTTACATCCCGCCCATCAGCATAACAAGGCTCCCAGGTCTCCATGGCCTGTCCTGCCTTTCTGGATTTTACACTTTTTTCAGATGGCCTTTTTGACGGGGGGGGGGGGGGGGAAGTGAGACTTCATTGTAGTGCAGATTTCCTTTGCAAGCTTGCTTGGTTGGCCAAAAAGGGCGTATGCGTTTTTTCCTGAATATATTCAGGAAAAAACGCATACGCCCTTTTTGGCCAAGTGCATCATTGTCGACCTTCTGCCTCTTTTCCTATGCTTTAAATGCAATTCCAGTCTACCTCCTGAAATCGGTTTCCTGCAATTCTGCCCGGCTTTCAAGTCCTCTTGGCAGCCTTACTTCAGTATATTTTTGGATGATAGCTGTCATTTATAACTCTGCAGGTTTGTGAATTACAGTGCCCCTGAGCTCCTTTCTTCAACTCGCTTTCTTGTGAGCTGGCCGCAACACCGCAGGATTGCTTCAGGCCCTAATCTGGTTCCGGCATGGCACGCTGAGCCTTTGGTTAATTCCTCTTCCTGGTGGGAAATGAGAGTTAAATTTTCCCGTCCAGACACCTCCAGCTAGTCTCTCATTGGTTCTCCCTATTCCTGTTCATCTTCCGCGGAATTTGCAAACTGGGCCAAAGAGGAGGTTAAAGGCACTGACTCTCCAAGTCGGGAGAGTGTTAGTAAAGCATCTGGAATGTTGCACCCGAGTACCAGGGGACGAGAACTGAGACATATTTCAACACGTCTCCCGATCACACGGTTGATCATACTCTGGGTTCCACATGCATGTTTTAGCTGAAGGAAGAATCCCTTAAACCTGGAGAGTTGAGACCCGTGGAATGGGTACCATGCAATATGACTTCAAAGGGTCTTCATTTGCTCACCAAAACTCTCCAATCCTATCACTGCTGCGTTTTTGCCCCTGTGCTCACGATTGATTCACTTTCAGAGACATAGCAATCCATAGGTTTTAAGATACTTACTAGTCAGGTACATTATTAGGCGTTTAATATGGGGTTTTGAGTCCATTTTGTTGAGCAAGGAGTAGCTCTTGTCTATTACATATTTGGCTTAAGGAACTTTATCTGTGCTCATTTCAATCTCTGTTTTTATGCAGCACCCCAACTCACCTTTCCCCTTAAGCAAGCATAAGTTGGTTTTCTAAATTTGGGACCATGTTCTGTTTTGAAATTCAGTTCCTGTGTAGCCAAGTTTACATTCCGTGTATTAGTGATATCTTATGATGTTTCTTTTTCTGTGTGACTTATTTCAGTTAGAATCATCATACCTGAATCCACTCATTATGCTGCTATGGGCCTGATGACATAGATGTCATTGCTGAGTGATATTGCATTGTACGTAAGTACCACAACTTCTTTATCCATTTTTCGCTTTATGCGATATTGAACTTGTACCGTAAACGAGTTTCTTGTAAACAGAGCCATCCCAAACTTTGGGGTGGCTGTGTCTTTTTGATTTTAATTTCCCTAAGCTATAGGACCATAAGTGGAAGTGCCCTAGGCTCTGTTGCTTTGTTTTTTAGATGTTTCAGGAAACACCATACACTTCTCCCGAGTGGCTGTTGGCAATTTACATCCCGCCCATCAGCATAACAAGGCTCCCAGTTCTCCATGGCCTGTCCTGCCTTTCTGGATTTTACACTTTTTTCAGATGGCCCTTTTGACGGGGGGGGGGGGGAAGTGAGACTTCATTGTAGTGCAGATTTCCTTTGCAAGCTTGCTTGGTTGGCCAAAAAGGGCGTATGCGTTTTTTCCTGAATATATTCAGGAAAAAACGCATACGCCCTTTTTGGCCAAGTGCATCATTGTCGACCTTCTGCCTCTTTTCCTATGCTTTAAATGCAATTCCAGTCTACCTCCTGAAATCGGTTTCCTGCAATTCTGCCCGGCTTTCAAGTCCTCTTGGCAGCCTTACTTCAGTATATTTTTGGATGATAGCTGTCATTTATAACTCTGCAGGTTTGTGAATTACAGTGCCCCTGAGCTCCTTTCTTCAACTCGCTTTCTTGTGAGCTGGCCGCAACACCGCAGGATTGCTTCAGGCCCTAATCTGGTTCCGGCATGGCACGCTGAGCCTTTGGTTAATTCCTCTTCCTGGTGGGAAATGAGAGTTAAATTTTCCCGTCCAGACACCTCCAGCTAGTCTCTCATTGGTTCTCCCTATTCCTGTTCATCTTCCGCGGAATTTGCAAACTGGGCCAAACAGGAGGTTAAAGGCACTGACTCTCCAAGTCGGGAGAGTGTTAGTAAAGCATCTGGAATGTTGCACCCGAGTACCAGGGGACGAGAACTGAGACATATTTCAACACGTCTCCTGATCACACGGTTGATCATACTCTGGGTTCCACATGCATGTTTTAGCTGAAGGAAGAATCCCTTAAACCTGGAGAGTTGAGACCCGTGGAATGGGTACCATGCAATATGACTTCAAAGGGTCTTCATTTGCTCACCAAAACTCTCCAATCCTATCACTGCTGCGTTTTTGCCCCTGTACTCACGATTGATTCACTTTCAGAGACATAGCAATCCATAGGTTTTAAGATACTTACTAGTCAGGTACATTATTAGGCGTTTAATATGGGGTTTTGAGTCCATTTCGTTGAGCAAGGAGTAGCTCTTGTCTATTACATATTTGGCTTAAGGAACTTTATCTGTGCTCATTTCAATCTCTGGTTTTATGCAGCACCTCAACTCACCTTTCCCCTTAAGCAAGCATAAGTTGGTTTTCTAAATTTGGGACCATGTTCTGTTTTGAAATTCAGTTCCTGTGTAGCCAAGTTTACATTCCGTGTATTAGTGATATCTTATGATGTTTCTTTTTCTGTGTGACTTATTTCAGTTAGAATCATCATACCTGAATCCACTCATTATGCTGCTATGGGCCTGATGACATAGATGTCATTGCTGAGTGATATTGCATTGTACGTAAGTACCACAACTTCTTTATCCATTTTTCGCTTTATGCGATATTGAACTTGTACCGTAAACGAGTTTCTTGTAAACAGAGCCATCCCAAACTTTGGGGTGGCTGTGTCTTTTTGATTTTAATTTCCCTAAGCTATAGGACCATAAGTGGAAGTGCCCTAGGCTCTGTTGCTTTGTTTTTTAGATGTTTCAGGAAACACCATACACTTCTCCCGAGTGGCTGTTGGCAAGTTACATCCCGCCCATCAGCATAACAAGGCTCCCAGTTCTCCATGGCCTGTCCTGCCTTTCTGGATTTTACACTTTTTTCAGATGACCCTTTTGACGGGGGGGGAAGTGAGACTTCATTGTAGTGCAGATTTCCTTTGCAAGCTTGCTTGGTTGGCCAAAAAGGGCGTATGCGTTTTCTAATGAATATATTCAGGAAAAAACGCATACGCCCTTTTTGGCCAAGTGCATCATTGTCGACCTTCTGCCTCTTTTCCTATGCTTTAAATGCAATTCCAGTCTACCTCCTGAAATCGGTTTCCTGCAATTCTGCCCGGCTTTCAAGTCCTCTTGGCAGCCTTACTTCAGTATATTTTTGGATGATAGCTGTCATTTATAACTCTGCAGGTTTGTGAATTACAGTGTCCCTGAGCTCCTTTCTTCAACTCGCTTTCTTGTGAGCTGGCCGCAACACCGCAGGATTGCTTCAGGCCCTAATCTGGTTCCGGCATGGCACGCTGAGCCTTTGGTTAATTCCTCTTCCTGGTGGGAAATGAGAGTTAAATTTTCCCGTCCAGACACCTCCAGCTAGTCTCTCATTGGTTCTCCCTATTCCTGTTCATCTTCCGCGGAATTTGCAAACTGGGCCAAACAGGAGGTTAAAGGCACTGACTCTCCAAGTCGGGAGAGTGTTAGTAAAGCATCTGGAATGTTGCACCCAAGTACCAGGGGACGAGAACTGAGACATATTTCAACACGTCTCCCGATCACACGGTTGATCATACTCTGGGTTCCACATGCATGTTTTAGCTGAAGGAAGAATCCCTTAAACCTGGAGAGTTGAGACCCGTGGAATGGGTACCATGCAATATGACTTCAAAGGGTCTTCATTTGCTCACCAAAACTCTCCAATCCTATCACTGCTGCGTTTTTGCCCCTGTACTCACGATTGATTCACTTTCAGAGACATAGCAATCCATAGGTTTTAAGATACTTACTAGTCAGGTACATTATTAGGCGTTTAATATGGGGTTTTGAGTCCATTTCGTTGAGCAAGGAGTAGCTCTTGTCTATTACATATTTGGCTTAAGGAACTTTATCTGTGCAAATTTCAATCTCTGGTTTTATGCAGCACCCCAACTCACCTTTCCCCTTCAGCAAGCATAAGTTGGTTTTCTAAATTTGGGACCATGTTCTGTTTTGAAATTCAGTTCCTGTGTAGCCAAGTTTACAATCCGTGTATTAGTGATATCTTATGATGTTTCTTTTTCTGTGTGACTTATTTCAGTTAGAATCATCATACCTGAATCCACTCATTATGCTGCTATGGGCCTGATGACATAGATGTCATTGCTGAGTGATATTGCATTGTACGTAAGTACCACAACTTCTTTATCCATTTTTCACTTTATGCGATATTGAACTTGTACCGTAAACGAGTTTCTTGTAAACAGAGCCATCCCAAACTTTGGGGTGGCTGTTTCTTTTTGATTTTAATTTCCCTAAGCTATAGGACCATAAGTGGAAGTGCCCTAGGCTCTGTTGCTTTGTTTTTTAGATGTTTCAGGAAACACCATACACTTCTCCCGAGTGGCTGTTGGCAAGTTACATCCCGCCCATCAGCATAACAAGGCTCCCAGTTCTCCATGGCCTGTCCTGCCTTTCTGGATTTTACACTTTTTTCAGATGGCCCTTTTGACGGGGGGGAAGTGAGACTTCATTGTAGTGCAGATTTCCTTTGCAAGCTTGCTTGGTTGGCCAAAAAGGGCGTATGCGTTTTTTCCTGAATATATTCAGGAAAAAACGCATACGCCCTTTTTGGCCAAGTGCATCATTGTCGACCTTCTGCCTCTTTTCCTATGCTTTAAATGCAATTCCAGTCTACCTCCTGAAATCGGTTTCCTGCAATTCTGCCCGGCTTTCAAGTCCTCTTGGCAGCCTTACTTCAGTATATTTTTGGATGATAGCTGTCATTTATAACTCTGCAGGTTTGTGAATTACAGTGCCCCTGAGCTCCTTTCTTCAACTCGCTTTCTTGTGAGCTGGCCGCAACACCGCAGGATTGCTTCAGGCCCTAATCTGGTTCCGGCATGGCACGCTGAGCCTTTGGTTAATTCCTCTTCCTGGTGGGAAATGAGAGTTAAATTTTCCCGTCCAGACACCTCCAGCTAGTCTCTCATTGGTTCTCCCTATTCCTGTTCATCTTCCGCGGAATTTGCAAACTGGGCCAAACAGGAGGTTAAAGGCACTGACTCTCCAAGTCGGGAGAGTGTTAGTAAAGCATCTGGAATGTTGCACCCGAGTACCAGGGGACGAGAACTGAGACATATTTCAACACGTCTCCTGATCACACGGTTGATCATACTCTGGGTTCCACATGCATGTTTTAGCTGAAGGAAGAATCCCTTAAACCTGGAGAGTTGAGACCCGTGGAATGGGTACCATGCAATATGACTTCAAAGGGTCTTCATTTGCTCACCAAAACTCTCCAATCCTATCACTGCTGCGTTTTTGCCCCTGTACTCACGATTGATTCACTTTCAGAGACATAGCAATCCATAGGTTTTAAGATACTTACTAGTCAGGTACATTATTAGGCGTTTAATATGGGGTTTTGAGTCCATTTCGTTGAGCAAGGAGTAGCTCTTGTCTATTACATATTTGGCTTAAGGAACTTTATCTGTGCTCATTTCAATCTCTGGTTTTATGCAGCACCCCAACTCACCTTTCCCCTTAAGCAAGCATAAGTTGGTTTTCTAAATTTGGGACCATGTTCTGTTTTGAAATTCAGTTCCTGTGTAGCCAAGTTTACATTCCGTGTATTAGTGATATCTTATGATGTTTCTTTTTCTGTGTGACTTATTTCAGTTAGAATCATCATACCTGAATCCACTCATTATGCTGCTATGGGCCTGATGACATAGATGTCATTGCTGAGTGATATTGCATTGTACGTAAGTACCACAACTTCTTTATCCATTTTTCGCTTTATGCGATATTGAACTTGTACCGTAAACGAGTTTCTTGTAAACAGAGCCATCCCAAACTTTGGGGTGGCTGTGTCTTTTTGATTTTAATTTCCCTAAGCTATAGGACCATAAGTGGAAGTGCCCTAGGCTCTGTTGCTTTGTTTTTTAGATGTTTCAGGAAACACCATACACTTCTCCCGAGTGGCTGTTGGCAAGTTACATCCCGCCCATCAGCATAACAAGGCTCCCAGTTCTCCATGGCCTGTCCTGCCTTTCTGGATTTTACACTTTTTTCAGATGGCCCTTTTGACGGGGGGGAAGTGAGACTTCATTGTAGTGCAGATTTCCTTTGCAAGCTTGCTTGGTTGGCCAAAAAGGGCGTATGCGTTTTTTCCTGAATATATTCAGGAAAAAACGCATACGCCCTTTTTGGCCAAGTGCATCATTGTCGACCTTCTGCCTCTTTTCCTATGCTTTAAATGCAATTCCAGTCTACCTCCTGAAATCGGTTTCCTGCAATTCTGCCCGGCTTTCAAGTCCTCTTGGCAGCCTTACTTCAGTATATTTTTGGATGATAGCTGTCATTTATAACTCTGCAGGTTTGTGAATTACAGTGCCCCTGAGCTCCTTTCTTCAACTCGCTTTCTTGTGAGCTGGCCGCAACACCGCAGGATTGCTTCAGGCCCTAATCTGGTTCCGGCATGGCACGCTGAGCCTTTGGTTAATTCCTCTTCCTGGTGGGAAATGAGAGTTAAATTTTCCCGTCCAGACACCTCCAGCTAGTCTCTCATTGGTTCTCCCTATTCCTGTTCATCTTCCGTGGAATTTGCAAACTGGGCCAAACAGGAGGTTAAAGGCACTGACTCTCCAAGTCAGGAGAGTGTTAGTAAAGCATCTGGAATGTTGCACCCGAGTACCAGGGGACGAGAACTGAGACATATTTCAACACGTCTCCCGATCACACGGTTGATCATACTCTGGGTTCCACATGCATGTTTTAGCTGAAGGAAGAATCCCTTAAACCTGGAGAGTTGAGACCCGTGGAATGGGTACCATGCAATATGACTTCAAAGGGTCTTCATTTGCTCACCAAAACTCTCCAATCCTATCACTGCTGCGTTTTTGCCCCTGTACTCACGATTGATTCACTTTCAGAGACATAGCAATCCATAGGTTTTAAGATACTTACTAGTCAGGTACATTATTAGGCGTTTAATATGGGGTTTTGAGTCCATTTCGTTGAGCAAGGAGTAGCTCTTGTTTATTACATATTTGGCTTAAGGAACTTTATCTGTGCTCATTTCAATCTCTGGTTTTATGCAGCACCCCAACTCACCTTTCCCCTTAAGCAAGCATAAGTTGGTTTTCTAAATTTGGGACCATGTTCTGTTTTGAAATTCAGTTCCTGTGTAGCCAAGTTTACAATCCGTGTATTAGTGATATCTTATGATGTTTCTTTTTCTGTGTGACTTATTTCAGTTAGAATCATCATACCTGAATCCACTCATTATGCTGCTATGGGCCTGATGACATAGATGTCATTGCTGAGTGATATTGCATTGTACGTAAGTACCACAACTTCTTTATCCATTTTTCGCTTTATGCGATATTGAACTTGCACCATAAACGAGTTTCTTGTAAACAGAGCCATCCCAAACTTTGGGGTGGCTGTGTCTTTTTGATTTTAATTTCCCTAAGCTATAGGACCATAAGTGGAAGTGCCCTAGGCTCTGTTGCTTTGTTTTTTAGATGTTTCAGGAAACACCATACACTTCTCCCGAGTGGCTGTTGGCAAGTTACATCCCGCCCATCAGCATAACAAGGCTCCCAGTTCTCCATGGCCTGTCCTGCCTTTCTGGATTTTACACTTTTTTCAGATGGCCCTTTTGACGGGGGGGAAGTGAGACTTCATTGTAGTGCAGATTTCCTTTGCAAGCTTGCTTGGTTGGCCAAAAAGGGCGTATGCGTTTTCTAATGAATATATTCAGGAAAAAACGCATACGCCCTTTTTGGCCAAGTGCATCATTGTCGACCTTCTGCCTCTTTTCCTATGCTTTAAATGCAATTCCAGTCTACCTCCTGAAATCGGTTTCCTGCAATTCTGCCCGGCTTTCAAGTCCTCTTGGCAGCCTTACTTCAGTATATTTTTGGATGATAGCTGTCATTTATAACTCTGCAGGTTTGTGAATTACAGTGCCCCTGAGCTCCTTTCTTCAACTCGCTTTCTTGTGAGCTGGCCGCAACACCGCAGGATTGCTTCAGGCCCTAATCTGGTTCCGGCATGGCACGCTGAGCCTTTGGTTAATTCCTCTTCCTGGTGGGAAATGAGAGTTAAATTTTCCCGTCCAGACACCTCCAGCTAGTCTCTCATTGGTTCTCCCTATTCCTGTTCATCTTCCGCGGAATTTGCAAACTGGACCAAACAGGAGGTTAAAGGCACTGACTCTCCAAGTCGGGAGAGTGTTAGTAAAGCATCTGGAATGTTGCACCCGAGTACCAGGGGACGAGAACTGAGACATATTTCAACACGTCTCCCGATCACACGGTTGATCATACTCTGGGTTCCACATGCATGTTTTAGCTGAAGGAAGAATCCCTTAAACCTGGAGAGTTGAGACCCGTGGAATGGGTACCATGCAATATGACTTCAAAGGGTCTTCATTTGCTCACCAAAACTCTCCAATCCTATCACTGCTGCGTTTTTGCCCCTGTACTCACGATTGATTCACTTTCAGAGACATAGCAATCCATAGGTTTTAAGATACTTACTAGTCAGGTACATTATTAGGCGTTTAATATGGGATTTTGAGTCCATTTCGTTGAGCAAGGAGTAGCTCTTGTCTATTACATATTTGGCTTAAGGAACTTTATCTGTGCTCATTTCAATCTCGGGTTTTATGCAGCACCCCAACTCACCTTTCCCCTTAAGCAAGCATAAGTTGGTTTTCTAAATTTGGGACCATGTTCTGTTTTGAAATTCAGTTCCTGTGTAGCCAAGTTTACATTCCGTGTATTAGTGATATCTTATGATGTTTCTTTTTCTGTGTGACTTATTTCAGTTAGAATCATCATACCTGAATCCACTCATTATGCTGCTATGGGCCTGATGACATAGATGTCATTGCTGAGTGATATTGCATTGTACGTAAGTACCACAACTTCTTTATCCATTTTTCGCTTTATGCGATATTGAACTTGTACCGTAAACGAGTTTCTTGTAAACAGAGCCATCCCAAACTTTGGGGTGGCTGTGTCTTTTTGATTTTAATTTCCCTAAGCTATAGGACCATAAGTGGAAGTGCCCTAGGCTCTGTTGCTTTGTTTTTTAGATGTTTCAGGAAACACCATACACTTCTCCCGAGTGGCTGTTGGCAAGTTACATCCCGCCCATCAGCATAACAAGGCTCCCAGTTCTCCATGGCCTGTCCTGCCTTTCTGGATTTTACACTTTTTTCTGATGGCCCTTTTGACGGGGGGGAAGTGAGACTTCATTGTAGTGCAGATTTCCTTTGCAAGCTTGCTTGGTTGGCCAAAAAGGGCGTATGCGTTTTTTCCTGAATATATTCAGGAAAAAACGCATACGCCCTTTTTGGCCAAGTGCATCATTGTCGACCTTCTGCCTCTTTTCCTATGCTTTAAATGCAATTCCAGTCTACCTCCTGAAATCGGTTTCCTGCAATTCTGCCCGGCTTTCAAGTCCTCTTGGCAGCCTTACTTCAGTATATTTTTGGATGATAGCTGTCATTTATAACTCTGCAGGTTTGTGAATTACAGTGCCCCTGAGCTCCTTTCTTCAACTCGCTTTCTTGTGAGCTGGCCGCAACACCGCAGGATTGCTTCAGGCCCTAATCTGGTTCCGGCATGGCACGCTGAGCCTTTGGTTAATTCCTCTTCCTGGTGGGAAATGAGAGTTAAATTTTCCCGTCCAGACACCTCCAGCTAGTCTCTCATTGGTTCTCCCTATTCCTGTTCATCTTCCACGGAATTTGCAAACTGGACCAAACAGGAGGTTAAAGGCACTGACTCTCCAAGTCGGGAGAGTGTTAGTAAAGCATCTGGAATGTTGCACCCGAGTACCAGGGGACGAGAACTGAGACATATTTCAACACGTCTCCCGATCACACGGTTGATCATACTCTGGGTTCCACATGCATGTTTTAGCTGAAGGAAGAATCCCTTAAACCTGGAGAGTTGAGACCCGTGGAATGGGTACCATGCAATATGACTTCAAAGGGTCTTCATTTGCTCACCAAAACTCTCCAATCCTATCACTGCTGCGTTTTTGCCCCTGTACTCACGATTGATTCACTTTCAGAGACATAGCAATCCATAGGTTTTAAGATACTTACTAGTCAGGTACATTATTAGGCGTTTAATATGGGGTTTTGAGTCCATTTCGTTGAGCAAGGAGTAGCTCTTGTCTATTACATATTTGGCTTAAGGAACTTTATCTGTGCTCATTTCAATCTCTGGTTTTATGCAGCACCCCAACTCACCTTTCCCCTTAAGCAAGCATAAGTTGATTTTCTAAATTTGGGACCATGTTCTGTTTTGAAATTCAGTTCCTGTGTAGCCAAGTTTACATTCCGTGTATTAGTGATATCTTATGATGTTTCTTTTTCTGTGTGACTTATTTCAGTTAGAATCATCATACCTGAATCCACTCATTATGCTGCTATGGGCCTGATGACATAGATGTCATTGCTGAGTGATATTGCATTGTACGTAAGTACCACAACTTCTTTATCCATTTTTCGCTTTATGCGATATTGAACTTGTACCGTAAATGAGTTTCTTGTAAACAGAGCCATCCCAAACTTTGGGGTGGCTGTGTCTTTTTGATTTTAATTTCCCTAAGCTATAGGACCATAAGTGGAAGTGCCCTAGGCTCTGTTGCTTTGTTTTTTAGATGTTTCAGGAAACACCATACACTTCTCCCGAGTGGCTGTTGGCAAGTTACATCCCGCCCATCAGCATAACAAGGCTCCCAGTTCTCCATGGCCTGTCCTGCCTTTCTGGATTTTACACTTTTTTCAGATGGCCCTTTTGACGGGGGGGGAAGTGAGACTTCATTGTAGTGCAGATTTCCTTTGCAAGCTTGCTTGGTTGGCCAAAAAGGGCGTATGCGTTTTTTCCTGAATATATTCAGGAAAAAACGCATACGCCCTTTTTGGCCAAGTGCATCATTGTCGACCTTCTGCCTCTTTTCCTATGCTTTAAATGCAATTCCAGTCTACCTCCTGAAATCGGTTTCCTGCAATTCTGCCCGGCTTTCAAGTCCTCTTGGCAGCCTTACTTCAGTATATTTTTGGATGATAGCTGTCATTTATAACTCTGCAGGTTTGTGAATTACAGTGCCCCTGAGCTCCTTTCTTCAACTCGCTTTCTTGTGAGCTGGCCGCAACACCGCAGGATTGCTTCAGGCCCTAATCTGGTTCCGGCATGGCACGCTGAGCCTTTGGTTAATTCCTCTTCCTGGTGGGAAATGAGAGTTAAATTTTCCCGTCCAGACACCTCCAGCTAGTCTGTCATTGGTTCTCCCTATTCCTGTTCATCTTCCGCGGAATTTGCAAACTGGGCCAAACAGGAGGTTAAAGGCACTGACTCTCCAAGTCGGGAGAGTGTTAGTAAAGCATCTGGAATGTTGCACCCGAGTACCAGGGGACGAGAACTGAGACATATTTCAACACGTCTCCCGATCACACGGTTGATCATACTCTGGGTTCCACATGCATGTTTTAGCTGAAGGAAGAATCCCTTAAACCTGGAGAGTTGAGACCCGTGGAATGGGTACCATGCAATATGACTTCAAAGGGTCTTCATTTGCTCACCAAAACTCTCCAATCCTATCACTGCTGCGTTTTTGCCCCTGTACTCACGATTGATTCACTTTCAGAGACATAGCAATCCATAGGTTTTAAGATACTTACTAGTCAGGTACATTATTAGGCGTTTAATATGGGGTTTTGAGTCCATTTCGTTGAGCAAGGAGTAGCTCTTGTCTATTACATATTTGGCTTAAGGAACTTTATCTGTGCTCATTTCAATCTCTGGTTTTATGCAGCACCCCAACTCACCTTTCCCCTTAAGCAAGCATAAGTTGGTTTTCTAAATTTGGGACCATGTTCTGTTTTGAAATTCAGTTCCTGTGTAGCCAAGTTTACATTCCGTGTATTAGTGATATCTTATGATGTTTCTTTTTCTGTGTGACTTATTTCAGTTAGAATCATCATACCTGAATCCACTCATTATGCTGCTATGGGCCTGATGACATAGATGTCATTGCTGAGTGATATTGCATTGTACGTAAGTACCACAACTTCTTTATCCATTTTTCGCTTTATGCGATATTGAACTTGTACCGTAAACGAGTTTCTTGTAAACAGAGCCATCCCAAACTTTGGGGTGGCTGTGTCTTTTTGATTTTAATTTCCCTAAGCTATAGGACCATAAGTGGAAGTGCCCTAGGCTCTGTTGCTTTGTTTTTTAGATGTTTCAGGAAACACCATACACTTCTCCCGAGTGGCTGTTGGCAAGTTACATCCCGCCCATCAGCATAACAAGGCTCCCAGTTCTCCATGGCCTGTCCTGCCTTTCTGGATTTTACACTTTTTTCAGATGGCCCTTTTGACGGGGGGGAAGTGAGACTTCATTGTAGTGCAGATTTCCTTTGCAAGCTTGCTTGGTTGGCCAAAAAGGGCGTATGCGTTTTTTCCTGAATATATTCAGGAAAAAACGCATACGCCCTTTTTGGCCAAGTGCATCATTGTCGACCTTCTGCCTCTTTTCCTATGCTTTAAATGCAATTCCAGTCTACCTCCTGAAATCGGTTTCCTGCAATTCTGCCCGGCTTTCAAGTCCTCTTGGCAGCCTTACTTCAGTATATTTTTGGATGATAGCTGTCATTTATAACTCTGCAGGTTTGTGAATTACAGTGCCCCTGAGCTCCTTTCTTCAACTCGCTTTCTTGTGAGCTGGCCGCAACACCACAGGATTGCTTCAGGCCCTAATCTGGTTCCGGCATGGCACGCTGAGCCTTTGGTTAATTCCTCTTCCTGGTGGGAAATGAGAGTTAAATTTTCCCGTCCAGACACCTCCAGCTAGTCTCTCATTGGTTCTCCCTATTCCTGTTCATCTTCCGTGGAATTTGCAAACTGGGCCAAAGAGGAGGTTAAAGGCACTGACTCTCCAAGTCGGGAGAGTGTTAGTAAAGCATCTGGAATGTTGCACCCGAGTACCAGGGGACGAGAACTGAGACATATTTCAACACGTCTCCCGATCACACGGTTGATCATACTCTGGGTTCCACATGCATGTTTTAGCTGAAGGAAGAATCCCTTAAACCTGGAGAGTTGAGACCCGTGGAATGGGTACCATGCAATATGACTTCAAAGGGTCTTCATTTGCTCACCAAAACTCTCCAATCCTATCACTGCTGCGTTTTTGCCCCTGTACTCACGATTGATTCACTTTCAGAGACATAGCAATCCATAGGTTTTAAGATACTTACTAGTCAGGTACATTATTAGGCATTTAATATGGGGTTTTGAGTCCATTTCGTTGAGCAAGGAGTAGCTCTTGTCTATTACATATTTGGCTTAAGGAACTTTATCTGTGCTCATTTCAATCTCTGGTTTTATGCAGCACCCCAACTCACCTTTCCCCTTAAGCAAGCATAAGTTGATTTTCTAAATTTGGGACCATGTTCTGTTTTGAAATTCAGTTCCTGTGTAGCCAAGTTTACATTCCGTGTATTAGTGATATCTTATGATGTTTCTTTTTCTGTGTGACTTATTTCAGTTAGAATCATCATACCTGAATCCACTCATTATTCTGCTATGGACCTGATGACATCGATGTCATTGCTGAGTGATATTGCATTGTACGTAAGTACCACAACTTCTTTATCCATTTTTCGCTTTATGCGATATTGAACTTGTACCGTAAACGAGTTTCTTGTAAACAGAGCCATCCCAAACTTTGGGGTGGCTGTGTCTTTTTGATTTTAATTTCCCTAAGCTATAGGACCATAAGTGGAAGTGCCCTAGGCTCTGTTGCTTTGTTTTTTAGATGTTTCAGGAAACACCATACACTTCTCCCGAGTGGCTGTTGGCAATTTACATCCCGCCCATCAGCATAACAAGGCTCCCAGTTCTCCATGGCCTGTCCTGCCTTTCTGGATTTTACACTTTTTTCAGATGGCCCTTTTGACGGGGGGGAAGTGAGACTTCATTGTAGTGCAGATTTCCTTTGCAAGCTTGCTTGGTTGACCAAAAAGGGCGTATGCGTTTTTTCCTGAATATATTCAGGAAAAAACGCATACGCCCTTTTTGGCCAAGTGCATCATTGTCGACCTTCTGCCTCTTTTCCTATGCTTTAAATGCAATTCCAGTCTACCTCCTGAAATCGGTTTCCTGCAATTCTGCCCGGCTTTCAAGTCCTCTTGGCAGCCTTACTTCAGTATATTTTTGGATGATAGCTGTCATTTATAACTCTGCAGGTTTGTGAATTACAGTGCCCCTGAGCTCCTTTCTTCAACTCGCTTTCTTGTGAGCTGGCCGCAACACCACAGGATTGCTTCAGGCCCTAATCTGGTTCCGGCATGGCACGCTGAGCCTTTGGTTAATTCCTCTTCCTGGTGGGAAATGAGAGTTAAATTTTCCCGTCCAGACACCTCCAGCTAGTCTCTCATTGGTTCTCCCTATTCCTGTTCATCTTCCGTGGAATTTGCAAACTGGGCCAAAGAGGAGGTTAAAGGCACTGACTCTCCAAGTCGGGAGAGTGTTAGTAAAGCATCTGGAATGTTGCACCCGAGTACCAGGGGACGAGAACTGAGACATATTTCAACACGTCTCCCGATCACACGGTTGATCATACTCTGGGTTCCACATGCATGTTTTAGCTGAAGGAAGAATCCCTTAAACCTGGAGAGTTGAGACCCGTGGAATGGGTACCATGCAATATGACTTCAAAGGGTCTTCATTTGCTCACCAAAACTCTCCAATCCTATCACTGCTGCGTTTTTGCCCCTGTACTCACGATTGATTCACTTTCAGAGACATAGCAATCCATAGGTTTTAAGATACTTACTAGTCAGGTACATTATTAGGCGTTTAATATGGGGTTTTGAGTCCATTTCGTTGAGCAAGGAGTAGCTCTTGTCTATTACATATTTGGCTTAAGGAACTTTATCTGTGCTCATTTCAATCTCTGGTTTTATGCAGCACCCCAACTCACCTTTCCCCTTAAGCAAGCATAAGTTGATTTTCTAAATTTGGGACCATGTTCTGTTTTGAAATTCAGTTCCTGTGTAGCCAAGTTTACATTCCGTGTATTAGTGATATCTTATGATGTTTCTTTTTCTGTGTGACTTATTTCAGTTAGAATCATCATACCTGAATCCACTCATTATTCTGCTATGGACCTGATGACATCGATGTCATTGCTGAGTGATATTGCATTGTACGTAAGTACCACAACTTCTTTATCCATTTTTCGCTTTATGCGATATTGAACTTGTACCGTAAACGAGTTTCTTGTAAACAGAGCCATCCCAAACTTTGGGGTGGCTGTGTCTTTTTGATTTTAATTTCCCTAAGCTATAGGACCATAAGTGGAAGTGCCCTAGGCTCTGTTGCTTTGTTTTTTAGATGTTTCAGGAAACACCATACACTTCTCCCAAGTGGCTGTTGGCAATTTACATCCCGCCCATCAGCATAACAAGGCTCCCAGTTCTCCATGGCCTGTCCTGCCTTTCTGGATTTTACACTTTTTTCAGATGGCCCTTTTGACGGGGGGGAAGTGAGACTTCATTGTAGTGCAGATTTCCTTTGCAAGCTTGCTTGGTTGACCAAAAAGGGCGTATGCGTTTTTTCCTGAATATATTCAGGAAAAAACGCATACGCCCTTTTTGGCCAAGTGCATCATTGTCGACCTTCTGCCTCTTTTCCTATGCTTTAAATGCAATTCCAGTCTACCTCCTGAAATCGGTTTCCTGCAATTCTGCCCGGCTTTCAAGTCCTCTTGGCAGCCTTACTTCAGTATATTTTTGGATGATAGCTGTCATTTATAACTCTGAAGGTTTGTGAATTACAGTGCCCCTGAGCTCCTTTCTTCAACTCGCTTTCTTGTGAGCTGGCCGCAACACCGCAGGATTGCTTCAGGCCCTAATCTTGTTCCGGCATGGCACGCTGAGCCTTTGGTTAATTCCTCTTCCTGGTGGGAAATGAGAGTTAAATTTTCCCGTCCAGACACCTCCAGCTAGTCTCTCATTGGTTCTCCCTATTCCTGTTCATCTTCTGCGGAATTTGCAAACTGGGCCAAACAGGAGGTTAAAGGCAGTGACTCTCCAAGTCGGGAGAGTGTTAGTAAAGCATCTGGAATGTTGCACCCGAGTACCAGGGGACGAGAACTGAGACATATTTCAACAAGTCTCCCAATCACACGGTTGATCATACTCTGGGTTCCACATGCATGTTTTAGCTGAAGGAAGAATCCCTTAAACCTGGAAAGTTGAGACCCGTGGAATGGGTACCATGCAATATGACTTCAAAGGGTCTTCATTTGCTCACCAAAACTCTCCAATCCTATCACTGCTGCGTTTTTGCCCCTGTACTCACGATTGATTCACTTTCAGAGACATAGCAATCCATAGGTTTTAAGATACTTACTAGTCAGGTACATTATTAGGCGTTTAATATGGGGTTTTGAGTCCATTTCGTTGAGCAAGGAGTAGCTCTTGTCTATTACATATTTGGCTTAAGGAACTTTATCTGTGCTCATTTCAATCTCTGGTTTTATGCAGCACCCCAACTCACCTTTCCCCTTAAGCAAGCATAAGTTGATTTTCTAAATTTGGGACCATGTTCTGTTTGAAATTCAGTTCCTGTGTAGCCAAGTTTACATTCCGTGTATTAGTGATATCTTATGATGTTTCTTTTTCTGTGTGACTTATTTCAGTTAGAATCATCATACCTGAATCCACTCATTATGCTGCTATGGACCTGATGACATCGATGTCATTGCTGAGTGATATTGCATTGTACGTAAGTACCACAACTTCTTTATCCATTTTTCACTTTATGCGATATTGAACTTGTACCGTAAACGAGTTTCTTGTAAACAGAGCCATCCCAAACTTTGGGGTGGCTGTGTCTTTTTGATTTTAATTTCCCTAAGCTATAGGACCATAAGTGGAAGTGCCCTAGGCTCTGTTGCTTTGTTTTTTAGATGTTTCAGGAAACACCATACACTTCTCCCGAGTGGCTGTTGGCAATTTACATCCCGCCCATC
Source organism: Orcinus orca (assembly GCF_937001465.1). Taxonomy (NCBI): domain Eukaryota; kingdom Metazoa; phylum Chordata; class Mammalia; order Artiodactyla; family Delphinidae; genus Orcinus; species Orcinus orca. Next base: position 600,137 of record NW_026043740.1, on the reverse strand, counting down.
AGCATAACAAGGCTCCCAGTTCTTCATGGCCTGTCCTGCCTTTCTGGATTTTACACTTTTTTCAGATGGCCCTTTTGACGGGGGGGGGGGGAGTGAGACTTCATTGTAGTGCAGATTTCCTTTGCAAGCTTGCTTGGTTGGCCAAAAAGGGCGTATGCGTTTTTTCCTGAATATATTCAGGAAAAAACGCATACGCCCTTTTTGGCCAAGTGCATCATTGTCGACCTTCTGCCTCTTTTCCTATGCTTTAAATGCAATTCCAGTCTACCTCCTGAAATCGGTTTCCTGCAATTCTGCCCGGCTTTCAAGTCCTCTTGGCAGCCTTACTTCAGTATATTTTTGGATGATAGCTGTCATTTATAACTCTGCAGGTTTGTGAATTACAGTGCCCCTGAGCTCCTTTCTTCAACTCGCTTTCTTGTGAGCTGGCCGCAACACCGCAGGATTGCTTCAGGCCCTAATCTGGTTCCGGCATGGCACGCTGAGCCTTTGGTTAATTCCTCTTCCTGGTGGGAAATGAGAGTTAAATTTTCCCGTCCAGACACCTCCAGCTAGTCTGTCATTGGTTCTCCCTATTCCTGTTCATCTTCCGCGGAATTTGCAAACTGGGCCAAACAGGAGGTTAAAGGCACTGACTCTCCAAGTCGGGAGAGTGTTAGTAAAGCATCTGGAATGTTGCACCCGAGTACCAGGGGACGAGAACTGAGACATATTTCAACACGTCTCCCGATCACACGGTTGATCATACTCTGGGTTCCACATGCATGTTTTAGCTGAAGGAAGAATCCCTTAAACCTGGAGAGTTGAGACCCGTGGAATGGGTACCATGCAATATGACTTCAAAGGGTCTTCATTTGCTCACCAAAACTCTCCAATCCTATCACTGCTGCGTTTTTGCCCCTGTACTCACGATTGATTCACTTTCAGAGACATAGCAATCCATAGGTTTTAAGATACTTACTAGTCAGGTACATTATTAGGCGTTTAATATGGGGTTTTGAGTCCATTTCGTTGAGCAAGGAGTAGCTCTTGTCTATTACATATTTGGCTTAAGGAACTTTATCTGTGCTCATTTCAATCTCTGGTTTTATGCAGCACCCCAACTCACCTTTCCCCTTAAGCAAGCATAAGTTGGTTTTCTAAATTTGGGACCATGTTCTGTTTTGAAATTCAGTTCCTGTGTAGCCAAGTTTACATTCCGTGTATTAGTGATATCTTATGATGTTTCTTTTTCTGTGTGACTTATTTCAGTTAGAATCATCATACCTGAATCCACTCATTATGCTGCTATGGGCCTGATGACATAGATGTCATTGCTGAGTGATATTGCATTGTACGTAAGTACCACAACTTCTTTATCCATTTTTCGCTTTATGCGATATTGAACTTGTACCGTAAACGAGTTTCTTGTAAACAGAGCCATCCCAAACTTTGGGGTGGCTGTGTCTTTTTGATTTTAATTTCCCTAAGCTATAGGACCATAAGTGGAAGTGCCCTAGGCTCTGTTGCTTTGTTTTTTAGATGTTTCAGGAAACACCATACACTTCTCCCGAGTGGCTGTTGGCAAGTTACATCCCGCCCATCAGCATAACAAGGCTCCCAGTTCTCCATGGCCTGTCCTGCCTTTCTGGATTTTACACTTTTTTCAGATGGCCCTTTTGACGGGGGGGGAAGTGAGACTTCATTGTAGTGCAGATTTCCTTTGCAAGCTTGCTTGGTTGGCCAAAAAGGGCGTATGCGTTTTTTCCTGAATATATTCAGGAAAAAACGCATACGCCCTTTTTGGCCAAGTGCATCATTGTCGACCTTCTGCCTCTTTTCCTATGCTTTAAATGCAATTCCAGTCTACCTCCTGAAATCGGTTTCCTGCAATTCTGCCCGGCTTTCAAGTCCTCTTGGCAGCCTTACTTCAGTATATTTTTGGATGATAGCTGTCATTTATAACTCTGCAGGTTTGTGAATTACAGTGCCCCTGAGCTCCTTTCTTCAACTCGCTTTCTTGTGAGCTGGCCGCAACACCGCAGGATTGCTTCAGGCCCTAATCTGGTTCCGGCATGGCACGCTGAGCCTTTGGTTAATTCCTCTTCCTGGTGGGAAATGAGAGTTAAATTTTCCCGTCCAGACACCTCCAGCTAGTCTGTCATTGGTTCTCCCTATTCCTGTTCATCTTCCGCGGAATTTGCAAACTGGGCCAAACAGGAGGTTAAAGGCACTGACTCTCCAAGTCGGGAGAGTGTTAGTAAAGCATCTGGAATGTTGCACCCGAGTACCAGGGGACGAGAACTGAGACATATTTCAACACGTCTCCCGATCACACGGTTGATCATACTCTGGGTTCCACATGCATGTTTTAGCTGAAGGAAGAATCCCTTAAACCTGGAGAGTTGAGACCCGTGGAATGGGTACCATGCAATATGACTTCAAAGGGTCTTCATTTGCTCACCAAAACTCTCCAATCCTATCACTGCTGCGTTTTTGCCCCTGTACTCACGATTGATTCACTTTCAGAGACATAGCAATCCATAGGTTTTAAGATACTTACTAGTCAGGTACATTATTAGGCGTTTAATATGGGGTTTTGAGTCCATTTCGTTGAGCAAGGAGTAGCTCTTGTCTATTACATATTTGGCTTAAGGAACTTTATCTGTGCTCATTTCAATCTCTGGTTTTATGCAGCACCCCAACTCACCTTTCCCCTTAAGCAAGCATAAGTTGGTTTTCTAAATTTGGGACCATGTTCTGTTTTGAAATTCAGTTCCTGTGTAGCCAAGTTTACATTCCGTGTATTAGTGATATCTTATGATGTTTCTTTTTCTGTGTGACTTATTTCAGTTAGAATCATCATACCTGAATCCACTCATTATGCTGCTATGGGCCTGATGACATAGATGTCATTGCTGAGTGATATTGCATTGTACGTAAGTACCACAACTTCTTTATCCATTTTTCGCTTTATGCGATATTGAACTTGTACCGTAAACGAGTTTCTTGTAAACAGAGCCATCCCAAACTTTGGGGTGGCTGTGTCTTTTTGATTTTAATTTCCCTAAGCTATAGGACCATAAGTGGAAGTGCCCTAGGCTCTGTTGCTTTGTTTTTTAGATGTTTCAGGAAACACCATACACTTCTCCCGAGTGGCTGTTGGCAAGTTACATCCCGCCCATCAGCATAACAAGGCTCCCAGTTCTCCATGGCCTGTCCTGCCTTTCTGGATTTTACACTTTTTTCAGATGGCCCTTTTGACGGGGGGGAAGTGAGACTTCATTGTAGTGCAGATTTCCTTTGCAAGCTTGCTTGGTTGGCCAAAAAGGGCGTATGCGTTTTTTCCTGAATATATTCAGGAAAAAACGCATACGCCCTTTTTGGCCAAGTGCATCATTGTCGACCTTCTGCCTCTTTTCCTATGCTTTAAATGCAATTCCAGTCTACCTCCTGAAATCGGTTTCCTGCAATTCTGCCCGGCTTTCAAGTCCTCTTGGCAGCCTTACTTCAGTATATTTTTGGATGATAGCTGTCATTTATAACTCTGCAGGTTTGTGAATTACAGTGCCCCTGAGCTCCTTTCTTCAACGCGCTTTCTTGTGAGCTGGCCGCAACACCACAGGATTGCTTCAGGCCCTAATCTGGTTCCGGCATGGCACGCTGAGCCTTTGGTTAATTCCTCTTCCTGGTGGGAAATGAGAGTTAAATTTTCCCGTCCAGACACCTCCAGCTAGTCTCTCATTGGTTCTCCCTATTCCTGTTCATCTTCCGTGGAATTTGCAAACTGGGCCAAAGAGGAGGTTAAAGGCACTGACTCTCCAAGTCGGGAGAGTGTTAGTAAAGCATCTGGAATGTTGCACCCGAGTACCAGGGGACGAGAACTGAGACATATTTCAACACGTCTCCCGATCACACGGTTGATCATACTCTGGGTTCCACATGCATGTTTTAGCTGAAGGAAGAATCCCTTAAACCTGGAGAGTTGAGACCCGTGGAATGGGTACCATGCAATATGACTTCAAAGGGTCTTCATTTGCTCACCAAAACTCTCCAATCCTATCACTGCTGCGTTTTTGCCCCTGTACTCACGATTGATTCACTTTCAGAGACATAGCAATCCATAGGTTTTAAGATACTTACTAGTCAGGTACATTATTAGGCGTTTAATATGGGGTTTTGAGTCCATTTCGTTGAGCAAGGAGTAGCTCTTGTCTATTACATATTTGGCTTAAGGAACTTTATCTGTGCTCATTTCAATCTCTGGTTTTATGCAGCACCCCAACTCACCTTTCCCCTTAAGCAAGCATAAGTTGATTTTCTAAATTTGGGACCATGTTCTGTTTTGAAATTCAGTTCCTGTGTAGCCAAGTTTACATTCCGTGTATTAGTGATATCTTATGATGTTTCTTTTTCTGTGTGACTTATTTCAGTTAGAATCATCATACCTGAATCCACTCATTATTCTGCTATGGACCTGATGACATCGATGTCATTGCTGAGTGATATTGCATTGTACGTAAGTACCACAACTTCTTTATCCATTTTTCGCTTTATGCGATATTGAACTTGTACCGTAAACGAGTTTCTTGTAAACAGAGCCATCCCAAACTTTGGGGTGGCTGTGTCTTTTTGATTTTAATTTCCCTAAGCTATAGGACCATAAGTGGAAGTGCCCTAGGCTCTGTTGCTTTGTTTTTTAGATGTTTCAGGAAACACCATACACTTCTCCCGAGTGGCTGTTGGCAATTTACATCCCGCCCATCAGCATAACAAGGCTCCCAGTTCTCCATGGCCTGTCCTGCCTTTCTGGATTTTACACTTTTTTCAGATGGCCCTTTTGACGGGGGGGAAGTGAGACTTCATTGTAGTGCAGATTTCCTTTGCAAGCTTGCTTGGTTGACCAAAAAGGGCGTATGCGTTTTTTCCTGAATATATTCAGGAAAAAACGCATACGCCCTTTTTGGCCAAGTGCATCATTGTCGACCTTCTGCCTCTTTTCCTATGCTTTAAATGCAATTCCAGTCTACCTCCTGAAATCGGTTTCCTGCAATTCTGCCCGGCTTTCAAGTCCTCTTGGCAGCCTTACTTCAGTATATTTTTGGATGATAGCTGTCATTTATAACTCTGAAGGTTTGTGAATTACAGTGCCCCTGAGCTCCTTTCTTCAACTCGCTTTCTTGTGAGCTGGCCGCAACACCGCAGGATTGCTTCAGGCCCTAATCTTGTTCCGGCATGGCACGCTGAGCCTTTGGTTAATTCCTCTTCCTGGTGGGAAATGAGAGTTAAATTTTCCCGTCCAGACACCTCCAGCTAGTCTCTCATTGGTTCTCCCTATTCCTGTTCATCTTCTGCGGAATTTGCAAACTGGGCCAAACAGGAGGTTAAAGGCAGTGACTCTCCAAGTCGGGAGAGTGTTAGTAAAGCATCTGGAATGTTGCACCCGAGTACCAGGGGACGAGAACTGAGACATATTTCAACAAGTCTCCCAATCACACGGTTGATCATACTCTGGGTTCCACATGCATGTTTTAGCTGAAGGAAGAATCCCTTAAACCTGGAAAGTTGAGACCCGTGGAATGGGTACCATGCAATATGACTTCAAAGGGTCTTCATTTGCTCACCAAAACTCTCCAATCCTATCACTGCTGCGTTTTTGCCCCTGTACTCACGATTGATTCACTTTCAGAGACATAGCAATCCATAGGTTTTAAGATACTTACTAGTCAGGTACATTATTAGGCGTTTAATATGGGGTTTTGAGTCCATTTCGTTGAGCAAGGAGTAGCTCTTGTCTATTACATATTTGGCTTAAGGAACTTTATCTGTGCTCATTTCAATCTCTGGTTTTATGCAGCACCCCAACTCACCTTTCCCCTTAAGCAAGCATAAGTTGGTTTTCTAAATTTGGGACCATGTTCTGTTTTGAAATTCAGTTCCTGTGTAGCCAAGTTTACATTCCGTGTATTAGTGATATCTTATGATGTTTCTTTTTCTGTGTGACTTATTTCAGTTAGAATCATCATACCTGAATCCACTCATTATGCTGCTATGGGCCTGATGACATAGATGTCATTGCTGAGTGATATTGCATTGTACGTAAGTACCACAACTTCTTTATCCATTTTTCGCTTTATGCGATATTGAACTTGTACCGTAAACGAGTTTCTTGTAAACAGAGCCATCCCAAACTTTGGGGTGGCTGTGTCTTTTTGATTTTAATTTCCCTAAGCTATAGGACCATAAGTGGAAGTGCCCTAGGCTCTGTTGCTTTGTTTTTTAGATGTTTCAGGAAACACCATACACTTCTCCCGAGTGGCTGTTGGCAAGTTACATCCCGCCCATCAGCATAACAAGGCTCCCAGTTCTCCATGGCCTGTCCTGCCTTTCTGGATTTTACACTTTTTTCAGATGGCCCTTTTGACGGGGGGGAAGTGAGACTTCATTGTAGTGCAGATTTCCTTTGCAAGCTTGCTTGGTTGGCCAAAAAGGGCGTATGCGTTTTTTCCTGAATATATTCAGGAAAAAACGCATACGCCCTTTTTGGCCAAGTGCATCATTGTCGACCTTCTGCCTCTTTTCCTATGCTTTAAATGCAATTCCAGTCTACCTCCTGAAATCGGTTTCCTGCAATTCTGCCCGGCTTTCAAGTCCTCTTGGCAGCCTTACTTCAGTATATTTTTGGATGATAGCTGTCATTTATAACTCTGCAGGTTTGTGAATTACAGTGCCCCTGAGCTCCTTTCTTCATCGCGCTTTCTTGTGAGCTGGCCGCAACACCACAGGATTGCTTCAGGCCCTAATCTGGTTCCGGCATGGCACGCTGAGCCTTTGGTTAATTCCTCTTCCTGGTGGGAAATGAGAGTTAAATTTTCCCGTCCAGACACCTCCAGCTAGTCTCTCATTGGTTCTCCCTATTCCTGTTCATCTTCCGTGGAATTTGCAAACTGGGCCAAAGAGGAGGTTAAAGGCACTGACTCTCCAAGTCGGGAGAGTGTTAGTAAAGCATCTGGAATGTTGCACCCGAGTACCAGGGGACGAGAACTGAGACATATTTCAACACGTCTCCCGATCACACGGTTGATCATACTCTGGGTTCCACATGCATGTTTTAGCTGAAGGAAGAATCCCTTAAACCTGGAGAGTTGAGACCCGTGGAATGGGTACCATGCAATATGACTTCAAAGGGTCTTCATTTGCTCACCAAAACTCTCCAATCCTATCACTGCTGCGTTTTTGCCCCTGTACTCACGATTGATTCACTTTCAGAGACATAGCAATCCATAGGTTTTAAGATACTTACTAGTCAGGTACATTATTAGGCGTTTAATATGGGGTTTTGAGTCCATTTCGTTGAGCAAGGAGTAGCTCTTGTCTATTACATATTTGGCTTAAGGAACTTTATCTGTGCTCATTTCAATCTCTGGTTTTATGCAGCACCCCAACTCACCTTTCCCCTTAAGCAAGCATAAGTTGATTTTCTAAATTTGGGACCATGTTCTGTTTTGAAATTCAGTTCCTGTGTAGCCAAGTTTACATTCCGTGTATTAGTGATATCTTATGATGTTTCTTTTTCTGTGTGACTTATTTCAGTTAGAATCATCATACCTGAATCCACTCATTATTCTGCTATGGACCTGATGACATCGATGTCATTGCTGAGTGATATTGCATTGTACGTAAGTACCACAACTTCTTTATCCATTTTTCGCTTTATGCGATATTGAACTTGTACCGTAAACGAGTTTCTTGTAAACAGAGCCATCCCAAACTTTGGGGTGGCTGTGTCTTTTTGATTTTAATTTCCCTAAGCTATAGGACCATAAGTGGAAGTGCCCTAGGCTCTGTTGCTTTGTTTTTTAGATGTTTCAGGAAACACCATACACTTCTCCCGAGTGGCTGTTGGCAATTTACATCCCGCCCATCAGCATAACAAGGCTCCCAGTTCTCCATGGCCTGTCCTGCCTTTCTGGATTTTACACTTTTTTCAGATGGCCCTTTTGACGGGGGGGAAGTGAGACTTCATTGTAGTGCAGATTTCCTTTGCAAGCTTGCTTGGTTGACCAAAAAGGGCGTATGCGTTTTTTCCTGAATATATTCAGGAAAAAACGCATACGCCCTTTTTGGCCAAGTGCATCATTGTCGACCTTCTGCCTCTTTTCCTATGCTTTAAATGCAATTCCAGTCTACCTCCTGAAATCGGTTTCCTGCAATTCTGCCCGGCTTTCAAGTCCTCTTGGCAGCCTTACTTCAGTATATATTTGGATGATAGCTGTCATTTATAACTCTGCAGGTTTGTGAATTACAGTGCCCCTGAGCTCCTTTCTTCAACTCGCTTTCTTGTGAGCTGGCCGCAACACCACAGGATTGCTTCAGGCCCTAATCTGGTTCCGGCATGGCACGCTGAGCCTTTGGTTAATTCCTCTTCCTGGTGGGAAATGAGAGTTAAATTTTCCCGTCCAGACACCTCCAGCTAGTCTCTCATTGGTTCTCCCTATTCCTGTTCATCTTCCGTGGAATTTGCAAACTGGGCCAAAGAGGAGGTTAAAGGCACTGACTCTCCAAGTCGGGAGAGTGTTAGTAAAGCATCTGGAATGTTGCACCCGAGTACCAGGGGACGAGAACTGAGACATATTTCAACACGTCTCCCGATCACACGGTTGATCATACTCTGGGTTCCACATGCATGTTTTAGCTGAAGGAAGAATCCCTTAAACCTGGAGAGTTGAGACCCGTGGAATGGGTACCATGCAATATGACTTCAAAGGGTCTTCATTTGCTCACCAAAACTCTCCAATCCTATCACTGCTGCGTTTTTGCCCCTGTACTCACGATTGATTCACTTTCAGAGACATAGCAATCCATAGGTTTTAAGATACTTACTAGTCAGGTACATTATTAGGCGTTTAATATGGGGTTTTGAGTCCATTTCGTTGAGCAAGGAGTAGCTCTTGTCTATTACATATTTGGCTTAAGGAACTTTATCTGTGCTCATTTCAATCTCTGGTTTTATGCAGCACCCCAACTCACCTTTCCCCTTAAGCAAGCATAAGTTGATTTTCTAAATTTGGGACCATGTTCTGTTTTGAAATTCAGTTCCTGTGTAGCCAAGTTTACATTCCGTGTATTAGTGATATCTTATGATGTTTCTTTTTCTGTGTGACTTATTTCAGTTAGAATCATCATACCTGAATCCACTCATTATTCTGCTATGGACCTGATGACATCGATGTCATTGCTGAGTGATATTGCATTGTACGTAAGTACCACAACTTCTTTATCCATTTTTCGCTTTATGCGATATTGAACTTGTACCGTAAACGAGTTTCTTGTAAACAGAGCCATCCCAAACTTTGGGGTGGCTGTGTCTTTTTGATTTTAATTTCCCTAAGCTATAGGACCATAAGTGGAAGTGCCCTAGGCTCTGTTGCTTTGTTTTTTAGATGTTTCAGGAAACACCATACACTTCTCCCGAGTGGCTGTTGGCAATTTACATCCCGCCCATCAGCATAACAAGGCTCCCAGTTCTCCATGGCCTGTCCTGCCTTTCTGGATTTTACACTTTTTTCAGATGGCCCTTTTGACGGGGGGGAAGTGAGACTTCATTGTAGTGCAGATTTCCTTTGCAAGCTTGCTTGGTTGACCAAAAAGGGCGTATGCGTTTTTTCCTGAATATATTCAGGAAAAAACGCATACGCCCTTTTTGGCCAAGTGCATCATTGTCGACCTTCTGCCTCTTTTCCTATGCTTTAAATGCAATTCCAGTCTACCTCCTGAAATCGGTTTCCTGCAATTCTGCCCGGCTTTCAAGTCCTCTTGGCAGCCTTACTTCAGTATATTTTTGGATGATAGCTGTCATTTATAACTCTGAAGGTTTGTGAATTACAGTGCCCCTGAGCTCCTTTCTTCAACTCGCTTTCTTGTGAGCTGGCCGCAACACCGCAGGATTGCTTCAGGCCCTAATCTTGTTCCGGCATGGCACGCTGAGCCTTTGGTTAATTCCTCTTCCTGGTGGGAAATGAGAGTTAAATTTTCCCGTCCAGACACCTCCAGCTAGTCTCTCATTGGTTCTCCCTATTCCTGTTCATCTTCTGCGGAATTTGCAAACTGGGCCAAACAGGAGGTTAAAGGCAGTGACTCTCCAAGTCGGGAGAGTGTTAGTAAAGCATCTGGAATGTTGCACCCGAGTACCAGGGGACGAGAACTGAGACATATTTCAACAAGTCTCCCAATCACACGGTTGATCATACTCTGGGTTCCACATGCATGTTTTAGCTGAAGGAAGAATCCCTTAAACCTGGAAAGTTGAGACCCGTGGAATGGGTACCATGCAATATGACTTCAAAGGGTCTTCATTTGCTCACCAAAACTCTCCAATCCTATCACTGCTGCGTTTTTGCCCCTGTACTCACGATTGATTCACTTTCAGAGACATAGCAATCCATAGGTTTTAAGATACTTACTAGTCAGGTACATTATTAGGCGTTTAATATGGGGTTTTGAGTCCATTTCGTTGAGCAAGGAGTAGCTCTTGTCTATTACATATTTGGCTTAAGGAACTTTATCTGTGCTCATTTCAATCTCTGGTTTTATGCAGCACCCCAACTCACCTTTCCCCTTAAGCAAGCATAAGTTGATTTTCTAAATTTGGGACCATGTTCTGTTTGAAATTCAGTTCCTGTGTAGCCAAGTTTACATTCCGTGTATTAGTGATATCTTATGATGTTTCTTTTTCTGTGTGACTTATTTCAGTTAGAATCATCATACCTGAATCCACTCATTATGCTGCTATGGACCTGATGACATCGATGTCATTGCTGAGTGATATTGCATTGTACGTAAGTACCACAACTTCTTTATCCATTTTTCACTTTATGCGATATTGAACTTGTACCGTAAACGAGTTTCTTGTAAACAGAGCCATCCCAAACTTTGGGGTGGCTGTGTCTTTTTGATTTTAATTTCCCTAAGCTATAGGACCATAAGTGGAAGTGCCCTAGGCTCTGTTGCTTTGTTTTTTAGATGTTTCAGGAAACACCATACACTTCTCCCGAGTGGCTGTTGGCAATTTACATCCCGCCCATCAGCATAACAAGGCTCCCAGTTCTTCATGGCCTGTCCTGCCTTTCTGGATTTTACACTTTTTTCAGATGGCCCTTTTGACGGGGGGGGGGGGGAGTGAGACTTCATTGTAGTGCAGATTTCCTTTGCAAGCTTGCTTGGTTGGCCAAAAAGGGCGTATGCGTTTTTTCCTGAATATATTCAGGAAAAAACGCATACGCCCTTTTTGGCCAAGTGCATCATTGTCGACCTTCTGCCTCTTTTCCTATGCTTTAAATGCAATTCCAGTCTACCTCCTGAAATCGGTTTCCTGCAATTCTGCCCGGCTTTCAAGTCCTCTTGGCAGCCTTACTTCAGTATATTTTTGGATGATAGCTGTCATTTATAACTCTGCAGGTTTGTGAATTACAGTGCCCCTGAGCTCCTTTCTTCAACTCGCTTTCTTGTGAGCTGGCCGCAACACCGCAGGATTGCTTCAGGCCCTAATCTGGTTCCGGCATGGCACGCTGAGCCTTTGGTTAATTCCTCTTCCTGGTGGGAAATGAGAGTTAAATTTTCCCGTCCAGACACCTCCAGCTAGTCTCTCATTGGTTCTCCCTATTCCTGTTCATCTTCCACGGAATTTGCAAACTGGGCCAAACAGGAGGTTAAAGGCACTGACTCTCCAAGTCGGGAGAGTGTTAGTAAAGCATCTGGAATGTTGTACCCGAGTACCAGGGGACGAGAACTGAGACATATTTCAACACGTCTCCCGATCACACGGTTGATCATACTCTGGGTTCCACATGCATGTTTTAGCTGAAGGAAGAATCCCTTAAACCTGGAGAGTTGAGACCCGTGGAATGGGTACCATGCAATATGACTTCAAAGGGTCTTCATTTGCTCACCAAAACTCTCCAATCCTATCACTGCTGCGTTTTTGCCCCTGTACTCACGATTGATTCACTTTCAGAGACATAGCAATCCATAGGTTTTAAGATACTTACTAGTCAGGTACATTATTAGGCGTTTAATATGGGGTTTTGAGTCCATTTCGTTGAGCAAGGAGTAGCTATTGTCTATTACATATTTGGCTTAAGGAACTTTATCTGTGCTCATTTCAATCTCTGGTTTTATGCAGCACCCCAACTCACCTTTCCCCTTAAGCAAGCATAAGTTGGTTTTCTAAATTTGGGACCATGTTCTGTTTTGAAATCCAGTTCCTGTGTAGCCAAGTTTACATTCCGTGTATTAGTGATATCTTATGATGTTTCTTTTTCTGTGTGACTTATTTCAGTTAGAATCATCATACCTGAATCCACTCATTATGCTGCTATGGGCCTGATGACATAGATGTCATTGCTGAGTGATATTGCATTGTACGTAAGTACCACAACTTCTTTATCCATTTTTCGCTTTATGCGATATTGAACTTGTACCGTAAACGAGTTTCTTGTAAACAGAGCCATCCCAAACTTTGGGGTGGCTGTGTCTTTTTGATTTTAATTTCCCTAAGCTATAGGACCATAAGTGGAAGTGCCCTAGGCTCTGTTGCTTTGTTTTTTAGATGTTTCAGGAAACACCATACACTTCTCCCGAGTGGCTGTTGGCAAGTTACATCCCGCCCATCAGCATAACAAGGCTCCCAGTTCTCCATGGCCTGTCCTGCCTTTCTGGATTTTACACTTTTTTCAGATGGCCCTTTTGACGGGGCGGGGGGGGGGGAGTGAGACTTCATTGTAGTGCAGATTTCCTTTGCAAGCTTGCTTGGTTGGCCAAAAAGGGCGTATGCGTTTTTTCCTGAATATATTCAGGAAAAAACGCATACGCCCTTTTTGGCCAAGTGCATCATTGTCGACCTTCTGCCTCTTTTCCTATGCTTTAAATGCAATTCCAGTCTACCTCCTGAAATCGGTTTCCTGCAATTCTGCCCGGCTTTCAAGTCCTCTTGGCAGCCTTACTTCAGTATATTTTTGGATGATAGCTGTCATTTATAACTCTGCAGGTTTGTGAATTACAGTGCCCCTGAGCTCCTTTCTTCAACTCGCTTTCTTGTGAGCTGGCCGCAACACCGCAGGATTGCTTCAGGCCCTAATCTGGTTCCGGCATGGCACGCTGAGCCTTTGGTTAATTCCTCTTCCTGGTGGGAAATGAGAGTTAAATTTTCCCGTCCAGACACCTCCAGCTAGTCTCTCATTGGTTCTCCCTATTCCTGTTCATCTTCCGCGGAATTTGCAAACTGGGCCAAAGAGGAGGTTAAAGGCACTGACTCTCCAAGTCGGGGGAGTGTTAGTAAAGCATCTGGAATGTTGCACCCGAGTACCAGGGGACGAGAACTGAGACATATTTCAACACGTCTCCCGATCACACGGTTGATCATACTCTGGGTTCCACATGCATGTTTTAGCTGAAGGAAGAATCCCTTAAACCTGGAGAGTTGAGACCCGTGGAATGGGTACCATGCAATATGACTTCAAAGGGTCTTCATTTGCTCACCAAAACTCTCCAATCCTATCACTGCTGCGTTTTTGCCCCTGTACTCACGATTGATTCACTTTCAGAGACATAGCAATCCATAGGTTTTAAGATACTTACTAGTCAGGTACATTATTAGGCGTTTAATATGGGGTTTTGAGTCCATTTCGTTGAGCAAGGAGTAGCTCTTGTCTATTACATATTTGGCTTAAGGAACTTTATCTGTGCTCATTTCAATCTCTGGTTTTATGCAGCACCCCAACTCACCTTTCCCCTTAAGCAAGCATAAGTTGGTTTTCTAAATTTGGGACCATGTTCTGTTTTGAAATCCAGTTCCTGTGTAGCCAAGTTTACATTCCGTGTATTAGTGATATCTTATGATGTTTCTTTTTCTGTGTGACTTATTTCAGTTAGAATCATCATACCTGAATCCACTCATTATGCTGCTATGGGCCTGATGACATAGATGTCATTGCTGAGTGATATTGCATTGTACGTAAGTACCACAACTTCTTTATCCATTTTTCGCTTTATGCGATATTGAACTTGTACCGTAAACGAGTTTCTTGTAAACAGAGCCATCCCAAACTTTGGGGTGGCTGTGTCTTTTTGATTTTAATTTCCCTAAGCTATAGGACCATAAGTGGAAGTGCCCTAGGCTCTGTTGCTTTGTTTTTTAGATGTTTCAGGAAACACCATACACTTCTCCCGAGTGGCTGTTGGCAAGTTACATCCCGCCCATCAGCATAACAAGGCTCCCAGTTCTCCTTGGCCTGTCCTGCCTTTCTGGATTTTACACTTTTTTCAGATGGCCCTTTTGACGGGGGGGGGGAAGTGAGACTTCATTGTAGTGCAGATTTCCTTTGCAAGCTTGCTTGGTTGGCCAAAAAGGGCGTATGCGTTTTTTCCTGAATATATTCAGGAAAAAACGCATACGCCCTTTTTGGCCAAGTGCATCATTGTCGACCTTCTGCCTCTTTTCCTATGCTTTAAATGCAATTCCAGTCTACCTCCTGAAATCGGTTTCCTGCAATTCTGCCCGGCTTTCAAGTCCTCTTGGCAGCCTTACTTCAGTATATTTTTGGATGATAGCTGTCATTTATAACTCTGAAGGTTTGTGAATTACAGTGCCCCTGAGCTCCTTTCTTCAACTCGCTTTCTTGTGAGCTGGCCGCAACACCGCAGGATTGCTTCAGGCCCTAATCTGGTTCCGGCATGGCACGCTGAGCCTTTGGTTAATTCCTCTTCCTGGTGGGAAATGAGAGTTAAATTTTCCCGTCCAGACACCTCCAGCTAGTCTCTCATTGGTTCTCCCTATTCCTGTTCATCTTCCGCGGAATTTGCAAACTGGGCCAAACAGGAGGTTAAAGGCACTGACTCTCCAAGTCGGGAGAGTGTTAGTAAAGCATCTGGAATGTTGCACCCGAGTACCAGGGGACGAGAACTGAGACATATTTCAACACGTCTCCCGATCACACGGTTGATCATACTCTGGGTTCCACATGCATGTTTTAGCTGAAGGAAGAATCCCTTAAACCTGGAGAGTTGAGACCCGTGGAATGGGTACCATGCAATATGACTTCAAAGGGTCTTCATTTGCTCACCAAAACTCTCCAATCCTATCACTGCTGCGTTTTTGCCCCTGTACTCACGATTGATTCACTTTCAGAGACATAGCAATCCATAGGTTTTAAGATACTTACTAGTCAGGTACATTATTAGGCGTTTAATATGGGGTTTTGAGTCCATTTCGTTGAGCAAGGAGTAGCTCTTGTCTATTACATATTTGGCTTAAGGAACTTTATCTGTGCTCATTTCAATCTCTGGTTTTATGCAGCACCCCAACTCACCTTTCCCCTTAAGCAAGCATAAGTTGGTTTTCTAAATTTGGGACCATGTTCTGTTTTGAAATCCAGTTCCTGTGTAGCCAAGTTTACATTCCGTGTATTAGTGATATCTTATGATGTTTCTTTTTCTGTGTGACTTATTTCAGTTAGAATCATCATACCTGAATCCACTCATTATGCTGCTATGAGCTTGATGACATAGATGTCATTGCTGAGTGATATTGCATTGTACGTAAGTACCACAACTTCTTTATCCATTTTTCGCTTTATGCGATATTGAACTTGTACCGTAAACGAGTTTCTTGTAAACAGAGCCATCCCAAACTTTGGGGTGGCTGTGTCTTTTTGATTTTAATTTCCCTAAGCTATAGGACCATAAGTGGAAGTGCCCTAGGCTCTGTTGCTTTGTTTTTTAGATGTTTCAGGAAACACCATACACTTCTCCCGAGTGGCTGTTGGCAATTTACATCCCGCCCATCAGCATAACAAGGCTCCCAGTTCTCCATGGCCTGTCCTGCCTTTCTGGATTTTACACTTTTTTCAGATGGCCCTTTTGACGGGGGGGGGGGGGAAGTGAGACTTCATTGTAGTGCAGATTTCCTTTGCAAGCTTGCTTGGTTGGCCAAAAAGGGCGTATGCGTTTTTTCCTGAATATATTCAGGAAAAAACGCATACGCCCTTTTTGGCCAAGTGCATCATTGTCGACCTTCTGCCTCTTTTCCTATGCTTTAAATGCAATTCCAGTCTACCTCCTGAAATCGGTTTCCTGCAATTCTGCCCGGCTTTCAAGTCCTCTTGGCAGCCTTACTTCAGTATATTTTTGGATGATAGCTGTCATTTATAACTCTGCAGGTTTGTGAATTACAGTGCCCCTGAGCTCCTTTCTTCAACTCGCTTTCTTGTGAGCTGGCCGCAACACCGCAGGATTGCTTCAGGCCCTAATCTGGTTCCGGCATGGCACGCTGAGCCTTTGGTTAATTCCTCTTCCTGGTGGGAAATGAGAGTTAAATTTTCCCGTCCAGACACCTCCAGCTAGTCTCTCATTGGTTCTCCCTATTCCTGTTCATCTTCCGCGGAATTTGCAAACTGGGCCAAACAGGAGGTTAAAGGCACTGACTCTCCAAGTCGGGAGAGTGTTAGTAAAGCATCTGGAATGTTGCACCCGAGTACCAGGGGACGAGAACTGAGACATATTTCAACACGTCTCCCGATCACACGGTTGATCATACTCTGGGTTCCACATGCATGTTTTAGCTGAAGGAAGAATCCCTTAAACCTGGAGAGTTGAGACCCGTGGAATGGGTACCATGCAATATGACTTCAAAGGGTCTTCATTTGCTCACCAAAACTCTCCAATCCTATCACTGCTGCGTTTTTGCCCCTGTACTCACGATTGATTCACTTTCAGAGACATAGCAATCCATAGGTTTTAAGATACTTACTAGTCAGGTACATTATTAGGCGTTTAATATGGGGTTTTGAGTCCATTTCGTTGAGCAAGGAGTAGCTCTTGTCTATTACATATTTGGCTTAAGGAACTTTATCTGTGCTCATTTCAATCTCTGGTTTTATGCAGCACCCCAACTCACCTTTCCCCTTAAGCAAGCATAAGTTGGTTTTCTAAATTTGGGACCATGTTCTGTTTTGAAATTCAGTTCCTGTGTAGCCAAGTTTACATTCCGTGTATTAGTGATATCTTATGATGTTTCTTTTTCTGTGTGACTTATTTCAGTTAGAATCATCATACCTGAATCCACTCATTATGCTGCTATGAGCTTGATGACATAGATGTCATTGCTGAGTGATATTGCATTGTACGTAAGTACCACAACTTCTTTATCCATTTTTCGCTTTATGCGATATTGAACTTGTACCGTAAACGAGTTTCTTGTAAACAGAGCCATCCCAAACTTTGGGGTGGCTGTGTCTTTTTGATTTTAATTTCCCTAAGCTATAGGACCATAAGTGGAAGTGCCCTAGGCTCTGTTGCTTTGTTTTTTAGATGTTTCAGGAAACACCATACACTTCTCCCGAGTGGCTGTTGGCAAGTTACATCCCGCCCATCAGCATAACAAGGCTCCCAGTTCTCCATGGCCTGTCCTGCCTTTCTGGATTTTACACTTTTTTCAGATGGCCCTTTTGACTGGGGGGGGGAAGTGAGACTTCATTGTAGTGCAGATTTCCTTTGCAAGCTTGCTTGGTTGGCCAAAAAGGGCGTATGCGTTTTTTCCTGAATATATTCAGGAAAAAACGCATACGCCCTTTTTGGCCAAGTGCATCATTGTCGACCTTCTGCCTCTTTTCCTATGCTTTAAATGCAATTCCAGTCTACCTCCTGAAATCGGTTTCCTGCAATTCTGACCGGCTTTCAAGTCCTCTTGGCAGCCTTACTTCAGTATATTTTTGGATGATAGCTGTCATTTATAACTCTGCAGGTTTGTGAATTACAGTGCCCCTGAGCTCCTTTCTTCAACTCGCTTTCTTGTGAGCTGGCCGCAACACCGCAGGATTGCTTCAGGCCCTAATCTGGTTCCGGCATGGCACGCTGAGCCTTTGGTTAATTCCTCTTCCTGGTGGGAAATGAGAGTTAAATTTTCCCGTCCAGACACCTCCAGCTAGTCTCTCATTGGTTCTCCCTATTCCTGTTCATCTTCCGCGGAATTTGCAAACTGGGCCAAAGAGGAGGTTAAAGGCACTGACTCTCCAAGTCGGGGGAGTGTTAGTAAAGCATCTGGAATGTTGCACCCGAGTACCAGGGGACGAGAACTGAGACATATTTCAACACGTCTCCCGATCACACGGTTGATCATACTCTGGGTTCCACATGCATGTTTTAGCTGAAGGAAGAATCCCTTAAACCTGGAGAGTTGAGACCCGTGGAATGGGTACCATGCAATATGACTTCAAAGGGTCTTCATTTGCTCACCAAAACTCTCCAATCCTATCACTGCTGCGTTTTTGCCCCTGTACTCACGATTGATTCACTTTCAGAGACATAGCAATCCATAGGTTTTAAGATACTTACTAGTCAGGTACATTATTAGGCGTTTAATATGGGGTTTTGAGTCCATTTCGTTGAGCAAGGAGTAGCTCTTGTCTATTCCATATTTGGCTTAAGGAACTTTATCTGTGCTCATTTCAATCTCTGGTTTTATGCAGCACCCCAACTCACCTTTCCCCTTAAGCAAGCATAAGTTGGTTTTCTAAATATGGGACCATGTTCTGTTTTGAAATTCAGTTCCTGTGTAGCCAAGTTTACATTCCGTGTATTAGTGATATCTTATGATGTTTCTTTTTCTGTGTGACTTATTTCAGTTAGAATCATCATACCTGAATCCACTCATTATGCTGCTATGGGCCTGATGACATAGATGTCATTGCTGAGTGATATTGCATTGTACGTAAGTACCACAACTTCTTTATCCATTTTTCGCTTTATGCGATATTGAACTTGTACCGTAAACGAGTTTCTTGTAAACAGAGCCATCCCAAGCTTTGGGGTGGCTGTGTCTTTTTGATTTTAATTTCCCTAAGCTATAGGACCATAAGTGGAAGTGCCCTAGGCTCTGTTGCTTTGTTTTTTAGATGTTTCAGGAAACACCATACACTTCTCCCGAGTGGCTGTTGGCAATTTACATCCCGCCCATCAGCATAACAAGGCTCCCAGTTCTCCATGGCCTGTCCTGCCTTTCTGGATTTTACACTTTTTTCAGATGGCCCTTTTGACGGGGGGGGGGGGGGGGAAGTGAGACTTCATTGTAGTGCAGATTTCCTTTGCAAGCTTGCTTGGTTGGCCAAAAAGGGCGTATGCGTTTTTTCCTGAATATATTCAGGAAAAAACGCATACGCCCTTTTTGGCCAAGTGCATCATTGTCGACCTTCTGCCTCTTTTCCTATGCTTTAAATGCAATTCCAGTCTACCTCCTGAAATCGGTTTCCTGCAATTCTGCCCGGCTTTCAAGTCCTCTTGGCAGCCTTACTTCAGTATATTTTTGGATGATAGCTGTCATTTATAACTCTGCAGGTTTGTGAATTACAGTGCCCCTGAGCTCCTTTCTTCAACTCGCTTTCTTGTGAGCTGGCCGCAACACCGCAGGATTGCTTCAGGCCCTAATCTGGTTCCGGCATGGCACGCTGAGCCTTTGGTTAATTCCTCTTCCTGGTGGGAAATGAGAGTTAAATTTTCCCGTCCAGACACCTCCAGCTAGTCTCTCATTGGTTCTCCCTATTCCTGTTCATCTTCCGCGGAATTTGCAAACTGGGCCAAACAGGAGGTTAAAGGCACTGACTCTCCAAGTCGGGAGAGTGTTAGTAAAGCATCTGGAATGTTGCACCCGAGTACCAGGGGACGAGAACTGAGACATATTTCAACACGTCTCCCGATCACACGGTTGATCATACTCTGGGTTCCACATGCATGTTTTAGCTGAAGGAAGAATCCCTTAAACCTGGAGAGTTGAGACCCGTGGAATGGGTACCATGCAATATGACTTCAAAGGGTCTTCATTTGCTCACCAAAACTCTCCAATCCTATCACTGCTGCGTTTTTGCCCCTGTATCACGATTGATTCACTTTCAGAGACATAGCAATCCATAGGTTTTAAGATACTTACTAGTCAGGTACATTATTAGGCGTTTAATATGGGGTTTTGAGTCCATTTCATTGAGCAAGGAGTAGCTCTTGTCTATTACATATTTGGCTTAAGGAACTTTATCTGTGCTCATTTCAATCTCTGGTTTTATGCAGCACCCCAACTCACCTTTCCCCTTAAGCAAGCATAAGTTGGTTTTCTAAATTTGGGACCATGTTCTGTTTTGAAATTCAGTTCCTGTGTAGCCAAGTTTACATTCCGTGTATTAGTGATATCTTATGATGTTTCTTTTTCTGTGTGACTTATTTCAGTTAGAATCATCATACCTGAATCCACTCATTATGCTGCTATGGGCTTGATGACATAGATGTCATTGCTGAGTGATATTGCATTGTACGTAAGTACCACAACTTCTTTATCCATTTTTAGCTTTATGCGATATTGAACTTGTACCGTAAACGAGTTTCTTGTAAACAGAGCCATCCCAAACTTTGGGGTGGCTGTGTCTTTTTGATTTTAATTTCCCTAAGCTATAGGACCATAAGTGGAAGTGCCCTAGGCTCTGTTGCTTTGTTTTTTAGATATTTCAGGAAACACCATACACTTCTCCCGAGTGGCTGTTGGCAAGTTACATCCCGCCCATCAGCATAACAAGGCTCCCAGTTCTCCATGGCCTGTCCTGCCTTTCTGGATTTTACACTTTTTTCAGATGGCCCTTTTGACGGGGGGGAAGTGAGACTTCATTGTAGTGCAGATTTCCTTTGCAAGCTTGCTTGGTTGGCCAAAAAGGGCGTATGCGTTTTTTCCTGAATATATTCAGGAAAAAACGCATACGCCCTTTTTGGCCAAGTGCATCATTGTCGACCTTCTGCCTCTTTTCCTATGCTTTAAATGCAATTCCAGTCTACCTCCTGAAATCGGTTTCCTGCAATTCTGCCCGGCTTTCAAGTCCTCTTGGCAGCCTTACTTCAGTATATTTTTGGATGATAGCTGTCATTTATAACTCTGCAGGTTTGTGAATTACAGTGCCCCTGAGCTCCTTTCTTCAACTCGCTTTCTTGTGAGCTGGCCGCAACACCGCAGGATTGCTTCAGGCCCTAATCTGGTTCCGGCATGGCATGCTGAGCCTTTGGTTAATTCCTCTTCCTGGTGGGAAATGAGAGTTAAATTTTCCCGTCCAGACACCTCCAGCTAGTCTCTCATTGGTTCTCCCTATTCCTGTTCATCTTCCGCGGAATTTGCAAACTGGGCCAAACAGGAGGTTAAAGGCACTGACTCTCCAAGTCGGGAGAGTGTTAGTAAAGCATCTGGAATGTTGCACCCGAGTACCAGGGGACGAGAACTGAGACATATTTCAACACGTCTCCCGATCACACGGTTGATCATACTCTGGGTTCCACATGCATGTTTTAGCTGAAGGAAGAATCCCTTAAACCTGGAGAGTTGAGACCCGTGGAATGGGTACCATGCAATATGACTTCAAAGGGTCTTCATTTGCTCACCAAAACTCTCCAATCCTATCACTGCTGCGTTTTTGCCCCTGTACTCACGATTGATTCACTTTCAGAGACATAGCAATCCATAGGTTTTAAGATACTTACTAGTCAGGTACATTATTAGGCGTTTAATATGGGGTTTTGAGTCCATTTCGTTGAGCAAGGAGTAGCTCTTGTCTATTACATATTTGGCTTAAGGAACTTTATCTGTGCTCATTTCAATCTCTGGTTTTATGCAGCACCCCAACTCACCTTTCCCCTTAAGCAAGCATAAGTTGGTTTTCTAAATTTGGGACCATGTTCTGTTTTGAAATTCAGTTCCTGTGTAGCCAAGTTTACATTCCGTGTATTAGTGATATCTTATGATGTTTCTTTTTCTGTGTGACTTATTTCAGTTAGAATCATCATACCTGAATCCACTCATTATGCTGCTATGGGCCTGATGACATAGATGTCATTGCTGAGTGATATTGCATTGTACGTAAGTACCACAACTTCTTTATCCATTTTTCGCTTTATGCGATATTGAACTTGTACCGTAAACGAGTTTCTTGTAAACAGAGCCATCCCAAACTTTGGGGTGGCTGTGTCTTTTTGATTTTAATTTCCCTAAGCTACAGGACCATAAGTGGAAGTGCCCTAGGCTCTGTTGCTTTGTTTTTTAGATGTTTCAGGAAACACCATACACTTCTCCCGAGTGGCTGTTGGCAATTTACATCCCGCCCATCAGCATAACAAGGCTCCCAGTTCTCCATGGCCTGTCCTGCCTTTCTGGATTTTACACTTTTTTCAGATGGCCCTTTTGACGGGGGGGGGAAGTGAGACTTCATTGTAGTGCAGATTTCCTTTGCAAGCTTGCTTGGTTGGCCAAAAAGGGCGTATGCGTTTTTTCCTGAATATATTCAGGAAAAAACGCATACGCCCTTTTTGGCCAAGTGCATCATTGTCGACCTTCTGCCTCTTTTCCTATGCTTTAAATGCAATTCCAGTCTACCTCCTGAAATCGGTTTCCTGCAATTCTGCCCGGCTTTCAAGTCCTCTTGGCAGCCTTACTTCAGTATATTTTTGGATGATAGCTGTCATTTATAACTCTGCAGGTTTGTGAATTACAGTGCCCCTGAGCTCCTTTCTTCAACTCGCTTTCTTGTGAGCTGGCCGCAACACCGCAGGATTGCTTCAGGCCCTAATCTGGTTCCGGCATGGCACGCTGAGCCTTTGGTTAATTCCTCTTCCTGGTGGGAAATGAGAGTTAAATTTTCCCGTCCAGACACCTCCAGCTAGTCTCTCATTGGTTCTCCCTATTCCTGTTCATCTTCCGCGGAATTTGCAAACTGGGCCAAACAGGAGGTTAAAGGCACTGACTCTCCAAGTCGGGAGAGTGTTAGTAAAGCATCTGGAATGTTGCACCCGAGTACCAGGGGACGAGAACTGAGACATATTTCAACACGTCTCCCGATCACACGGTTGATCATACTCTGGGTTCCACATGCATGTTTTAGCTGAAGGAAGAATCCCTTAAACCTGGAGAGTTGAGACCCGTGGAATGGGTACCATGCAATATGACTTCAAAGGGTCTTCATTTGCTCACCAAAACTCTCCAATCCTATCACTGCTGCGTTTTTGCCCCTGTACTCACGATTGATTCACTTTCAGAGACATAGCAATCCATAGGTTTTACGATACTTACTAGTCAGGTACATTATTAGGCGTTTAATATGGGGTTTTGAGTCCATTTCGTTGAGCAAGGAGTAGCTCTTGTCTATTACATATTTGGCTTAAGGAATTTTATCTGTGCTCATTTCAATCTCTGGTTTTATGCAGCACCCCAACTCACCTTTCCCCTTAAGCAAGCATAAGTTGGTTTTCTAAATTTGGGACCATGTTCTGTTTTGAAATTCAGTTCCTGTGTAGCCAAGTTTACATTCCGTGTATTAGTGATATCTTATGATGTTTCTTTTTCTGTGTGACTTATTTCAGTTAGAATCATCATACCTGAATCCACTCATCATGCTGCTATGGGCCTGATGACATAGATGTCATTGCTGAGTGATATTGCATTGTACGTAAGTACCACAACTTCTTTATCCATTTTTCGCTTTATGCGATATTGAACTTGTACCGTAAACGAGTTTCTTGTAAACAGAGCCATCCCAAACTTTGGGGTGGCTGTGTCTTTTTGATTTTAATTTCCCTAAGCTGCAGGACCATAAGTGGAAGTGCCCTAGGCTCTGTTGCTTTGTTTTTTAGATGTTTCAGGAAACACCATACACTTCTCCCGAGTGGCTGTTGGCAAGTTACATCCCGCCCATCAGCATAACAAGGCTCCCAGTTCTCCATGGCCTGTCCTGCCTTTCTGGATTTTACACTTTTTTCAGATGGCCCTTTTGACGGGGGGGAAGTGAGACTTCATTGTAGTGCAGATTTCCTTTGCAAGCTTGCTTGGTTGGCCAAAAAGGGCGTATGCGTTTTTTCCTGAATATATTCAGGAAAAAACGCATACGCCCTTTTGGGCCAAGTGCATCATTGTCGACCTTCTGCCTCTTTTCCTATGCTTTAAATGCAATTCCAGTCTACCTCCTGAAATCGGTTTCCTGCAATTCTGCCCGGCTTTCAAGTCCTCTTGGCAGCCTTACTTCAGTATATTTTTGGATGATAGCTGTCATTTATAACTCTGCAGGTTTGTGAATTACAGTGCCCCTGAGCTCCTTTCTTCAACTCGCTTTCTTGTGAGCTGGCCGCAACACCGCAGGATTGCTTCAGGCCCTAATCTTGTTCCGGCATGGCACGCTGAGCCTTTGGTTAATTCCTCTTCCTGGTGGGAAATGAGAGTTAAATTTTCCCGTCCAGACACCTCCAGCTAGTCTCTCATTGGTTCTCCCTATTCCTGTTCATCTTCCGCGGAATTTGCAAACTGGGCCAAACAGGAGGTTAAAGGCACTGACTCTCCAAGTCGGGAGAGTGTTAGTAAAGCATCTGGAATGTTGCACCCGAGTACCAGGGGACGAGAACTGAGACATATTTCAACACGTCTCCCGATCACACGGTTGATCATACTCTGGGTTCCACATGCATGTTTTAGCTGAAGGAAGAATCCCTTAAACCTGGAGAGTTGAGACCCGTGGAATGGGTACCATGCAATATGACTTCAAAGGGTCTTCATTTGCTCACCAAAACTCTCCAATCCTATCACTGCTGCGTTTTTGCCCCTGTACTCACGATTGATTCACTTTCAGAGACATAGCAATCCATAGGTTTTAAGATACTTACTAGTCAGGTACATTATTAGGCGTTTAATATGGGGTTTTGAGTCCATTTCGTTGAGCAAGGAGTAGCTCTTGTCTATTACATATTTGGCTTAAGGAACTTTATCTGTGCTCGTTTCAATCTCTGGTTTTATGCAGCACCCCAACTCACCTTTCCCCTTAAGCAAGCATAAGTTGGTTTTCTAAATTTGGGACCATGTTCTGTTTTGAAATTCAGTTCCTGTGTAGCCAAGTTTACATTCCGTGTATTAGTGATATCCTATGATGTTTCTTTTTCTGTGTGACTTATTTCAGTTAGAATCATCATACCTGAATGCACTCATTATGCTGCTATGGGCCTGATGACATAGATGTCATTGCTGAGTGATATTGCATTGTACGTAAGTACCACAACTTCTTTATCCATTTTTCGCTTTATGCGATATTGAACTTGTACCGTAAACGAGTTTCTTGTAAACAGAGCCATCCCAA
Organism: Orcinus orca; assembly: GCF_937001465.1. Lineage (NCBI taxonomy): Eukaryota > Metazoa > Chordata > Mammalia > Artiodactyla > Delphinidae > Orcinus > Orcinus orca. Next base: position 574,974 of record NW_026043740.1, on the reverse strand, counting down.
ACTTTGGGGTGGCTGTGTCTTTTTGATTTTAATTTCCCTAAGCTATAGGACCATAAGTGGAAGTGCCCTAGGCTCTGTTGCTTTGTTTTTTAGATGTTTCAGGAAACACCATACACTTCTCCCGAGTGGCTGTTGGCAAGTTACATCCCGCCCATCAGCATAACAAGGCTCCCAGTTCTCCATGGCCTGTCCTGCCTTTCTGGATTTTACACTTTTTTCAGATGGCCCTTTTGACGGGGGGGAAGTGAGACTTCATTGTAGTGCAGATTTCCTTTGCAAGCTTGCTTGGTTGGCCAAAAAGGGCGTATGTGTTTTTTCCTGAATATATTCAGGAAAAAACGCATACGCCCTTTTTGGCCAAGTGCATCATTGTCGACCTTCTGCCTCTTTTCCTATGCTTTAAATGCAATTCCAGTCTACCTCCTGAAATCGGTTTCCTGCAATTCTGCCCGGCTTTCAAGTCCTCTTGGCAGCCTTACTTCAGTATATTTTTGGATGATAGCTGTCATTTATAACTCTGCAGGTTTGTGAATTACAGTGCCCCTGAGCTCCTTTCTTCAACTCGCTTTCTTGTGAGCTGGCCGCAACACCGCAGGATTGCTTCAGGCCCTAATCTGGTTCCGGCATGGCACGCTGAGCCTTTGGTTAATTCCTCTTCCTGGTGGGAAATGAGAGTTAAATTTTCCCGTCCAGACACCTCCAGCTAGTCTCTCATTGGTTCTCCCTATTCCTGTTCATCTTCCGCGGAATTTGCAAACTGGGCCAAACAGGAGGTGAAAGGCACTGACTCTCCAAGTCGGGAGAGTGTTAGTAAAGCATCTGGAATGTTGCACCCGAGTACCAGGGGACGAGAACTGAGACATATTTCAACACGTCTCCCGATCACACGGTTGATCATACTCTGGGTTCCACATGCATGTTTTAGCTGAAGGAAGAATCCCTTAAACCTGGAGAGTTGAGACCCGTGGAATGGGTACCATGCAATATGACTTCAAAGGGTCTTCATTTGCTCACCAAAACTCTCCAATCCTATCACTGCTGCGTTTTTGCCCCTGTACTCACGATTGATTCACTTTCAGAGACATAGCAATCCATAGGTTTTAAGATACTTACTAGTCAGGTACATTATTAGGCGTTTAATATGGGGTTTTGAGTCCATTTCGTTGAGCAAGGAGTAGCTCTTGTCTATTACATATTTGGCTTAAGGAACTTTATCTGTGCTCATTTCAATCTCTGGTTTTATGCAGCACCCCAACTCACCTTTCCCCTTAAGCAAGCATAAGTTGGTTTTCTAAATTTGGGTCCATGTTCTGTTTTCAAATTCAGTTCCTGTGTAGCCAAGTTTACATTCCGTGTATTAGTGATATCTTATGATGTTTCTTTTTCTGTGTGACTTATTTCAGTTAGAATCATCATACCTGAATCCACTCATTATGCTGCTATGGGCTTGATGACATAGATGTCATTGCTGAGTGATATTGCATTGTACGTAAGTACCACAACTTCTTTATCCATTTTTAGCTTTATGCGATATTGAACTTGTACCGTAAACGAGTTTCTTGTAAACAGAGCCATCCCAAACTTTGGGGTGGCTGTGTCTTTTTGATTTTAATTTCCCTAAGCTATAGGACCATAAGTGGAAGTGCCCTAGGCTCTTTTGCTTTGTTTTTTAGATGTTTCAGGAAACACCATACACTTCTCCCGAGTGGCTGTTGGCAAGTTACATCCCGCCCATCAGCATAACAAGGCTCCCAGTTCTCCATGGCCTGTCCTGCCTTTCTGGATTTTACACTTTTTTCAGATGGCCCTTTTGACGGGGGGGAAGTGAGACTTCATTGTAGTGCAGATTTCCTTTGCAAGCTTGCTTGGTTGGCCAAAAAGGGCGTATGCGTTTTTTCCTGAATATATTCAGGAAAAAACGCATACGCCCTTTTTGGCCAAGTGCATCATTGTCGACCTTCTGCCTCTTTTCCTATGCTTTAAATGCAATTCCAGTCTACCTCCTGAAATCGGTTTCCTGCAATTCTGCCCGGCTTTCAAGTCCTCTTGGCAGCCTTACTTCAGTATATTTTTGGATGATAGCTGTCATTTATAACTCTGCAGGTTTGTGAATTACAGTGCCCCTGAGCTCCTTTCTTCAACTCGCTTTCTTGTGAGCTGGCCGCAACACCGCAGGATTGCTTCAGGCCCTAATCTGGTTCCGGCATGGCACGCTGAGCCTTTGGTTAAATCCTCTTCCTGGTGGGAAATGAGAGTTAAATTTTCCCGTCCAGACACCTCCAGCTAGTCTCTCATTGGTTCTCCCTATTCCTGTTCATCTTCCGCAGAATTTGCAAACTGGGCCAAACAGGAGGTTAAAGGCACTGACTCTCCAAGTCGGGAGAGTGTTAGTAAAGCATCTGGAATGTTGCACCCGAGTACCAGGGGACGAGAACTGAGACATATTTCAACACGTCTCCCGATCACACGGTTGATCATACTCTGGGTTCCACATGCATGTTTTAGCTGAAGGAAGAATCCCTTAAACCTGGAGAGTTGAGACCCGTGGAATGGGTACCATGCAATATGACTTCAAAGGGTCTTCATTTGCTCACCAAAACTCTCCAATCCTATCACTGCTGCGTTTTTGCCCCTGTACTCACGATTGATTCACTTTCAGAGACATAGCAATCCATAGGTTTTAAGATACTTACTAGTCAGGTACATTATTAGGCGTTTAATATGGGGTTTTGAGTCCATTTCGTTGAGCAAGGAGTAGCTCTTGTCTATTACATATTTGGCTTAAGGAACTTTATCTGTGCTCATTTCAATCTCTGGTTTTATGCAGCACCCCAACTCACCTTTCCCCTTAAGCAAGCATAAGTTGGTTTTCTAAATTTGGGACCATGTTCTGTTTTGAAATTCAGTTCCTGTGTAGCCAAGTTTACATTCCGTGTATTAGTGATATCTTATGATGTTTCTTTTTCTGTGTGACTTATTTCAGTTAGAATCATCATACCTGAATCCACTCATTATGCTGCTATGAGCTTGATGACATAGATGTCATTGCTGAGTGATATTGCATTGTACGTAAGTACCACAACTTCTTTATCCATTTTTAGCTTTATGCGATATTGAACTTGTACCGTAAACGAGTTTCTTGTAAACAGAGCCGTCCCAAACTTTGGGGTGGCTGTGTCTTTTTGATTTTAATTTCCCTAAGCTATAGGACCATAAGTGGAAGTGCCCTAGGCTCTGTTGCTTTGTTTTTTAGATGTTTCAGGAAACACCATACACTTCTCCCGAGTGGCTGTTGGCAAGTTACATCCCGCCCATCAGCATAACAAGGCTCCCAGTTCTCCATGGCCTGTCCTGCCTTTCTGGATTTTACACTTTTTTCAGATGGCCCTTTTGACGGGGGGGAAGTGAGACTTCATTGTAGTGCAGATTTCCTTTGCAAGCTTGCTTGGTTGGCCAAAAAGGGCGTATGCGTTTTTTCCTGAATATATTCAGGAAAAAACGCATACGCCCTTTTTGGCCAAGTGCATCATTGTCGACCTTCTGCCTCTTTTCCTATGCTTTAAATGCAATTCCAGTCTACCTCCTGAAATCGGTTTCCTGCAATTCTGCCCGGCTTTCAAGTCCTCTTGGCAGCCTTACTTCAGTATATTTTTGGATGATAGCTGTCATTTATAACTCTGCAGGTTTGTGAATTACAGTGCCCCTGAGCTCCTTTCTTCAACTCGCTTTCTTGTGAGCTGGCCGCAACACCGCAGGATTGCTTCAGGCCCTAATCTGGTTCCGGCATGGCACGCTGAGCCTTTGGTTAATTCCTCTTCCTGGTGGGAAATGAGAGTTAAATTTTCCCGTCCAGACACCTCCAGCTAGTCTCTCATTGGTTCTCCCTATTCCTGTTCATCTTCCGTGGAATTTGCAAACTGGGCCAAAGAGGAGGTTAAAGGCACTGACTCTCCAAGTCGGGAGAGTGTTAGTAAAGCATCTGGAATGTTGCACCCGAGTACCAGGGGACGAGAACTGAGACATATTTCAACACGTCTCCCGATCACACGGTTGATCATACTCTGGGTTCCACATGCATGTTTTAGCTGAAGGAAGAATCCCTTAAACCTGGAGAGTTGAGACCCGTGGAATGGGTACCATGCAATATGACTTCAAAGGGTCTTCATTTGCTCACCAAAACTCTCCAATCCTATCACTGCTGCGTTTTTGCCCCTGTACTCACGATTGATTCACTTTCAGAGACATAGCAATCCATAGGTTTTAAGATACTTACTAGTCAGGTACATTATTAGGCGTTTAATATGGGGTTTTGAGTCCATTTCGTTGAGCAAGGAGTAGCTCTTGTCTATTACATATTTGGCTTAAGGAACTTTATCTGTGCTCATTTCAATCTCTGGTTTTATGCAGCACCCCAACTCACCTTTCCCCTTAAGCAAGCATAAGTTGATTTTCTAAATTTGGGACCATGTTCTGTTTTGAAATTCAGTTCCTGTGTAGCCAAGTTTACATTCCGTGTATTAGTGATATCTTATGATGTTTCTATTTCTGTGTGACTTATTTCAGTTAGAATCATCATACCTGAATGCACTCATTATGCTGCTATGGGCCTGATGACATAGATGTCATTGCTGAGTGATATTGCATTGTACGTAAGTACCACAACTTCTTTATCCATTTTTCGCTTTATGTGATATTGAACTTGTACCGTAAACGAGTTTCTTGTAAACAGAGCCATCCCAAGCTTTGGGGTGGCTGTGTCTTTTTGATTTTAATTTCCCTAAGCTATAGGACCATAAGTGGAAGTGCCCTAGGCTCTGTTGCTTTGTTTTTTAGATGTTTCAGGAAACACCATACACTTCTCCCGAGTGGCTGTTGGCAATTTACATCCCGCCCATCAGCATAACAAGGCTCTCAGTTCTCCATGGCCTGTCCTGCCTTTCTGGATTTTACACTTTTTTCAGATGGCCCTTTTGACGGGGGGAAGTGAGACTTCATTGTAGTGCAGATTTCCTTTGCAAGCTTGCTTGGTTGGCCAAAAAGGGCGTATGCGTTTTTTCCTGAATATATTCAGGAAAAAACGCATACGCCCTTTTTGGCCAAGTGCATCATTGTCGACCTTCTGCCTCTTTTCCTATGCTTTAAATGCAATTCCAGTCTACCTCCTGAAATCGGTTTCCTGCAATTCTGCCCGGCTTTCAAGTCCTCTTGGCAGCCTTACTTCAGTATATTTTTGGATGATAGCTGTCATTTATAACTCTGCAGGTTTGTGAATTACAGTGCCCCTGAGCTCCTTTCTTCAACTCGCTTTCTTGTGAGCTGGCCGCAACACCGCAGGATTGCTTCAGGCCCTAATCTGGTTCCGGCATGGCACGCTGAGCCTTTGGTTAATTCCTCTTCCTGGTGGGAAATGAGAGTTAAATTTTCCCGTCCAGACACCTCCAGCTAGTCTCTCATTGGTTCTCCCTATTCCTGTTCATCTTCCGCGGAATTTGCAAACTGGGCCAAACAGGAGGTTAAAGGCACTGACTCTCCAAGTCGGGAGAGTGTTAGTAAAGCATCTGGAATGTTGCACCCGAGTACCAGGGGACGAGAACTGAGACATATTTCAACACGTCTCCCGATCACACGGTTGATCATACTCTGGGTTCCACATGCATGTTTTAGCTGAAGGAAGAATCCCTTAAACCTGGAGAGTTGAGACCCGTGGAATGGGTACCATGCAATATGACTTCAAAGGGTCTTCATTTGCTCACCAAAACTCTCCAATCCTATCACTGCTGCGTTTTTGCCCCTGTACTCACGATTGATTCACTTTCAGAGACATAGCAATCCATAGGTTTTAAGATACTTACTAGTCAGGTACATTATTAGGCGTTTAATATGGGGTTTTGAGTCCATTTCGTTGAGCAAGGAGTAGCTCTTGTCTATTACATATTTGGCTTAAGGAACTTTATCTGTGCTCATTTCAATCTCTGGTTTTATGCAGCACCCCAACTCACCTTTCCCCTTAAGCAAGCATAAGTTGGTTTTCTAAATTTGGGACCATGTTCTGTTTTGAAATTCAGTTCCTGTGTAGCCAAGTTTACATTCCGTGTATTAGTGATATCTTATGATGTTTCTTTTTCTGTGTGACTTATTTCAGTTAGAATCATCATACCTGAATCCACTCATTATGCTGCTATGAGCTTGATGACATAGATGTCATTGCTGAGTGATATTGCATTGTACGTAAGTACCACAACTTCTTTATCCATTTTTCGCTTTATGCGATATTGAACTTGTACCGTAAACGAGTTTCTTGTAAACAGAGCCATCCCAAACTTTGGGGTGGCTGTGTCTTTTTGATTTTAATTTCCCTAAGCTATAGGACCATAAGTGGAAGTGCCCTAGGCTCTGTTGCTTTGTTTTTTAGATGCTTCAGGAAACACCATACACTTCTCCCGAGTGGCTGTTGGCAAGTTACATCCCGCCCATCAGCATAACAAGGCTCCCAGTTCTCCATGGCCTGTCCTGCCTTTCTGGATTTTACACTTTTTTCAGATGGCCCTTTTGACGGGGGGGAAGTGAGACTTCATTGTAGTGCAGATTTCCTTTGCAAGCTTGCTTGGTTGGCCAAAAAGGGCGTATGCGTTTTTTCCTGAATATATTCAGGAAAAAACGCATACGCCCTTTTTGGCCAAGTGCATCATTGTCGACCTTCTGCCTCTTTTCCTATGCTTTAAATGCAATTCCAGTCTACCTCCTGAAATCGGTTTCCTGCAATTCTGCCCGGCTTTCAAGTCCTCTTGGCAGCCTTACTTCAGTATATTTTTGGATGATAGCTGTCATTTATAACTCTGCAGGTTTGTGAATTACAGTGCCCCTGAGCTCCTTTCTTCAACTCGCTTTCTTGTGAGCTGGCCGCAACACCGCAGGATTGCTTCAGGCCCTAATCTGGTTCCGGCATGGCACGCTGAGCCTTTGGTTAATTCCTCTTCCTGGTGGGAAATGAGAGTTAAATTTTCCCGTCCAGACACCTCCAGCTAGTCTCTCATTGGTTCTCCCTATTCCTGTTCATCTTCCGCGGAATTTGCAAACTGGGCCAAACAGGAGGTTAAAGGCACTGACTCTCCAAGTCGGGAGAGTGTTAGTAAAGCATCTGGAATGTTGCACCCGAGTACCAGGGGACGAGAACTGAGACATATTTCAACACGTCTCCCGATCACACGGTTGATCATACTCTGGGTTCCACATGCATGTTTTAGCTGAAGGAAGAATCCCTTAAACCTGGAGAGTTGAGACCCGTGGAATGGGTACCATGCAATATGACTTCAAAGGGTCTTCATTTGCTCACCAAAACTCTCCAATCCTATCACTGCTGCGTTTTTGCCCCTGTACTCACGATTGATTCACTTTCAGAGACATAGCAATCCATAGGTTTTAAGATACTTACTAGTCAGGTACATTATTAGGCGTTTAATATGGGGTTTTGAGTCCATTTCGTTGAGCAAGGAGTAGCTCTTGTCTATTACATATTTGGCTTAAGGAACTTTATCTGTGCTCATTTCAATCTCTGGTTTTATGCAGCACCCCAACTCACCTTTCCCCTTAAGCAAGCATAAGTTGGTTTTCTAAATTTGGGACCATGTTCTGTTTTGAAATTCAGTTCCTGTGTAGCCAAGTTTACATTCCGTGTATTAGTGATATCTTATGATGTTTCTTTTTCTGTGTGACTTATTTCAGTTAGAATCATCATACCTGAATCCACTCATTATGCTGCTATGGGCCTGATGACATAGATGTCATTGCTGAGTGATATTGCATTGTACGTAAGTACCACACCTTCTTTATCCATTTTTCGCTTTATGCGATATTGAACTTGTACCGTAAACGAGTTTCTTGTAAACAGAGCCATCCCAAACTTTGGGGTGGCTGTGTCTTTTTGATTTTAATTTCCCTAAGCTATAGGACCATAAGTGGAAGTGCCCTAGGCTCTGTTGCTTTGTTTTTTAGATGTTTCAGGAAACACCATACACTTCTCCCGAGTGGCTGTTGGCAATTTACATCCCGCCCATCAGCATAACAAGGCTCCCAGGTCTCCATGGCCTGTCCTGCCTTTCTGGATTTTACACTTTTTTCAGATGGCCCTTTTGACGGGGCGGAATTGAGACTTCATTGTAGTGCAGATTTCCTTTGCAAGCTTGCTTGGTTGGCCAAAAAGGGCGTATGCGTTTTTTCCTGAATATATTCAGGAAAAAACTCATACGCCCTTTTTGGCCAAGTGCATCATTGTCGACCTTCTGCCTCTTTTCCTATGCTTTAAATGCAATTCCAGTCTACCTCCTGAAATCGGTTTCCTGCAATTCTGCCCGGCTTTCAAGTCCTCTTGGCAGCCTTACTTCAGTATATTTTTGGATGATAGCTGTCATTTATAACTCTGCAGGTTTGTGAATTACAGTGCCCCTGAGCTCCTTTCTTCAACTCGCTTTCTTGTGAGCTGGCCGCAACACCGCAGGATTGCTTCAGGCCCTAATCTGGTTCCGGCATGGCACGCTGAGCCTTTGGTTAATTCCTCTTCCTGGTGGGAAATGAGAGTTAAATTTTCCCGTCCAGACACCTCCAGCTAGTCTCTCATTGGTTCTCCCTATTCCTGTTCATCTTCCGCGGAATTTGCAAACTGGGCCAAACAGGAGGTTAAAGGCACTGACTCTCCAAGTCGGGAGAGTGTTAGTAAAGCATCTGGAATGTTGCACCCGAGTACCAGGGGACGAGAACTGAGACATATTTCAACACGTCTCCCGATCACACGGTTGATCATACTCTGGGTTCCACATGCATGTTTTAGCTGAAGGAAGAATCCCTTAAACCTGGAGAGTTGAGACCCGTGGAATGGGTACCATGCAATATGACTTCAAAGGGTCTTCATTTGCTCACCAAAACTCTCCAATCCTATCACTGCTGCGTTTTTGCCCCTGTACTCACGATTGATTCACTTTCAGAGACATAGCAATCCATAGGTTTTAAGATACTTACTAGTCAGGTACATTATTAGGCGTTTAATATGGGGTTTTGAGTCCATTTCGTTGAGCAAGGAGTAGCTCTTGTCTATTACATATTTGGCTTAAGGAACTTTATCTGTGCTCATTTCAATCTCTGGTTTTATGCAGCACCCCAACTCACCTTTCCCCTTAAGCAAGCATAAGTTGGTTTTCTAAATTTGGGACCATGTTCTGTTTTGAAATTCAGTTCCTGTGTAGCCAAGTTTACATTCCGTGTATTAGTGATATCTTATGATGTTTCTTTTTCTGTGTGACTTATTTCAGTTAGAATCATCATACCTGAATCCACTCATTATGCTGCTATGAGCTTGATGACATAGATGTCATTGCTGAGTGATATTGCATTGTACGTAAGTACCACAACTTCTTTATCCATTTTTCGCTTTATGCGATATTGAACTTGTACCGTAAACGAGTTTCTTGTAAACAGAGCCATCCCAAACTTTGGGGTGGCTGTGTCTTTTTGATTTTAATTTCCCTAAGCTATAGGACCATAAGTGGAAGTGCCCTAGGCTCTGTTGCTTTGTTTTTTAGATGCTTCAGGAAACACCATACACTTCTCCCGAGTGGCTGTTGGCAAGTTACATCCCGCCCATCAGCATAACAAGGCTCCCAGTTCTCCATGGCCTGTCCTGCCTTTCTGGATTTTACACTTTTTTCAGATGGCCCTTTTGACGGGGGGGAAGTGAGACTTCATTGTAGTGCAGATTTCCTTTGCAAGCTTGCTTGGTTGGCCAAAAAGGGCGTATGCGTTTTTTCCTGAATATATTCAGGAAAAAACGCATACGCCCTTTTTGGCCAAGTGCATCATTGTCGACCTTCTGCCTCTTTTCCTATGCTTTAAATGCAATTCCAGTCTACCTCCTGAAATCGGTTTCCTGCAATTCTGCCCGGCTTTCAAGTCCTCTTGGCAGCCTTACTTCAGTATATTTTTGGATGATAGCTGTCATTTATAACTCTGCAGGTTTGTGAATTACAGTGCCCCTGAGCTCCTTTCTTCAACTCGCTTTCTTGTGAGCTGGCCGCAACACCGCAGGATTGCTTCAGGCCCTAATCTGGTTCCGGCATGGCACGCTGAGCCTTTGGTTAATTCCTCTTCCTGGTGGGAAATGAGAGTTAAATTTTCCCGTCCAGACACCTCCAGCTAGTCTCTCATTGGTTCTCCCTATTCCTGTTCATCTTCCGCGGAATTTGCAAACTGGGCCAAACAGGAGGTTAAAGGCACTGACTCTCCAAGTCGGGAGAGTGTTAGTAAAGCATCTGGAATGTTGCACCCGAGTACCAGGGGACGAGAACTGAGACATATTTCAACACGTCTCCCGATCACACGGTTGATCATACTCTGGGTTCCACATGCATGTTTTAGCTGAAGGAAGAATCCCTTAAACCTGGAGAGTTGAGACCCGTGGAATGGGTACCATGCAATATGACTTCAAAGGGTCTTCATTTGCTCACCAAAACTCTCCAATCCTATCACTGCTGCGTTTTTGCCCCTGTACTCACGATTGATTCACTTTCAGAGACATAGCAATCCATAGGTTTTAAGATACTTACTAGTCAGGTACATTATTAGGCGTTTAATATGGGGTTTTGAGTCCATTTCGTTGAGCAAGGAGTAGCTCTTGTCTATTACATATTTGGTTTAAGGAACTTTATCTGTGCTCATTTCAATCTCTGGTTTTATGCAGCACCCCAACTCACCTTTCCCCTTAAGCAAGCATAAGTTGGTTTTCTAAATTTGGGACCATGTTCTGTTTTGAAATTCAGTTCCTGTGTAGCCAAGTTTACATTCCGTGTATTAGTGATATCTTATGATGTTTCTTTTTCTGTGTGACTTATTTCAGTTAGAATCATCATACCTGAATCCACTCATTATGCTGCTATGGGCCTGATGACATAGATGTCATTGCTGAGTGATATTGCATTGTACGTAAGTACCACACCTTCTTTATCCATTTTTCGCTTTATGCGATATTGAACTTGCACCGTAAACGAGTTTCTTGTAAACAGAGCCATCCCAAACTTTGGGGTGGCTGTGTCTTTTTGATTTTAATTTCCCTAAGCTATAGGACCATAAGTGGAAGTGCCCTAGGCTCTGTTGCTTTGTTTTTTAGATGTTTCAGGAAACACCATACACTTCTCCCGAGTGGCTGTTGGCAATGTACATCCCGCCCATCAGCATAACAAGGCTCCCAGTTCTCCATGGCCTGTCCTGCCTTTCTGGATTTTACACTTTTTTCAGATGGCCCTTTTGACGGGGGGAAGTGAGACTTCATTGTAGTGCAGATTTCCTTTGAAAGCTTGCTTGGTTGGCCAAAAAGGACTTATGCGTTTTTTCCTGAATATATTCAGGAAAAAACGCATACGCCCTTTTTGGCCAAGTGCATCATTGTCGACCTTCTGCCTCTTTTCCTATGCTTTAAATGCAATTCCAGTCTACCTCCTGAAATCGGTTTCCTGCAATTCTGTCCGGCTTTCAAGTCCTCTTGGCAGCCTTACTTCAGTATATTTTTGGATGATAGCTGTCATTTATAACTCTGCAGGTTTGTGAATTACAGTGCCCCTGAGCTCCTTTCTTCAACTCGCTTTCTTGTGAGCTGGCCGCAACACCGCAGGATTGCTTCAGGCCCTAATCTGGTTCCGGCATGGCACGCTGAGCCTTTGGTTAATTCCTCTTCCTGGTGGGAAATGAGAGTTAAATTTTCCCGTCCAGACACCTCCAGCTAGTCTCTCATTGGTTCTCCCTATTCCTGTTCATCTTCCGCGGAATTTGCAAACTGGGCCAAACAGGAGGTTAAAGGCACTGACTCTCCAAGTCGGGAGAGTGTTAGTAAAGCATCTGGAATGTTGCACCCGAGTACCAGGGGACGAGAACTGAGACATATTTCAACACGTCTCCCGATCACACGGTTGATCATACTCTGGGTTCCACATGCATGTTTTAGCTGAAGGAAGAATCCCTTAAACCTGGAGAGTTGAGACCCGTGGAATGGGTACCATGCAATATGACTTCAAAGGGTCTTCATTTGCTCACCAAAACTCTCCAATCCTATCACTGCTGCGTTTTTGCCCCTGTACTCACGATTGATTCACTTTCAGAGACATAGCAATCCATAGGTTTTAAGATACTTACTAGTCAGGTACATTATTAGGCGTTTAATATGGGGTTTTGAGTCCATTTCGTTGAGCAAGGAGTAGCTCTTGTCTATTACATATTTGGCTTAAGGAACTTTATCTGTGCTCATTTCAATCTCTGGTTTTATGCAGCACCCCAACTCACCTTTCCCCTTAAGCAAGCATAAGTTGGTTTTCTAAATTTGGGACCATGTTCTGTTTTGAAATTCAGTTCCTGTGTAGCCAAGTTTACATTCCGTGTATTAGTGATATCTTATGATGTTTCTTTTTCTGTGTGACTTATTTCAGTTAGAATCATCATACCTGAATCCACTCATTATGCTGCTATGGGCCTGATGACATAGATGTCATTGCTGAGTGATATTGCATTGTACGTAAGTACCACAACTTCTTTATCCATTTTTCGCTTTATGCGATATTGAACTTGTACCGTAAACGAGTTTCTTGTAAACAGAGCCATCCCAAACTTTGGGGTGGCTGTGTCTTTTTGATTTTAATTTCCCTAAGCTATAGGACCATAAGTGGAAGTGCCCTAGGCTCTGTTGCTTTGTTTTTTAGATGTTTCAGGAAACACCATACACTTCTCCCGAGTGGCTGTTGGCAATTTACATCCCGCCCATCAGCATAACAAGGCTCCCAGTTCTCCATGGCCTGTCCTGCCTTTCTGGATTTTACACTTTTTTCAGATGGCCCTTTTGACGGGGGGGAAGTGAGACTTCATTGTAGTGCAGATTTCCTTTGCAAGCTTGCTTGGTTGGCCAAAAAGGGCGTATGCGTTTTTTCCTGAATATATTCAGGAAAAAACGCATACGCCCTTTTTGGCCAAGTGCATCATTGTCGACCTTCTGCCTCTTTTCCTATGCTTTAAATGCAATTCCAGTCTACCTCCTGAAATCGGTTTCCTGCAATTCTGCCCGGCTTTCAAGTCCTCTTGGCAGCCTTACTTCAGTATATTTTTGGATGATAGCTGTCATTTATAACTCTGCAGGTTTGTGAATTACAGTGCCCCTGAGCTCCTTTCTTCAACTCGCTTTCTTGTGAGCTGGCCGCAACACCGCAGGATTGCTTCAGGCCCTAATCTGGTTCCGGCATGGCACGCTGAGCCTTTGGTTAATTCCTCTTCCTGGTGGGAAATGAGAGTTAAATTTTCCCGTCCAGACACCTCCAGCTAGTCTCTCATTGGTTCTCCCTATTCCTGTTCATCTTCCGCGGAATTTGCAAACTGGGCCAAACAGGAGGTTAAAGGCACTGACTCTCCAAGTCGGGAGAGTGTTAGTAAAGCATCTGGAATGTTGCACCCGAGTACCAGGGGACGAGAACTGAGACATATTTCAACACGTCTCCCGATCACACGGTTGATCATACTCTGGGTTCCACATGCATGTTTTAGCTGAAGGAAGAATCCCTTAAACCTGGAGAGTTGAGACCCGTGGAATGGGTACCATGCAATATGACTTCAAAGGGTCTTCATTTGCTCACCAAAACTCTCCAATCCTATCACTGCTGCGTTTTTGCCCCTGTACTCACGATTGATTCACTTTCAGAGACATAGCAATCCATAGGTTTTAAGATACTTACTAGTCAGGTACATTATTAGGCGTTTAATATGGGGTTTTGAGTCCATTTCGTTGAGCAAGGAGTAGCTCTTGTCTATTACATATTTGGCTTAAGGAACTTTATCTGTGCTCATTTCAATCTCTGGTTTTATGCAGCACCCCAACTCACCTTTCCCCTTAAGCAAGCATAAGTTGGTTTTCTAAATTTGGGACCATGTTCTGTTTTGAAATTCAGTTCCTGTGTAGCCAAGTTTACATTCCGTGTATTAGTGATATCTTATGATGTTTCTTTTTCTGTGTGACTTATTTCAGTTAGAATCATCATACCTGAATCCACTCATTATGCTGCTATGGGCCTGATGACATAGATGTCATTGCTGAGTGATATTGCATTGTACGTAAGTACCACACCTTCTTTATCCATTTTTCGCTTTATGCGATATTGAACTTGTACCGTAAACGAGTTTCTTGTAAACAGAGCCATCCCAAACTTTGGGGTGGCTGTGTCTTTTTGATTTTAATTTCCCTAAGCTATAGGACCATAAGTGGAAGTGCCCTAGGCTCTGTTGCTTTGTTTTTTAGATGTTTCAGGAAACACCATACACTTCTCCCGAGTGGCTGTTGGCAAGTTACATCCCGCCCATCAGCATAACAAGGCTCCCAGTTCTCCATGGCCTGTCCTGCCTTTCTGGATTTTACACTTTTTTCAGATGGCCCTTTTGACGGGGGGGAAGTGAGACTTCATTGTAGTGCAGATTTCCTTTGCAAGCTTGCTTGGTTGGCCAAAAAGGGCGTATGCGTTTTTTCCTGAATATATTCAGGAAAAAACGCATACGCCCTTTTTGGCCAAGTGCATCATTGTCGACCTTCTGCCTCTTTTCCTATGCTTTAAATGCAATTCCAGTCTACCTCCTGAAATCGGTTTCCTGCAATTCTGCCCGGCTTTCAAGTCCTCTTGGCAGCCTTACTTCAGTATATTTTTGGATGATAGCTGTCATTTATAACTCTGCAGGTTTGTGAATTACAGTGCCCCTGAGCTCCTTTCTTCAACTCGCTTTCTTGTGAGCTGGCTGCAACACCACAGGATTGCTTCAGGCCCTAATCTGGTTCCGGCACGGCACGCTGAGCCTTTGCTTAATTCCTCTTCCTGTTGGGAAATGAGAGTTAAATTTGCCCGTCCAGAAACCTCCAGCTAGTCTCTCATTGGTTCTCCCTATTCCTGTTCATCTTCCGCAGAAATTGCAAACTGCGCCAAACAGGAGTTTAAAGGCACTGACTCTCCAAGTCGGGAGAGTGTTAGTAAAGCGTCTGGAATGTTGCACCCAAGTACCAGGGGATGAGAACTGAGACATTGGAACACGTCTCCCGATCACACGGTTGATCATACTGTGGGTTCCACATGCATGTTTTAGCTGAAGGAAGAATCCCTTAAACCTGGAGAGTTGAGACCCGTGGAATGGGTACCATGCAATATGACTTCAAAGGGTCTTCATTTTCTCACCGAACCTCTCCAATCCTATCACTGCTGCGTTTCTGCCCCTGTACACACGCTTGATTCTCTTTCGGAGACATAGCAATCCATAGGATTTAAGATACTTACTAGTCAGGTACATTCTCAGGCGTTTAATATGGGGTGTTGAGTCCATTTCGTTGAGCAAGGAGTAGCTCTTGTCTATTCCATATTTGGCTTAAAGAACTTTATCTGTGCTCATTTCAATCTCTGGTTTTATGCAGCACCCCAACTCACCTTTCCCCTTAAGCAAGCATAAGTTGGTTTTCTAAATTTGAGACCCTGTTCTGTTTTGTAATCCAGTTCCTGTGTAGCCAAGTTTACATTCCGTGTATTAGTGATATCTTATGATGTTTCTTTTTCTGTGTGACTTCTTTCAGTTAGAATCATCATACCTGAATCCACTCATTATGCTGCTACGGGCCTGATGACATAGATTTCATTGCTGAGTGATATTGTATTGTACGTAAGTACCACAACTTCTTTATCCATTTTTCACTTTCTGCGATATTGAACTTGTACCATAAACGAGGTTCTTGTAAACAGAGCCATCCGAAACTTTTGGGTGGCTGTGTCTTTTTGATTTGAATTTCCCTAAGGTATAGGACCATAAGTGGAAGTGCCCTAGGCTCTGTTCATCTGTTTTTTAGATGTTTCAGGAAACACCATACACTTCTCCCCAGTGGCTGTTGGCAATTTACATCCCGCCCATCAGCATAACAGGGCTCCCAGTTCTCCATGGCCTGTCCTGCCTTTCTGGATTTTACACTTCTTTCAGTGGCCCTTTTGACCGGGGAGAAGTGAGACTTCATTGTAGTGCAGATTTCATTTGCAAGCTTGCTTGGTTGGCCAAAAAGGACCTATGCCTTTTTTCCTGAATATATTCAGGAAAAAACAAATACGCCCTTTTTGGCCAAGTGCATCATTGTCGACTTTCTGCCTCTTTTCCTATGCTTTAAATGCAATTCCAGTCTACCTCCTGAAATCGGTTTCCTGCAATTCTGCCCCGCTTTCAAATCCTCTTGGCAGCCTTACTTCAGTATATTTTTGGACGATAGCTGTCATTTATAACTCTGCAGGTTTGTGAATTACAGTGCCCCTGAGCTCCTTTCTTCAACTCACTTTCTTGTGAGCTGGCCGCAACACCGCAGGATTGCTTCAGGCCCTAATCTGCTTCCGGCACGGCATGCTGAGCCTTTGGTTAATTCCTCTTCCTGGTGGGAAATGAGAGTTAAATTTGCCCGTCCAGACACCTCCAGCTAGTCTCTCATTGGTTCTCCCTATTCCTGTTCATCTTCCGCAGAAATTGCAAACTGGGCCAAACAGGAGGTTAAAGGCACTGACTCTCCAAGTCGGGAGAGTGTCAGTTGAGCGTCTGGAATGTTGCACCCGAGTACCAGGGGAATAGAACTGAGACATATTGGAACACGTCTCCTGATCACACGGTTGATCATACTCTGGGTTCCACATGCATGATTTTGCTGAAGGAAGAATCCCTTAAACCTGGAGAGTTGAGACCCGTGGAATGGGTACCATGCAATATGACTTCAAATGGTCTTTGTTTGCTCACCGAACCTCTCCAATCCTATCACTGCTGCGTTTATGCCGCTGTACACATGCTTGATTCTCTTTCGGAGACATAGCAATCCATAGGTTTTAAGATAATTAGTAGTCAGGTACATTCTTAGGCGTTTAATATGGGGTGTTGAGTAAATTTCGTTGAGCAAGGAGTAGCTCTTGTCTATTACATATTTGGCTTAAGGAACTTTATCTGTGCTCATTTCAATCTCTGGTTTTATGCAGCACCCCAACTCACCTTTCCCCTTAAGCAAGCATAAGATGGTTTTCTAAATTTGAGACCCTGTTCTGTTTTGTAATTCAGTTCCTGTGTAGCCAAGTTTACATTCCGTGTATTAGTGATATCTTATGATGTTTGTTTTTCTGTGTGACTTATTTCAGTTAGAATCATCATACCTGAATCCACTCATTATGCTGTTACGGGCCTGATGACATAGGTTTCATTGCTGAGTGATGTTGCATTGTACGTAAGTACCACAACTTCTTTATCCATTTTTCACTTTCTGTGATATTGAACTTGTCCCGTAAATGAGTTTCTTGTAAACAGAGCCGTCCCAAACGTTGGGGTGGCTGTGTCTTTTTGATTTTAATTTCCCTAAGCTATAGGGCCATAAGTGGAATTGCCCTAGGCTCTGTTCCTCTGTTTTTTAGATGTTTCAGGAAACACCATACACTTCTCCCAAGTGTCTGTTGGCAATATACATCCCGCCCATCAGCATAACAAGGCTCCCAGTTCTCCATGGCCTGTCCTGCCTTTCTGGATTTTACACTTTTTTCAGATGGCCCTTTTGACCGGGGGGAAGTGAGACTTCATTGTAGTGCAGATTTCCTTTGCAAGTGTGCTTGGTTGGCCAAAAAGTGCGTATGCGTTTTTTCCTGAATATATTCAGGAAAAAACGCATACGCCCTTTTTGGCCAAGTGCATCATTGTCGACCTTCTGCCTCTTTTCCTATGCTTTAAATGCAATTCCAGTCTACCTCCTGAAATCGGTTTCCTGCAATTCTGCCCTGCTTTCAAGTCCTCTTGGCAGCCTTACTTCAGTATATTTTTGGACGATAGCTGTCATTTATAACTCTGCAGGTTTGTGAATTACAGTGCCCCTGAGCTCCTTTCTTCAACTCGCTTTCTTGTGAGCTGGCCGCAACACCGCAGGATTGCTTCAGGCCCTAATCTGGTTCCGGCACGGCACGCTGAGCCTTTGGTTAATTCCTCTTCCTGGTGGGAAATGAGAGTTAAATTTGCCCGTCCAGACACCTCCAGCTAGTCTCTCATTGGTTCTCCCTATTCCTGTTCATCTTCCGCAGAAATTGCAAACTGTGCCAAACAGGAGGTTAAAGGCAATGACTCTCCAAGTCGGGAGAGTGTTAGTAAAGCGTCTGGAATGTTGCACCCGAGTACCAGGGGACGAGAACTGAGACATATTGGAACACGTCTCCCGATCACACGGTTGATCATACTCTGGGTTCCACATGCATGATTTCGCCTAAGGAAGAATCCCTTAAGTTGGAGAGTTGAGACCCGTGGAATGGGTACCATGCAATATGACTTCAAAGGGTCTTCATTTGCTCACCGAACCTCTCCAATCCTATCACTGCTGCGTTTATGCCCCTGTACACACGCTTGATTCTCTTTCGGAGACATAGCGATCCATAGGTTTTAAGATACTTACTAGTCAGGTACATTGTTAGGTGTTTAATATGGGGTGTTGAGTCCATTTCGTTGAGCAAGGAGTAGCTCTTGTCTATTACATATTTGGCTTAAGGAACTTTATCTGTGCTCATTTCAATCTCTGGTTTTATGCAGCACCCCAACTCACCTTTCCCCTTAAGCAATCATAAGATGGTTTTCTAAATTTGAGACCCTGTTCTCTTTTGTAATCCATTTCCTGTGTAGCCAAGTTTACATTCCGTGTATTAGTGATATCTTATGATGTTTCTTTTTCTATGTGACTTATTTCAGTTAGAATCATCATACCTGAATCCACTCATTATGCTGCTATGGGCCTGATGACATAGATTTCATTGCTGAGTGATATTGCATTCTACGTAAGTACCACAACTTCTTTATCCATTTTTCACTTTCTGTGATATTGAACTTGTCCCGTAAATTAGGTTCTTGTAAAGAGAGCCGTCACAAACTTTTGGGTGGGTGTGTCTTTTTTATTTTAATTTCCCTTAACTATAGGACCATAAGTGGAATTGCCCTAGGCTCTGTTCCTCTGTTTTTTAGATGTTTCAGGAAGCACCATACACTTCTCCCCAGTGACTGTTGACAATTTACATCCCGCCCATCAGCATAACAAGGCTCCCAATTCTCCATGGCCTGTCCTGCCTTTCTGGATTTTACACTTTTTTCAGATGGCCGTTTTGACCGGGGGGAAGTGAGACTTCATTGTAGTGCAGATTTCCTTTGCAAGCTTGCTTGGTTGGCCAAAAAGTGCGTATGCGTTTTTTCCTGAATATATTCAGGAAAAAACGAATACGCCCTTTTTGGCCAAGTGCATCATTGTCGACATTCTTCCTCTTTTCCTATGCTTTAAATGCAATTCCAGTCTACCTCCTGAAATCGGTTTCCTGCAATTCTGCCCCGCTTTCAAGTCCTCTTGGCAGCCTTACTTCAGTATATTTTTGGACAATAACTGTCATTTATAACTCTGCAGGTTTGTGAATTACAGTGCCCCTGAGCTCTTTTCTTCAACTCGCTTTCTTGTGAGCTGGCCGCAACACCGCAGGATTGCTTCAGGCCCTAATCTGCTTCTGGCACGGCACGCTGAGCCTTTGCTTAATTCCTCTTCCTGGTGGGAAATGAGAGTTAAATTTGCCCGTCCAGACACCTCCAGCTAGTCTCTCATTGGTTCTCCCTATTCCTGTTCATCTTCCGCAGAAATTCCAAACTGGGCCAAACAGGAGGTTAAAGGCACTGACTCTCCAAATCGGGAGAGTGTCTGTTAAGCATCTGGAATGTTGCACCCGAGTACCAGGGGAATAGAACTGAGACATATTGGAACACGTCACCCGATCACACGGTTGATCATACTCTGGGTTCCACATGCATGTTTTAGCTGAAGGAAGAATCCCTTAAACCTGGAGAGTTGAGACCCGTGGAATGGGTACCATGCAATATGACTTCAAAGGGTCTTCATTTGCTCACCGAAGCTCTCCAATCCTATCACTGCTGCGTTTATGCCCCTGTACTCACGCTTGATTCTCTTTCAGAGACATAGCAATACATAGGTTTTAATATACTTACTAGTCAGGTACATTTTTAGGCGTTTAATTTTGGATTTTGAGTCCATTTCGTTGAGCAAGTAGTAGCTCTTGTCTATTCCATATTTGGCTTAAGGAACCTTATCTGTGCTCATTTCAATCTCTGGTTTTATGCAGCACCCCAACTCACCTTTCCCCTTAAGCAAGCATAAGTTGATTTTCTAAATTTGAGACCCTCTTCTGTTTTGTAATCCAGTTCCCGTGTAGCCAAGTTTACATTCCGTGTATTAGTGATATCTTATGATGTTTCTTTTTCTGTGTGACTTATTTCAGTTAGAATCATCATACCTGAATCCACTCATTATGCTGCTATGTGCCTGATGACATAGATTTCATTGCTGAGGGATATTGCATTGTACGTAAGTACCACAACTTCTTTATCCATTTTTCACTTTCTGTGATATTGAACTTGTACCGTAAACGAGGTTCTTGTAAACAGAGCCGTCCCAAACATTGGGGTGGCTGTGTCTTTTTGATTTTAATTTCCCTAAGCTGCAGGACCATAAGTGGAAGTGCCCTAGGCTCTGTTGCTTTGTTTTAGATGTTCCAGGAAACACCATACACTTCTCCTGAGTGGCTGTTGGCAAGTTACATCCCGCCCATCAGCATAACAAGGCTCCCAGTTCTCTATGGCCTGTCCTGCCTTTCTGGATTTTACACTTTTTTCAGATGGCCCTTTTGACTGGGGGGAAGTGAGACTTCATTGTAGTGCAGATTTCCTTTGCAAGCTTGCTTGGTTGGCCAAAAAGGTCGTATGCACTTTTTCCTGAATATATTCAGGAAAAAAAGCATACGCCCTTTTTGGCCAAGTGCATCATTGTCGACGTTCTGCCTCTTTTCCTATGCTTTAAATGCAATTCCAGTCTACATCCTGAAATTGGATTCTTGCAATTCTGCCCCGCTTTGAAGTCCTGTTGGCAGCCTTACTTCAGTATATTTTTGGACGATAGCTGTCATTTATAACTCTGCAGGTTTGTGATTACAGTGCCTCTGAGCTCCTTTCTTCAACTCGCTTTCTTGTGAGCTGGCCGCAACACCGCAGGATTGCTTCAGGCCCTAATCTTATTCTGTCACGGCACGCTTAGCCTTTTGTTATTTTCTCTTCCTGGAGGGAAATGAGAGTTAAATTTGCCCGTCCAGACACTTCCAGCTAGTCTCTCATTGGTCCTTCCTGTTCCTGTTCATCTTCCGCAGAAATTGCAAACTGGGCCAATCAGGAGGTTAAAGGCACTGACTCTCCAAGTCGGGAGAGTGTTAGTAAAGCGTCTGGAATGTTGCACCCGAGTACCAGGGAACGAGAACTGAGACATATTTGAACACGTCTCCCGATCACATGGTTGATCATACTCTGGGTTCCACATGCATGTTTTAGCTGAAGGAAGAATCCCTTAAACCTGGAGAGTTGAGACCCGTGGAATGGGTACCATGCAATATGATTTCAAAGGGTCTTCATTTGCTCACCGAACCTCTCAAATCCTATCACTGCTGTGTTTATGCCCCTGTACACACGCTTGATTCTCTTTCGGAGACATAGCAATCCATAGGTTTTAAGATACTTACTAGTCAGGTACATTCTTAGGCGTTTAATATGGGGTGTTGAGTCCATTTCGTTGAGCAAGGAGTAGCTCTTGTCTATTACGTATTTGGCTTAAGGAACTTTATCTGTGTTCATTTCAATCTCTGGTTTTATGCAGCACCCCAACTCACCTTTCCCCATAAGCAAGCATAAGTTGATTTTCTAAATTTGAGACCCTGTTCTGTTTTGTAATCCAGTTCCCTTGTAGCCAAGTTTACCTTCCGTGTATTAGTGATATCTTATGATGTTTCTTTTTCTGTGTGACTTATTTCAGTTAGAATCATCATAGCTGAATCCACTCATTATGCTGCTATGTGCCTGATGACATAGATTTCATTGCTGAGGGATATTGCATTGTACGTAAGTACCACAACTTCTTTATCAAGTTTTCACTTTCTGCGATATTGAACTTGCACCGTAAAAGAGGTTCTTGTAAACAGAGCCGTCCCAAACATTGGGGTGGCTGTGTCTTTTTGATTTTAATTTCCCTAAGCTGCAGGACCATAAGTGGAAGTGCCCTAGGCTCTGTTGCTTTGTTTTAGATATTTCAGGAAACACCATACACTTCTCCCCAGTGACTGTTGGCGATTTACATGCCGCCCATCAGCATAACAAGGCTCCCAGTTCTCCATGGCCTGTCCTGCCTTTCTGGATTTTTCACTTTTTTCAGATGGCCCTTGTGACGGGGGGAAGTGAGACTTCATTGGAGTGCAGATTTCCTTTGCAAGCTTGCTTGGTTGGCCAAAAAGGGCGTATGCGTTTTTTCCTGAATATATTCAGGAAAAAACGCATACGCCCTTTTTGGCCAAGTGCATCATTGTCGACCTTCTGCCTCTTTTCCTATGCTTTAAATGCAATTCCAGTCTACCTCCTGAAATCGGTTGCCTGCAATTCTGCCCGGCTTTCAAGTCCTCTTGGCAGCCTTACTTCAGTATATTTTTGGATGATAGCTGTCATTTATAACTCTGCAGGTTTGTGAATTACAGTGCCCCTGAGCTCCTTTCTTCAACTCGCTTTCTTGTGAGCTGGCCGCAACACCGCAGGATTGCTTCAGGCCCTAATCTGGTTCCGGCATGGCACGCTGAGCGTTTGGTTAATTCCTCTTCCTGGTGGGAAATGAGAGTTAAATTTTCCCGTCCAGACACCTCCAGCTAGTCTCTCATTGGTTCTCCCTATTCCTGTTCATCTTCCGCGGAATTTGAAAACTGGGCCAAACAGGAGGTTAAAGGCACTGACTCTCCAAGTCGGGAGAGTGTTAGTAAAGCATCTAGGATGTTGCACCCGAGTACCAGGGGACGAGAACTGAGACATATTTCAACACGTCTCCCGATCACATGGTTGATCATACTCTGGGTTCCACATGCATGTTTTAGCTGAAGGAAGAATCCCTTAAAGCTGGAGAGTTGAGACCCGTGGAATGGGTACCATGCAATATGATTTCAAAGGGTCTTCATTTGCCCACCAAAACTCTCCAATCCTATCACTGCAGCGTTTTTGCCCCTGTACTCACGATTGATTCACTTTCAGAGACATAGCAATCCATAGGTTTTAAGATACTTACTAGTCAGGTACATTATTAGGCGTTTAATATGGGGTTTTGAGTCCATTTTGTTGAGCAAGGAGTAGCTCTTGTCTATTACATATTTGGCTTAAGGAACTTTATCTGTGCTCATTTCAATCTCTGGTTTTATGCAGCACCCCAACTCACCTTTCCCCTTAAGCAAGCATAAGTTGGTTTTCTAAATTTGAGACTCTGTTCTGTTTTGTAATCCAGTTCCTGTGTAGCCAAGTATACATTCCGTGTATTTGTGATATCTTATGATGTTTCTTATTCTGTGTGACTTATTTCAGTTAGAATCATCATACCTGAATCCACTCTATGCTGCTACGGGCCTGATGACATAGATTTCATTGCTGAGTGATATTGCATTGTACGTAAGTACCACAACTTCTTTATCCATTTTTCACTTTCTGTGATATTGAACTTGTACCGTAAACGAGGTTCTTGTAAACACAGCCGTCCCAAACATTGGGGTGGCTGTGTCTTTTTGATTTTAATTTCCCTAAGCTGCAGGACCATAAGTGGAAGTGCCCTAGGCTCTGTTGCTTTGTTTTAAATGTTCCAGGAAACACCATACACTTCTCCTGAGTGGCTGTTGGCAAGTTACATCCCGCCCATCAGCAAAACAAGGCTCCCAGTTCTCCATGGCCTGTCCTGCCTTTCTGGATTTTACACTTTTTTCAGATGGCACTTTTGACTGGGGGGAAGTGAGACTTCATTGTAGTGCAGATTTCCTTTGCAAGCTTGCTTGGTTGGCCAAAAAGTTCGTATGCACTTTTTCCTGAATATATTCAGGAAAAAACGCATACGCCCTTTTTGGCCAAGTGCATCATTGTCAACGTTCTGCCTCTTTTCCTATGTTTTAAATGCAATTCCAGTCTACCTCCTGAAATCGGTTTCCTGCAATTCTGCCCCGCTTTCAAGTCCTCTTGGCAGCCTTACTTCAGTATATTTTTGGACGATAGCTGTCATTTATAACTCTGCAGGTTTGTGAATTACAGTGCCCCTGAGCTCCTTTCTTCAACTCGCTTTCTTGTGAGCTGGCCGCAACACCGCAGGATTGCTTCAGGCCCTAATCTGGTTCCGGCACGGCACGCTGAGCCTTTGGTTAATTCCTCTTCCTGGTGGGAAATGAGAGTTAAATTTGCCCGTCCAGACACCTCCAGCTAGTCTCTCATTGGTTCTCCCTATTCCTGTTCATCTTCCGCAGAAATTGCAAACTGGGCCAAACAGGAGGTTAAAGGCACTGACTCTCCAAGTCGGGAGAGTGTTAGTAAAGCATCTGGAATGTTGCACCCGTTTACCAGGGGAAGAAAACTGAGACATATTTGAACACGTCTCCCGATTACACTGTTGATCATACTCTGGGTTCCACATGCATGTTTTAGCTGAAGGAAGAATCCCTTAAACCTGGAGAGTTGAGACCCGTGGAATGGGTACCATTCAATATGACTTCAAAGGGTCTTCGTTTGCTCACCGAACCTCTCCAATCCTATCACTGCTGCGTTTATGCCCCTCTACACATGCTTGATTCTCTTTCGGAGACATAGCAATTCATAGATTTTAAGATATTACTAGTCAGGTACATTCTTAGGCGTTTAATATGGGGTTTTGAGTCCATTTCGTTGAGCAAGGAGTAGCTCTTGTCTATTACATATTTGGCTTAAAGAACTTTATTTGTGCTCATTTCAATCTCTGGTTTTATGCAGCACCCCAACTCAGCTTTCCCCTTAAGCAAGCATAAGTTGATTTTCTAAATTTGGGACCATGTTCTGTTTTGAAATTCAGTTCCTGTGTAGCCAAGTTTACATTCCGTGTATTAGTGATATCTTATGATGTTTCTTTTTCTGTGTGACTTATTTCAGTTAGAATCATCATACCTGAATGCACTCATTATGCTGCTATGGGCCTGATGACATAGATGTCATTGCTGAGTGATATTGCATTGTACGTAAGTACCACAACTTCTTTATCCATTTTTCACTTTCTGCGATACTGAACTTGTACCATAAACAAGGTTCTTGTAACCAGAGCTGTCGCAAACTTTGCCGTGGCTGTGTCTTTTTGATTTTAATTTCCCTAAGCTATAGGACCATAAGTCGAAGTGCCCTAGGCTCTGTTGCTTTGTTTTTTAGATGTTTCAGGAAACACCACACACTTCTCCCCAGTGGCTGTTGGCAATTTACATCCCACCCACCAGCATAAAAAGGCTCCCAGTTCTCAATGGCCTGTCCTGCCTTTCTGGATTTTACACTTTTTTCAAATGGCCCTTTTGACCGGGGGGAAGTGAGACTTCATTGTAGTGCAGATTTCCTTTGCAAGCTTGCTTGGTTGGCCAAAAAGGGCGTACACGTTTTTTTCCTGAATATATTCAGGAAAAAACACGTACACCCTTTTTGGCCAAGTGCATCATTGTCGACGTTCTGCCTCTTTTCCTATGCTTTAAATGCAATTCCAGTCTACATCCTGAAATCGGATTCTTGCAATTCTGCCCCGCTTTGAAGTCATCTTGGCAGCCTTACTTCAGTATATTTTTGGACGATAGCTGTCATTTATAACTCTGCAGGTTTGTGATTACAGTGCCTCTGAGCTCCTTTCTTCAACTCGCTTTCTTGTGAGCTGGCCGCAACACCGCAGGATTGCTTCAGGCCCTAATCTGATTCCGGCACGGCA
This sequence comes from Orcinus orca, assembly GCF_937001465.1. Classification (NCBI taxonomy): domain Eukaryota; kingdom Metazoa; phylum Chordata; class Mammalia; order Artiodactyla; family Delphinidae; genus Orcinus; species Orcinus orca. The sequence goes on along the minus strand of NW_026043740.1, from coordinate 549,080 downwards.
CGCTGAGCCTTTTGTTAATTTCTCTTCCTGGTGGGAAATGAGAGTTAAATTTGCCCGTCCAGACACTTCCAGCTAGTCTCTCATTAGTCCTCCCTATTCCGGTTCACCTTCCGCAGAAACTGCAAACTGGACCAATCAGGAGGTTAAAGGCACTGACTCTCCAAGTCGGGAGAGTGTTATTAAAGCGTCTGGAATGTTGCACCCGAGTACCAGGGGACGAGAACTGAGACATATTTGAACACGTCTCCCGATCACACAGTTGATCATACTCTGGGCTCCACATGCATGTTTTAGGTGAAGGAAAAATCCCTTAAACCAGGAGAGTTGAGACCCGTGGAATGGGTACCATGCAATATGACTTCAAAGGGTCTTCATTTGCTCACCGAACCTCTCCAATCCTATCACTGCTGTGTTTATGCCCCTGTACACACGCTTGATTCTCTTTTGGAGACATAGCAATCCATAGGTTTTAAGATACTTACTAGTCAGGTACATTCTTAGATGTTTAATATGGGATGTTGAGTCCATTTCGTTGAGCAAGGAGTAGCTCTTGTCTATTACATATTTCGCTTAAGGAACTTTATCTGTGCTCATTTCAATCTCTGGTTTTATGCAGCACCCCAACTCACCTTTCCCCTTAAGCAAGCATAAGTTGGTTTTCTAAATTTGAGACCCTGTTCTGTTTTGTAATCCAGTTCCTGTGTAGCCAAGTTTACATTCCGTGTATTAGTGATATCTTATGATGTTTCTTTTTCTGTGTGACTTCTTTCAGTTAGAATCATCATACCTGAATCCACTCATTATGCTGCTATGGGCCTGATGACATAGATGTCATTGCTGAGTGATATTGCATTGTATGTAAGTACCACAACTTCTTTATCCATTTTTCGCTTTCTGCGATATTGAACTTGTACCGTAAACGAGGTTCTTGTAAACAGAGCCGTCCCAAACTTTGGGGTGGCTGTGTCTTTTGGATTTTAATTTCCCTAAGCTATAGGACCATAAGTGGAAGTGCCCTAGGCTCTGTTGCTTTGTTTTTTAGATGTTTCAGGAAACACCATACACTTCTCCCAAGTGGCTGTTGGCAATTTACATCCCGCCCATCAGCATAACAAGGCTCCCAGTTCTCCATGGCCTGTCCTGCCTTTCTGGATTTTACACTTTTTTCAGATGGCCCTTTTGACCGGGGGGAAGTGAGATTTCATTGTAGTGCAGATTTCCTTTGCAAGCTTGCTTGGTTGGGCAAAAAGTGCGTATGCGTTTTTTCCTGAATATATTCAGGAAAAAACGCATACGCCCTTTTTGGCCAAGTGCATCATTGTGGACGTTCTGCCTCTTTTCCTATGCTTTAAATGCAATTCCAGTCTACCTCCTGAAATCGGTTTCCTGCAATTCTGCCCTGCTTTCAAGTCCTCTTGGCAGCCTTACTTCAGTATATTTTTGGACGATAGCTGTCATTTATAACTCTGCAGGTTTGTGAATTACAGTGCCCCTGAGCTCCTTTCTTCAACTCGCTTTCTTGTGAGCTGGCCGCAACACCGCAGGATTGCTTCAGGCCCTAATCTGGTTCCGGCACGGCACGCTGAGCCTTTGGTTAATTCCTCTTCCTGGTGGGAAATGAGAGTTAAATTTGCCCGTCCAGACACCTCCAGCTAGTCTCTCATTGGTTCTCCCTATTCCTGTTCATCTTCCGCAGAAATTGCAAACTGGGCCAAACAGGAGGTTAAAGGCACTGACTCTCCAAGTCGGGAGAGTGTTAGTAAAGCATCTGGAATGTTGCACCCGTTTACCAGGGGAGGAAAACTGAGACATATTTGAACACGTCTCCCGATCACACTGTTGATCATACTCTGGGTTCCACATGCATATTTTAGCTGAAGGAAGAATCCCTTAAACCTGGAGAGTTGAGACCCGTGGAATGGGTACCATTCAATATGACTTCAAAGGGTCTTCGTTTGCTCACCGAACCTCTCCAATCCTATCACTGCTGCGTTTATGCCCCTCTACACATGCTTGATTCTCTTTCGGAGACATAGCAATCCATAGATTTTAAGATATTACTAGTCAGGTACATTCTTAGGCCTTTAATATGGGGTTTTGAGTCCATTTCGTTGAGCAAGGAGTAGCTCTTGTCTATTACATATTTGGCTTAAGGAACTTTATTTGTGCTCATTTCAATCTCTGGTTTTATGCAGCACCCCAACTCACCTTTCCCCTTAAGCAAGCATAAGTTGATTTTCTAAATTTGGGACCATGTTCTGTTTTGAAATTCAGTTCCTGTGTAGCCAAGTTTACATTCCGTGTATTAGTGATATCTTATGATGTTTCTTTTTCTGTGTGACTTATTTCAGTTAGAATCATCATACCTGAATCCACTCATTATGCTGCTATGGGCCTGATGACATAGATGTCATTGCTGAGTGATATTGCATTGTACGTAAGTACCACAACTTCTTTATCCATTTTTCGCTTTATGCGATATTGAACTTGTACCGTAAACGAGTTTCTTGTAAACAGAGCCATCCCAAACTTTGGGGTGGCTGTGTCTTTTTGATTTTAATTTCCCTAAGCTATAGGACCATAAGTGGAAGTGCCCTAGGCTCTGTTGCTTTGTTTTTTAGATGTTTCAGGAAACACCATACACTTCTCCCGAGTGGCTGTTGGCAATTTACATCCCGCCCATCAGCATAACAAGGCTCCCAGTTCTCCATGGCCTGTCCTGCCTTTCTGGATTTTACACTTTTTTCAGATGGCCCTTTTGACCGGGGGGAAGTGAAACTTCATTGTAGTGCAGATTTCCTTTGCAAGCTTGCTTGGTTGGCCAAAAAGGGCGTATGCGTTTTTTCCTGAATATATTCAGGAAAAAACGCATACGCCCTTTTTGGCCAAGTGCATCATTGTCGACCTTCTGCCTCTTTTCCTATGCTTTAAATGCAATTCCAGTCTACCTCCTGAAATCGGTTTCCTGCAATTCTGCCCCGCTTTCAAGTCCTCTTGGCAGCCTTACTTCAGTATATTTTTGGATGATAGCTGTCATTTATAACTCTGCAGGTTTGTGAATTACAGTGCCCCTGAGCTCCTTTCTTCAACTCGCTTTCTTGTGAGCTGGCCGCAACACTGCAGGATTGCTTCAGGCCCTAATCTGGTTCCGGCATGGCACGCTGAGCCTTTGGTTAATTCCTCTTCCTGGTGGGAAATGAGAGTTAAATTTTCCCGTCCAAACACCTCCAGCTAGTCTCTCATTGGTTCTCCCTATTCCTGTTCATCTTCCGCGGAATTTGCAAACTGGGCCAAACAGGAGGTTAAAGGCACTGACTCTCCAAGTCGGGAGAGTGTTAGTAAAGCATCTGGAATGTTGCACCCGAGTACCAGGGGACGAGAACTGAGACATATTTCAACACGTCTCCCGATCACACGGTTGATCATACTCTGGGTTCCACATGCATGTTTTAGCTGAAGGAAGAATCCCTTAAACCTGGAGAGTTGAGACCCGTGGAATGGGTACCATGCAATATGACTTCAAAGGGTCTTCATTTGCTCACCAAATCTCTCCAATCCTATCACTGCTGCGTTTATGCCCATGTACTCACGATTGATTCACTTTCAGAGACATAGCAATCCATAGGTTTTAAGATACTTACTAGTCAGGTACATTCTTAGGCGTTTAATATGGGGTGTTGAGTCCATTTCGTTGAGCAAGGAGTAGCTCTTGTCTATTACGTATTTGGCTTAAGGAACTTTATCTGTGTTCATTTCAATCTCTGGTTTTATGCAGCACCCCAACTCACCTTTCCCCTTAAGCAATCATAAGTTGATTTTCTAAATTTGGGACCATGTTCTGTTTTGAAATTCAGTTCCTGTGTAGCCAAGTTTACATTCCGTGTATTAGTGATATCTTATGATGTTTCTTTTTCTGTGTGACTTATTTCAGTTAGAATCATCATACCTGAATCCACTAATTATGCTGCTATGGGCCTGATGACATAGATGTCATTGCTGAGTGATATTGCATTGTACGTAAGTACCACAACTTCTTTATCCATTTTTCACTTTCTGCGAAATTGAACTTGTACCGTAAAGGAGTTCTTGTAAACAGAGCCGTCCCAAACTTTGGGGTGGCTGTGTCTTTTTGATTTTAATTTCCCTAAGCTATAGGACCATAAGTGGAAGTGCCCTAGGCTCTGTTGCTTTGTTTTTTATATGTTTCAGGAAACACCATACACTTCTCCCTAGTGGCTGTTGGCAATTTACATCCCGCCCATCAGCATAGCAAGGCTCCCAGTTCTCCATTGCCTTTCCTGCCTTTCTGGATTTTACACTTTTTTCAGATGGTCCTTTTGACCGGGGTGGGGAGTGAGACTTCAATGTAGTGCAGATTTCCTTTGCAAGCTTGCTTGGTTGTCCAAAAAGTGCGTATGCGTTTTTTCCTGAATATATTCAGGAAAAAACGCATACGCCCTTTTTGGCCAAGTGCATCATTGTTGACGTTCTGCCTCTTTTCCTATGCTTTAAATGCAATTCCAGTCTACCTCCTGAAATCGGTTTCCTGCAATTCTGCCCCGCATTCAAGTTCTCTTGGCAGCCTTACTTCAGTATATTTTTGGATGATAGCTGTCATTTATAACTCTGCAGGTTTGTGAATTACAGTGCCCCTGAGCTCCTTTCTTCAACTCGCTTTCTTGTGAGCTGGCGACAACACCGCAGGATTGCTTCTGGCCCTAATCTGGTTCCGGCACGGCACGCTGAGCCTTTGGTTAATTCCTCTTCCTGGTGGGAAATGAGAGTTAAATTTGCCCGTCCAGACACCTCCAGCTAGTCTCTCATTGGTTCTCCCTATTCCTGTTCATCTTCCGCAGAAATTGCAAACTGGGCCAAACAGGATGTTAAAGGCCCTGACTCTCCAAGACGGGAGAGTGTTAGTAAAGCGTCTGTAATGTTGCACCCGAGTACCAGGGGACGAAAACTGAGACATATTTGAACACGTCTCCCGATCACACGGTTGATCATACTCTGGGTTCCACATGCATGCTTTAGCTGAAGGAAGAATCCCGTAAACCTGGAGAGTTGAGACCCGTGGAATGGGTACCATGCAATATGACTTCAAAGGGTCTTCATTTGCTCACCGAACCTCTCCAATCCTATCACTGCTGCGTTTATGCCCCTGTACACAAGCTTGATTCTTTTTCGGAGACATAGCGATCCATAGGTTTTAAGATACTTACTAGTCAGGTACATTCTTAGGCGTTTAATATGGGGTGTTGAGTCCATTTCGTTAAGCAAGGAGTAGCTCTTGTCTATTACATATTTCGCTTAAGGAAATTTATCTGTGCTCATTTCAATCTCTGGTTTTTTGCAGCACCCCAACTCACCTTTCCCCTTAAGCAAGCATAAGTTGGTTTTCTAAATTTGAGACCCTGTTCTGTTTTGTAATCCAGTTCTGTGTAGCCAAGTTTACATTCCGTGTATTAGTGATATCTTATGATGTTTCTTTTTCTCTGTGACTTATTTCAGTTAGAATCATCATACCTGAAACCACTCATTATACTGCTATGGGCATGATGACATAGATTTCATTGCTGAGTGATATTGCATTGTATGTAAGTACCACAACTTCTTTATCCATTTTTCACTTTCTGCGATATTGAACTTGTCCCGTAAAAGAGTTTCTTGTAAACAGAGCCATCCCAAACTTTGGGGTGGCTGTGTCTCTTTGATTTTAATTTCCCTAAGCTATAGGACTATAAGTGGAAGTGCCCTAGGCTCGGTTGCTTCGTTTTAAATGTTCCAGGAAACACCATACACTTCTCCTGAGTGGCTGTTGGCAATTTACATCCCGCCCATCAGCATAACAAGGCTCCCAGTTCTCCATGGCCTATCCTGCCTTTCTGGATTTTACACTTTTTTCAGATGGCCCTTTTGACTGGGGGGAAGTGAGACTTCATTGTAGTGCAGATTTCCTTTGCAAGCTTGCTTGGTTGGCCAAAAAGGGCATATGCGTTTTTTCCTGAATATATTCAGGAAAAAACGCATATGCCCTTTTTGGCAAGTGCATCATTGTGGACGTTCTGCCTCTTTTCCTATGCTTTAAATGCAAATCAAGTCTACCTCCTGAAATCGGTTTCCTGCAATTCTGCCCCACTTTCAAGTCCTCTTGGCACCCTTACTTCAGTAGATTTTTGGACGATAGCTGTCATTTATCAGTCTGCAGGTTTGTGAATTACAGTGCCCCTGAGCTCCTTTCTTCAACTCGCTTTCTTGTGAGCTGGCCGCAACACCGCACGATTGCTTCGGGCCCTAATTTGGTTCTGGCACGGCACGCTGAGCCTTTGGTTAATTCCTCTTCCTGGTGGGAAATGAGAGTTAAATTTGCCCGTCCAGACACCTCCAGCTAGTCTCTCATTGGTTCTCCCTATTCCTGTTCATCTTCCGCAGAAATTGCAAACTGGGCCAAACAGGAGGTTAAAGGCACTGTCTCTCCAAGTCGGGAAAATGTTAGTAAAGCGTCTGCAATGTTGCACCCGAGTACCAGGGGGTGAGAACTGAGACATATTAGAACACGTCTCCCGATCACACGGTTGATCACACTCTGTGTTCCACATGCATTTTTTAGCTGAAGGAAGAATCCCTTAAACTTGGAGAGTTGAGACCCGTGGAATGGGTACCATGCAATATGAATTCAAAGGGTCTTCATTTGCTCACCGAACCTCTCCAAACCTATCACTGCTGCGTTTATGCCCCTGTACTCACGCTTGATTCTCTTTCAGAGACATAGCAATCCATAAGTTTTAAGATACTTACTAGTCAGGGACATTGTTAGGCGTTTAATATGGGGTTTTGAGTCCATTTCGCTGAGCAAGGAGTAGCCCTTGTCTATTACATATTTGGCTTAAGGAACTTTATCTGTGCTCATTTCAATCTCTGGTTTTATGCAGCACCCCAACTCACCTTTCCCCTTAAACAAGCATAAGTTGGTTTTCTAAATTTGAGACCCTCTTCTGTTTTGTAATCCAGTTCCTGTGTAACCAAGTTTACATTCCGTATATTAGTGATATCTTATGATGTTCCTTTTTCTGTGTGACTTATTTCAGTTAGAATCATCATACTTGAATCCACTCATTATGCTGCTACGGGCCAGATGACATAGATTTCATTGCTGAGTGATATTGCATTGTACGTAACTACCACAACTTCTTTATCCATTTTTCACTTTCTGCGATATTGAACATGTACCGTAAACGAGGTTCTTGTAAACAGAGCCGTCCCAAACGTTGGGGTGGCTGTGTCTTTTTGATTTTAATTTCCCTAAGTTATAGGACCATAAGTGGAAGTGCCCTAGGCTCTGTTGCTTTGTTTTTTAGATGTTTCAGGAAACACCATACACTTCTAACCAGTGGCTGTTGGCAATTTACATCCCGCCCAACAGCATAACAAGGCTCCCAGTTCTCCATGGCCTGTCCTGCCTTTCTGGATTTTACACTTTTTTCAGATGGCCCTTTTGACCGGGGGGAAGTGAGACTTCATTGTAGTGCAGATTTCCTTTGCAAGCTTGCTTGGTTGGCCAAAAAGGGCGTATGCGTTTTTTCCTGAATATATTCAGGAAAAAACGCATACGCCCTTTTTGGCCAAGTGCATCATTGTCGACGTTCTGCCTCTTTTCCTATGCTTTAAATGCAATTCCAGTCTACCTCCTGAAATCGGTTTCCTGCAATTCTGCCCCGCTTTCAAGTCCTCTTGGCAGCCTTACTTCAGTATATTTTTGGACGATAGCTGTCATTTATAACTCTGCAGGTTTGTGAATTACAGTGCCCCTGAGCTCCTTTCTTCAACTCGCTTTCTTGTGAGCTGGCCGCAACACCGCAAGATTGCTTCAGGCCCTAATCTGGTTCCGGCACGGCACGCTGAGCCTTTGGTTAATTCCTCTTCCTGGTGGGAAATGAGAGTTAAATTTGCCCGTCCAGACAACTCCAGCTAGTCTCTCATTGGTTCTCCCTATTCCTGTTCATCTTCCGCAGAAATTGCAAACTGGGCCAAACAGGAGGTTAAAGGCACTGACTCTCCCAGTCGGGAGAGTGTCAGTAAAGCGTCTGGAATGTTGCACCCGAGTACCAGGGGACGAGAACTGAGACATATTGGAACACGTCTCCCGATCACACGGTTGATCATACTCTGGGTTCCACATGTATGATTTAGGTGAAGGAAGAATCCCTTAAACCTGGAGAGTTGAGATCCGTGGAATGGGTACCATGCAATATGACTTCAAAGGGTCTTCATTTGCTCACCGAACCTCTCCAATCCTATCACTGCTGCGTTTATGCCCCTGTACACACGCTTGATTCTCTTTCGGAGACATAGCGATCCATAGGTTTTAAGATACTTACTAGTCAGGTACATTCTTAGGCGTTTAATATGGGGTGTTGAGTCCATTTCGTTGAGCAAGGAGTAGCTCTTGTGTATTGCATATTTGGCTTAAGGAACTTTATCTGTGCTCATTTCAATCTCTGGTTTTATGCAGCACCCCAACTCACCTTTCCCCTTAAGCAAGCATAAGTTGGTTTTCTAAATTTGAGACCCTGTTCTGTTTTGTAATCCAGTTCCTGTGTAGCCAGGTTTACATTCCGTGTATTAAAAATATCTTATGATGTTTCTTTTTCTGTGTGACTTATTTCAGTTAGAATCATCATACCTGAATCCACTCATTATGCTGCTATGGGCCTGATGACATAGATTTCATTGCTGAGTGATATTGCATTGTACGTAAGTACCACAACTTCTTTATCCATTTTTCACTTTTTGCGATATTGAACTTGTCCCGTAAACGAGTTTCTTGTAAACAGAGCCGTCCCAAACTTAGGGGTGGCTGTGTCTTTTTGATTTTAATTTCCCTAAGCTATAGGGCCATAAGTGGAAATGCCCTAGGCTCTGTTGCTTTGTTTTTTTGATGTTTCAGGAAACACCATACACTTCTCCCGAGTGGCTGTTGGCAATTTACATCCCGCCCATCAGCATAACAAGGCTCCCAGTTCTCCATGGCCTGTCCTGCCTTTTTGGATTTTACACTTTTTTCAGATGGCCCTTTTGACCAGGGGGAAGTGAGACTTCATTGTAGTGCAGATTTCCTTTGCAAGCTTGCTTGGTTTGCCAAAAAGGGCGTATGCGTTTTTTCCTGAATATATTCAGGAAAAAACGCATACACCCTTTTTGGCCAAGTGCATCATTGTCCACGTTCTGCCTCTTTTCCTATGCTTTAAATGCAATTGCAGTCTACCTCCTGAAATCGGTTTCCTGCAATTCTGCCCCGCTTTCAATTCCTCTTGGCAGCCTTACTTCAGTATATTTTTGGACGATAGCTGTCATTTATAACTCTGCAGGTTTGTGAATTACAGTGCCCCTGAGCTCCTTTCTTCAACTCGCTTTCTTGTGAGCTGGCCGCAACACCGCACGATTGCTTCAGGCCCTAATCTGGTTCCGGCACGGCATGCTGCGCCTTTGCTTAATTCCTCTTCCTGGTGGGAAATGAGAGTTAAAATTGCCCGTCCAGACACCTCCAGCTAGTCTCTCATTGGTCCTTCCTATCCCTGTTCATCTTCCGCACAAATTGCAAACTGGGCCAAACAGGACGTTAAAGGCACTGACTCTCCAAGTCGGGAGAGTGTTAGTAAAGCGTCTGGAATGTTGCACCCGAGTACCAGGGGACGAGAACTGAGACATATTGGAACACGTCTCCCGATCACACGGTTGTTCATACTCTGGGTTCCACATGCATGTTTCAGCTGAAGGAAGAATTCCTTAAACCTGGAGAGTTGAGACCCGTGGAATGGGTACCATGCAATATGACTTCAAAGGGTCTTCATTTGATCACCGAACCTCTCCAATCCTATCACTGCTGCGTTTATGCCCCTGTACACATGCTTGATTCTCTTTCGGAGACATAGCAATCCATAGGTTTTAAGATACTTACTAGTCAGGTACATTCTTAGGCGTTTAATATGGGGTGTTGAGTCCATTTCATTGAGCAAGGAGTAGCTCTTGTCTATTCCATATTTGGCTTAAGGAACTTTATCTGTGCTCATTTCAATCTCTGGTTTTATGCAGCACCCCAACTCACCTTTCCCCTTAAGCAAGCATAAGTTGGTTTTCTTCATTTGACACCCTGTTCTGTTTTGTAATTCAGTTTCTGTGTAGCCAAGTTTACATTCCATGTATTAGTGATATCTTATGATGTTTCTTTTTCTGTGTGACTTATTTCAGCTAGAATCATCATACCTGAATCCACTCACTATGCTCCTACGGGCCTGATGACATAGATTTCATTGCTGAGTGATATTGCATTGTACGTAAGTACCACAACTTCTTTATCCATTTTTCACTTTCTGCGATATTGAACTTGTACCATAAACAAGGTTCTTGTAAACAGAGCCGTCCCAAACCTTGGGGTGGCTGTGTCTTTTTGATTTTAATTTCCCTAAGCTATAGGACCATAAGTGGAAGTGCCCTAGGCTCTCTTGCTTTGTTTTTTAGATGTTTCAGGAAACACCATACACTTCTCCCAAGTGGCTGTTGGCAATTTACATCCCACCCATCAGCATAACAATGCTCCCAGTTCTCCATGGCCTGTCCTGCCTTTCTGGATTTTCCACTTTTTTCAGATGGCCCTTTTGACCGGGGGGAAGTGAGACTTCATTGTAGTGCAGATTTCCTCTGCAAGCTTGCTTGGTTGGCCAAAAAGGGCGTATGCGTTTTTTCCTGAATATATTCAGGAAAAAACGCATACGCACTTTTTGGCCAAGTGCATCATTGTGGACGTTCTGCCTCTTTTCCTATGCTTTAAATGCAATTCCAGTCTACCTCCTGAAATCGGTTTCCTGCAATTCTGCTCCGCTTTCAAGTCCTCTTGGCAGCCTTACTTCAGTATATTTTTGGACGATAGCTGTCATTTATAACTCTGCAGGTTTGTGAATTACAGTGCCCCTGAGCTCCTTTCTTCAACTCGCTTTCTTGTGAGCTGGCCGCAGCACCGCAGGATTGCTTCAGGCCCTAATCTGGTTCCGGCATGGCACGCTGAGCCTTTGGATAATTCCTCTTACTGGTGGGAAATGAGAGTTAAATTTGCCCGTCCAGACACCTCCAGCTAGTCTCTCATTGGTTCTCCCTATTCCTGTTCATCTTCCGCAGAAATTGCAAACTGGGCCAAACAGGACGTTAAAGGCACTGACTCTCCAAGTCAGGAGACTGTTAGTAAATCGTCTGGAATGTTGCACCCGAGTACCAGGGGACGACAACTGAGACATATTTGAACACGTCTCCCGATCACATGGTTGATCATACTCTGGGTTCCACATGCATGTTTCAGCTGAAGGAAGATTCCCTTAAACCTGGAGAGTTGAGACCCGTGGAATGGGTACCATGCAATATGACTTCAAAGGGTCTTCATTTGCTCACCGAACCTCTCCAATCCTAACACTTCTGCGTTTATGTTCCTGTACACATGCTTGATTCTCTTTCAGAGACATAGCAATCCATAGGTTTTAAGATACTTATTAGTCAGGTACATTCTTAGGCGTTTAATATGCGGTGTTGAGTCCATTTCGTTGAATAAGGAGTAGCTCTTGTCTATTCCATATTTGGCTTAAGGAACTTTATCTGTGTTCATTTCAATCTCTGGTTTTATGCTGCATCCCAACTCACCTTTCCCCTTAAGCAAGCATAAGTTGGTTTTCTAAATTTGAGACCCTGTTCTGTTTTGTAATTCAGTTCCTGTGTAGCCAACTTTACATTCCGTGTATTAGTGATATCTTATGATGTTTCTTTTTCTGTGTGACTTATTTCAGTTAGAATCATCATACATGAACCCACTCATTTTGTGCTACAGGCCTGTTAACAGAGATTTCATTGCTGAGTGATATTGCATTGTACGTAAGTAGCACAAATTCTTTATCCATTTTTCACTTTCTGCGATATTGAACTTGTACCATAAACGAAGTTCTTGTAAACAGAGCCGTCCCAAACATTTGGGTGGCTGTGTCTTTTTGATTTTAATTTCCCTAAGCTATAGGACCATAAGTGGAAGTGCCCTAGGCTCTCTTGCTTTGTTTTTTAGATGTTTCAGGAAACACCATACACTTCTCCCTAGTGGCTGTTGGCAATTTACATCCCACCCATCAGCATAACAATGCTCCCAGTTCTCCATGGCCTGTCCTGCCTTTCTGGATTTTACACTTTTTTCAGATGGCCCTTTTGACCGCGGGGAAGTGAGACTTCATTGTAGTGCAGATTTCCTTTGCAAGCTTGCTTGGTGGGCCAAAAAGGGCGTATGCGTTTTTTCCTGAATATATTCAGGAAAAAACGCATATGCACTTTTTGGCCATGTGCATCATTGTCGACGTTCTGCCTCTTTTCCTATGCTTTAAATGCAATTCCAGTCTACCTCCTGAAATCGGTTTCCTGCAATTCTGCCCCGCTTTCAAGTCCTCTTGGCAGCCTTACTTCAGTATATTTTTGGACGATAGCTGTCATTTATAACTCTGCAGGTTTGTGAATTACAGTGCCCCTGAGCTCCTTTCTTCAACTCGCTTTCTTGTGAGCTGGCCGCAGCACCGCAGGATTGCTTCAGGCCCTAATCTGGTTCCGGCATGGCACGCTGAGCCTTTGGATAATTCCTCTTACTGGTGGGAAATGAGAGTTAAATTTGCCCGTCCAGACACCTCCAGCTAGTCTCTCATTGGTTCTCCCTATTCCTGTACATCTTCCGCGGAATTTGCAAACTGGGTCAAACAGGAGGTTAAAGGCACTGACTCTCCAAGTCGGGAGAGTGTTAGTAAAGCGTCTGGAATGTTGCACCCGAGTACCAGGGGACGAAAACTGAGACATATTTGAACACGTCTCCCGATCACATGGTTGATCATACTCTGGGTTCCACATGCCTGATTTAGCTGAAGGAAGATTCCCTTAAAGCTGGAGAGTTGAGACCCGTGGAATGGGTACCATGCAATATGACTTCAAAGGGTCTTCATTTGCTCACCGAACCTCTCCAATCCTAACACTTCTGCGTTTATGTCCCTGTACACACGCTTGATTCTCTTTCAGAGACATAGCAATCCATAGGTTTTAAGATACTTACTAGTCAGGTACATTCTTAGGCGTTTAATATGCGGTGTTGAGTCCATTTCGTTGAGCAAGTAGTAGCTCTTGTCTATTACATATTTGGCTTAAGGAACTTTATCTGTGCTCATTTCAATCTCTGGTTTTATGCAGCACCCCAACTCACCTTTCCCCTTAAGCAAGCATAAGTTGGTTTTCTAAATTTGAGACCCTGTTGTGTTTTGTAATCCAGTTCCTGTGTAGCCAAGTTTACATTCCGTGTATTAGTGATATCTTATGATGTTTCTTTTTCTGTGTGACTTATTTCAGTTAGAATCATCATATCTGAACCCACTCATTTTCTGCTACAGGCCTGTTGACATAGATTTCATTGCTGAGTGATATTGCATTGTACGTAAGTACCACAACTTCTTTATCCATTTTTCACTTTCTGCGATATTGAACTTGTACCATAAACGAGATTCTTGTAAACAGAGCCATCCCAAACTTTGGGGTGGCTGTGTCTTTTTTATTTTAATTTCTCTAAGCTATAGGACCATAAGTGGATTTGACCTAGGCTCTGTTGCTTTGTTTTTTAGATGTTTCAGGAAACACCATACACTTCTCCCGAGTGGCTGTTGGCAATTTACATCCCGCCCATCAGCATAACAGGGCTCCCAGTTCTCCATGGCCTGTCCTGCCTTTCTGGATTTTACACTTTTTTCAGATGGCCCTTTTGACTGGGGGGAAGTGAGACTTCATTGTAGTGCAGATTTCCTTTGCAAGCTTGCTTGGTTGGCCAAAAATGGTGTATGCGTTTTTTCCTGAATATATTCAGGAAAAAACGCATACGATATTTTTGGCCAAGTGCATCATTGTGAACGTTCTTCCTCTTTTCCTATGCTTTAAATGCAATTCCAGTCTACCTCCTGAAATCGGTTTCCTGCAATTCTTCCCCGCTTTCAAGTCCTCTTGGCAGCCTTACTTCAGTATATTTTTGGACGATAGCTGTCATTTATAACTCTGCAGGTTTGTGAATTACAGTGCCCCTGAGCTCCTTTCTTCAACTCGCTTTCTTGTGAGCTGGCCGCAACACTGCAGGATTGCTTCAGGCCCTAATCTGGTTCCGGCACGGCACGCTGAGCCTTTGGTTAATTCCTCTTCCTGGTGGGAAATGAGAGTTAAATTTGCCCGTCCAGACACCTCCAGGTAGTCTCTCATTGGTTCTCCCTATTCCTGTTCATCTTCCGCAGAAATTGCAAACTGGGCCAAACAGGACGTTAAAGGCACTGACTCTCCAAGTCAGGAGAGTGTTAGTAAATCGTCTCTAATGTTGCACCCGAGTACCAGGGGACGAAAACTGAGACATACTTAAACACGTCTCCCGATCACATGGTTGATCATACTCTGGGTTCCATATGCATGTTTCAGCTGAAGGAAGATTTCCTTAAACCTGGAGAGTTGAGACCCGTGGAATGGGTACCATGCAATATGACTTCAAAGGGTCTTCATTTGCTCACCGAACCTCTCCAATCCTATCACTGCTGCGTTTATGCCCCTGTACACATGGTTGATTCTCTTTCAGAGACATAGCAATCCATAGGTTTTAAGATACTTTCTAGTCAGGTACATTCATTGGCGTTTAATATGGGGTGTTGAGTCCATTTCGTTGAGCAAGGAGTAGCTCTTGTCTATTCCATATTTGGCTTAAGGAACTTTATCTGTGCTCATTTCAATCTCTGGTTTTATGAAGCACCCCAACTCACCTTTCCCCTTAAGCAAGCATAAGTTGGTTTTCTAAATTTGAGACACTGTTCTGTTTTGTAATTCAGTTCCTGTGTAGCCAAGTTTACATTCCGTGTATTAGTGATATCTTACGATGTTTCTTTTTCTGTGTGACTTATTTCAGTTAGAATCATCATACCTGAACCCACTCATTTTCTGCTACAGGCCTGTTGACAGAGATTTCATTGCTGAGTGATATTGCATTGTACGTAAGTAGCACAAATTCTTTATCCATTTTTCACTTTCTGCGATATTGAACTTGTACCATAAACGAGGTTCTTGTAAACAGAGCCATCCCAAACTTTGGGGTGGCTGTGTCTTTTTGATTTTAATTTCCCTAAGCTATAGGACCATAAGTGGAAGTGCCCTAGGCTCTGTTGCTTTGTTTTTTAGATGTTTCAGGAAACACCATACACTTCTCCCTAGTGGCTGTTGGCAATTTACAACCCGCCCATCAGCATAACAAGGCTCCCAGTTCTCCATGGCCTGTCCTGCCTTTCTGGATTTTACACTTTTTTCAGATGGCCCCTTTGACAGGGGGGAAGTGAAACTTCATTGTAGTGCAGATTTCCTGTGCAAGCTTGCTTGGTTGGCCAAAAAGGGCGTATGCGTTTTTTCCTGAATATATTCAGGAAAAAACGCATACGCCCTTTTTGGCCAAGTGCATCATTGTCCACGTTCTGCCTCTTTTCCTATGCTTTAAATGCAATTCCAGTCTACCTCCTGAAATCGGTTTCCTGCAATTCTGCCCCGCATTCAAGTTCTCTTGGCAGCCTTACTTCAGTATATTTTTGGATGATAGCTGTCATTTATAACTCTGCAGGTTTGTGAATTACAGTGCCCCTGAGCTCCTTTCTTCAACTCGCTTTCTTGTGAGCTGGCGACAACACCGCAGGATTGCTTCTGGCCCTAATCTGGTTCCGGCACGGCACGCTGAGCCTTTGGTTAATTCCTCTTCCTGGTGGGAAATGAGAGTTAAATTTGCCCGTCCAGACACCTCCAGCTAGTCTCTCATTGGTTCTCCCTATTCCTGTTCATCTTCCGCAGAAATTGCAAACTGGGCCAAACAGGAGGTTAAAGGCCCTGACTCTCCAAGACGGGAGAGTGTTAGTAAAGCGTCTGTAATGTTGCACCCGAGTACCAGGGGACGAAAACTGAGACATATTTGAACACGTCTCCCGATCACACGGTTGATCATACTCTGGGTTCCACATGCATGCTTTAGCTGAAGGAAGAATCCCGTAAACCTGGAGAGTTGAGACCCGTGGAATGGGTACCATGCAATATGACTTCAAAGGGTCTTCATTTGCTCACCGAACCTCTCCAATCCTATCACTGCTGCGTTTATGCCCCTGTACACAAGCTTGATTCTTTTTCGGAGACATAGCGATCCATAGGTTTTAAGATACTTACTAGTCAGGTACATTCTTAGGCGTTTAATATGGGGTGTTGAGTCCATTTCGTTAAGCAAGGAGTAGCTCTTGTCTATTACATATTTCGCTTAAGGAAATTTATCTGTGCTCATTTCAATCTCTGGTTTTTTGCAGCACCCCAACTCACCTTTCCCCTTAAGCAAGCATAAGTTGGTTTTCTAAATTTGAGACCCTGTTCTGTTTTGTAATCCAGTTCTGTGTAGCCAAGTTTACATTCCGTGTATTAGTGATATCTTATGATGTTTCTTTTTCTCTGTGACTTATTTCAGTTAGAATCATCATACCTGAAACCACTCATTATACTGCTATGGGCATGATGACATAGATTTCATTGCTGAGTGATATTGCATTGTATGTAAGTACCACAACTTCTTTATCCATTTTTCACTTTCTGCGATATTGAACTTGTCCCGTAAAAGAGTTTCTTGTAAACAGAGCCATCCCAAACTTTGGGGTGGCTGTGTCTCTTTGATTTTAATTTCCCTAAGCTATAGGACTATAAGTGGAAGTGCCCTAGGCTCGGTTGCTTCGTTTTAAATGTTCCAGGAAACACCATACACTTCTCCTGAGTGGCTGTTGGCAATTTACATCCCGCCCATCAGCATAACAAGGCTCCCAGTTCTCCATGGCCTATCCTGCCTTTCTGGATTTTACACTTTTTTCAGATGGCCCTTTTGACTGGGGGGAAGTGAGACTTCATTGTAGTGCAGATTTCCTTTGCAAGCTTGCTTGGTTGGCCAAAAAGGGCGTATGCGTTTTTTCCTGAATATATTCAGGAAAAAACGCATATGCCCTTTTTGGCAAGTGCATCATTGTGGACGTTCTGCCTCTTTTCCTATGCTTTAAATGCAAATCAAGTCTACCTCCTGAAATCGGTTTCCTGCAATTCTGCCCCACTTTCAAGTCCTCTTGGCACCCTTACTTCAGTAGATTTTTGGACGATAGCTGTCATTTATAAGTCTGCAGGTTTGTGAATTACAGTGCCCCTGAGCTCCTTTCTTCAACTCGCTTTCTTGTGAGCTGGCCGCAACACCGCACGATTGCTTCCGGCCCTAATTTGGTTCTGGCACGGCACGCTGAGCCTTTGGTTAATTCCTCTTCCTGGTGGGAAATGAGAGTTAAATTTGCCCGTCCAGACACCTCCAGGTAGTCTCTCATTGGTTCTCCCTATTCCTGTTCATCTTCCGCAGAAATTGCAAACTGGGCCAAACAGGAGGTTAAAGGCACTGTCTCTCCAAGTCGGGAAAATGTTAGTAAAGCGTCTGCAATGTTGCACCCGAGTACCAGGGGGTGAGAACTGAGACATATTAGAACACGTCTCCCGATCACACGGTTGATCACACTCTGTGTTCCACATGCATTTTTTAGCTGAAGGAAGAATCCCTTAAACTTGGAGAGTTGAGACCCGTGGAATGGGTACCATGCAATATGAATTCAAAGGGTCTTCATTTGCTCACCGAACCTCTCCAATCCTATCACTGCTGCGTTTATGCCCCTGTACTCACGCTTGATTCTCTTTCAGAGACATAGCAATCCATAAGTTTTAAGATACTTACTAGTCAGGGACATTGTTAGGCGTTTAATATGGGGTTTTGAGTCCATTTCGCTGAGCAAGGAGTAGCCCTTGTCTATTACATATTTGGCTTAAGGAACTTTATCTGTGCTCATTTCAATCTCTGGTTTTATGCAGCACCCCAACTCACCTTTCCCCTTAAACAAGCATAAGTTGGTTTTCTAAATTTGAGACCCTCTTCTGTTTTGTAATCCAGTTCCTGTGTAACCAAGTTTACATTCCGTGTATTAGTGATATCTTATGATGTTCCTTTTTCTGTGTGACTTATTTCAGTTAGAATCATCATACTTGAATCCACTCATTATGCTGCTACGGGCCAGATGACATAGATTTCATTGCTGAGTGATATTGCATTGTACGTAACTACCACAACATCTTTATCCATTTTTCACTTTCTGCGATATTGAACATGTACCGTAAACGAGGTTCTTGTAAACAGAGCCGTCCCAAACGTTGGGGTGGCTGTGTCTTTTTGATTTTAATTTCCCTAAGTTATAGGACCATAAGTGGAAGTGCCCTAGGCTCTGTTGCTTTGTTTTTTAGATGTTTCAGGAAACACCATACACTTCTAACCAGTGGCTGTTGGCAATTTACATCCCGCCCATCAGCATAACAAGGCTCCCAGTTCTCCATGGCCTGTCCTGCCTTTCTGGATTTTACACTTTTTTCAGATGGCCCTTTTGACCGGGGGGAAGTGAGACTTCATTGTAGTGCAGATTTCCTTTGCAAGCTTGCTTGGTTGGCCAAAAAGGGCGTATGCGTTTTTTCCTGAATATATTCAGGAAAAAACGCATACGCCGTTTTTGGCCAAGTGCATCATTGTGGACGTTCTGCCTCTTTTCCTATGCTTTAAATGCAATTCCAGTCTACCTCCTGAAATCGGTTTCCTGCAATTCTGCCCCGCTTTCAAGTCCTCTTGGCAGCCTTACTTCAGTATATTTTTGGACGATAGCTGTCATTTATAACTCTGCAGGTTTGTGAATTACAGTGCCCCTGAGCTCCTTTCTTCAACTCGCTTTCTTGTGAGCTGGCCGCAACACCGCAGGATTGCTTCAGGCCCTAATCTGGTTCCAGCACGGCATGCTGAGCCTTTGGTTAATTCCTCTTTCTGGTGGGAAATGAGAGTTAAATTTGCCCGTCCAGACACCTACAGCTAGTCTCTCATTGTTTCTCGCTATTCCTGTTCATCTTCCGCAGAAATTGCAAACTGGACCAAACAGGAGGTTAAAGGCTCTGACTCTCCAAGTCGGGAGAGTGTTAGTAAAGCGTCTGGAATGTTGCACCCGAGTACCAGGGGACGAGAACTGAGACATATTGGAACACGTCTCCCGATCCCATGGTTGATCATACTCTGGGTTCCACATGCCTGATTTAGCTGAAGGAAGATTCCCTTAAAGCTGGAGAGTTGAGACCCGTGGAATGGGTACCATGCAATATGACTTCAAAGGGTCTTCATTTGCTCACCAAACCTCTCCAATCCTATCACTGCTGCGTTTATGCCCCTGTACACACGCTTGATTCTCTTTTGGAGACATAGCGATCCATAGGTTTTAAGATACTTACTAGTCAGGTACATTCTTAGGCGATTAATATGGGGTGTTGAGTCCATTTCGTTGAGCAAGGAGTAGCTCTTGTCTATTCCATATTTGGCGTAAGGAACTTTATCTGTGCTCATTTCAATCTCTGGTTTTATGCAGCACCCCAAGTCACATTTCCCCTTAAGCAAGCATAAGTTGGTTTTCTAAATTTGAGACCCTGTTCTCTTTTGTAATCCAGTTCCTGTGTAGCCAAGTTTACATTCCGTGTATTAGTGATATCTTATGATGTTTGTTTTTCTTGTGACTTATTTCAGATAGAATCATCATACCTTAATCCACTCATTATGCTGCTACGGACCTCATGACATAGATTTCATTGCTGAGTGATATTGCATTGTACGTAAGTACCACTACTGCTTTATCCATTTTTCACTTTCTGCGATATTGAACTTGTCCCGTAAACGAGTTTCTTCTAAGCAGAGCCATCCCAAACTTTGGGGTGGCTGTGTCTTTTTGATTTTAATTTCCCTAAGCTATAGGGCCATAAGTGGAAGTGCCCTAGGCTCTGTTGCTTTGTTTTTTAGATGTTTCAGGAAACACCATACACTTCTCCTGAGTGGCTGTTGGCAATTTACATCCCACCCATCAGCATAACAATGCTCCCAGTTCTCCATGGCCTGTCCTGCCTTTCTGGATTTTACACTTTTTTCAGATGGCCCTTTTGACCGGGGGGAAGTGAGACTTCATTTTAGTGCAGATTTCCTTTGCAAGCTTGCTTGGTTGGCCAAAAAGGGCGTATGCGTTTTTTCCTGAATATATTCAGGAAAAAACGCATACGCCCTTTTTGGCCAAGTGCATCATTGTCGACGTTCTGCCTCTTTTCCTATGCTTTAAATGCAATTCCAGTCTACCTCCTGAAATCGGTTTCCTGCAATTCTGCCCCGCTTTCAAGTCCTCTTGGCAGCCTTACTTCAGTATATTTTTGGACGATAGCTGTCATTTATAACTCTGCAGCTTTGTGAATTACAGTGCCCCTGAGCTCCTTTCTTCAACTCGCTTTCTTGTGAGCTGGCCGCAACACCGCAGGATTGCTTCAGGCCCTAATCTGGTTCTGGCACGGCCCGCTGAGCCTTTGGTTAATTCCTCTAACTGGTGGGAAATGAGAGTTAAATTTGCCCGTCCAGACACCTCTAGCTAGTCTCTCGTTGGTTCTCCCTATTCCTGTTCATCTTCCACAGAAATTGCAAACTGGGCCAAACAGGAGGTTAAAGGCACTGACTCTCCAAGCCGGGAGAGTGTTAATAAAGTGTCTGGAATGTTGCACCCGAGTACCAGGGGACGAGAACTGAGACATATTGGAACACGTCTCCCCATCACACGGTTGATCATACTCTGGGTTCCACATGCATGATTTAGCTGAAGGAAGAATCCCTTAAACCTGGAGAGTTGAGACCCGTGGAATGGGTACCATGCAATATGACTTCAAAGGGTCTTCATTTGCTCACCGAACCTCTCCAATCCTATCACTGCTGCGTTTATGCCCCTGTACACACGCTTGATTCTCTTTCGGAGACATAGCAATCCATAGCTTTTAAGATACTTTCTAGTCAGCTACATTGTTAGGCGTTTAATATGGGGTGTTGAGTCCATTTCGTTGAGCAAGGAGTAGCTCTTGTCTATTACATATTTGGCTTAAGGAACTTTATCTGTGCTCATTTCAATCTCTGGTTTTATGCAGCACCCCAACTCAACTTTCCCCTTAAGCAAGCATAAGTTGGTTTTCTAAATTTGAGACCCTGTTCTGTTTTGTAATCCAGTTCCTGTGTAGCCAAGTTTACATTCCGTGTATTAGTGATATCTTATGATTTTTTTTATT
Source organism: Orcinus orca (assembly GCF_937001465.1). Lineage (NCBI taxonomy): Eukaryota > Metazoa > Chordata > Mammalia > Artiodactyla > Delphinidae > Orcinus > Orcinus orca. Next base: position 527,798 of record NW_026043740.1, on the reverse strand, counting down.
GTGTGACTTACTTCAGTTAGAATCATCATACCTGAATCCACTCATTATGCTGTTATGGGCCTGATGACATAGATTTCATTGCTGAGTGATATTGCATTGTACGTAAGTACCACAACTTCTTTATCCATTTTTCACTTTCTGTGATATTGAACTAGTCCCTTAAACGAGTTTCTTCTGAACAGAGCTGTCCCAAACACAGGGGTGGCTGTGTCTTTTTGATTTTAATTTCCCTAAGCTTTAGGGCCATAAGTGGAAGTGCCCTAGGCTCTGTTGCTTTGTTTCTTAGATGTTTCAGGAAACACCATACACTTCTCCCAAGTGGCTGTTGGCAATTTACATCCCGCCCATCAGCATAACAAGGCTCCCAGTTCTCCATGGCCTGTGTTGCCTTTCTGGATTTTACACTTTTTTCAGATGGCCGTTTTGACCGGGGGGAAGTGAGACTTCATTGTAGTGCAGATTTCATTTGCAAGCTTGCTTGGTTGGCCAAAAAGGGCGTATGCTTTTTTTCCTGAATATATTCAGGAAAAAACGCATACGCCCTTTTTGGCCAAGTGCATCATTGTCGACGTTCTGCCTCTTTTCCTATGCTTTAAATGCAATTCCAGTCTACCTCCTGAAATCGGTTTCCTGCAATTCTGCCCCGCTTTCAAGTCCTCTTGGCAGCCTTACTTCAGTATATTTTTGGACGATAGCTGTCATTTATAACTCTGCAGGTTTGTGAATTACAGTGCCCCTGAGCTCCTTTCTTCAACTCGCTTTCTTGTGAGCTGGCCGCAACACCGCAAGATTGCTTCAGGCCCTAATCTGGTTCCGGCACGGCACGCTGAGCCTTTGGTTAATTCCTCTTCCTGGTGGGAAATGAGAGTTAAATTTGCCCGTCCAGACAACTCCAGCTAGTCTCTCATTGGTTCTCCCTATTCCTGTTCATCTTCCGCAGAAATTGCAAACTGGGCCAAACAGGAGGTTAAAGGCACTGACTCTCCCAGTCGGGAGAGTGTCAGTAAAGCGTCTGGAATGTTGCACCCGAGTACCAGGGGATGAGAACTGAGACATATTGGAACACGTCTCCCGATCACACGGTTGATCATACTCTGGGTTCCACATGTATGATTTAGGTGAAGGAAGAATCCCTTAAACCTGGAGAGTTGAGACCCGTGGAATGGGTACCATGCAATATGACTTCAAAGGGTCTTCATTTGCTCACCGAACCTCTCCAATCCTATCACTGCTGCGTTTATGCCCCTGTACACACGCTTGATTCTCTTTCGGAGACATAGCGATCCATAGGTTTTAAGATACTTACTAGTCAGGTACATTCTTAGGCGTTTAATATGGGGTGTTGAGTCCATTTCGTTGAGCAAGGAGTAGCTCTTGTGTATTGCATATTTGGCTTAAGGAACTTTATCTGTGCTCATTTCAATCTCTGGTTTTATGCAGCACCCCAACTCACCTTTCCCCTTAAGCAAGCATAAGTTGGTTTTCTAAATTTGAGACCCTGTTCTGTTTTGTAATCCAGTTCCTGTGTAGCCAGGTTTACATTCCGTGTATTAGAAATATCTTATGATGTTTCTTTTTCTGTGTGACTTATTTCAGTTAGAATCATCATACCTGAATCCACTCATTATGCTGCTATGGGCCTGATGACATAGATTTCATTGCTGAGTGATATTGCATTGTACGTAAGTACCACAACTTCTTTATCCATTTTTCACTTTTTGCGATATTGAACTTGTCCCGTAAACGAGTTTCTTGTAAACAGAGCCGTCCCAAACTTAGGGGTGGCTGTGTCTTTTTGATTTTAATTTCCCTAAGCTATAGGGCCATAAGTGGATTTGACCTAGGCTCTGTTGCTTTGTTTTTTAGATGTTTCAGGAAACACCATACACTTCTCCCGAGTGGCTGTTGGCAATTTACATCCCGCCCATCAGCATAACAGGGCTCCCAGTTCTCCATGGCCTGTCCTGCCTTTCTGGATTTTACACTTTTTTCAGATGGCCCTTTTGACTGGGGGGAAGTGAGACTTCATTGTAGTGCAGATTTCCTTTGCAAGCTTGCTTGGTTGGCCAAAAATGTTGTATGCGTTTTTTCCTGAATATATTCAGGAAAAAACGCATACGATATTTTTGGCCAAGTGCATCATTGTGAACGTTCTTCCTCTTTTCCTATGCTTTAAATGCAATTCCAGTCTACCTCCTGAAATCGGTTTCCTGCAATTCTTCCCCGCTTTCAAGTCCTCTTGGCAGCCTTACTTCAGTATATTTTTGGACGATAGCTGTCATTTATAACTCTGCAGGTTTGTGAATTTCAGTGCCCCTGAGCTCCTTTCTTCAACTCGCTTTCTTGTGAGCTGGCCACAACACCGCATGATTGCTTCAGACCCTAATCTGGTTCCGGCACGGCACGCTGAGCCTTTGGTTAATTCCTCTTCCTGGTGGGAAATGAGAGTTAAATTTGCCCGTCCAGAAACGTCCAGCTAGTCTCTCATTGGTTCTCCCTATTCCTGTTCATCTTCCGCAGAAATTGCAAACTGGGCCAAACAGGAGGTTAAAGGCACTGACTCTCCAAGTCGGGAGAGTGTTAGTAAAGCGTCTGGAATGTTGCACCCGAGTACCAGGGGACGAAAACTGAGACATATTTGAACACGTCTCCCGATCACACGGTTGATCATACTCTGGGTTCCACAGGCATGTTTCAGCTGAAGGAAGAATCCCTTAAACCTGGAGAGTTGAGACCCGTGGAATGGGTACCATGCATTATGACTTCAAAGGGTCTTCATTTGCTCACCGAACCTCTCCAATCCTATCACTGCTGCGTTTATGCAACTGTACACACACTTGATTCTCTTTCAGAGACATAGCAATCCATAGGGTTTAAGATACTTACTAGTCAGGTACATTCTTCGGCGTTTAATATGGGGTGTTGAGTCCATTTCGTTGAGCAAGGAGTAGCTCTTGTCTATTCCATATTTGGCTTAAGGAACTTTATCTGTGCTCATTTCAATCTCTGGTTTTATGAAGCACCCCAACTCACCTTTCCCCTTAAGCAAGCATAAGTTGGTTTTCTTCATTTGAGATCCTGTTCTGTTTTGTAATTCAGTTTCTGTGTAGCCAAGTTTACATTCCATGTATTAGTGATATCTTATGATGTTTCTTTTTCTGTGTGACTTATTTCAGTTAGAATCGTCATACCTGAATCCACTCACTATGCTCCTATGGGTCTGATGACATAGATTTCATTGCTGAGTGATATTGCATTGTACGTAAGTACCACAACTTCTTTATCCATTTTTCACTTTCTGTGATATTGAACTTGTACCATAAACAAGGTTCTTGTAAACAGAGCCGTCCCAAACTTTGGGGTGGCTGTGTCTTTTTGATTTTAATTTCCCTAAGCTATAGGACCATAAGTGGAAGTGCCCTAGGCTCTGTTGCTTTGTTTTTTAGATGTTTCAGGAAACACCATACACTTCTCCCCAGTGGCTGTTGGCAATTTACATCCCGCCCATCAGCATAACAAGGCTCCCAGTTCTCCATGGCCTGTCCTGCCTTTCTGGATTTTACACTTTTTTCAGATGGCCCTTTTGACCAGGTGGAAGTGAGACTTCATTGTAGTGCAGATTTCCTTTGCAAGCTTGCTTGGTTGGGCAAAAAGGGCGTATGCGTTTTTTCCTGAATATATTCAGGAAAAAACGCATACGCCCTTTTTGGCCAAGTGCATCATTGTGGACGTTCTGCCTCTTTTCCTATGCTTTAAATGCAATTCCAGTCTACCTCCTGAAATCGGTTTCCTGCAATTCTGCCCCGCTTTCAAGTCCTCTTGGCAGCCTTACTTCAGTATATTTTTGGACGATAGCTGACATTTATAACTCTGCAGGTTTGTGAATTACAGTGCCCCTGAGCTCCTTTCTTCAACTCGCTTTCTTGTGAGCGGGCCACAACACCGCAGGATTGCTTCAGGCCCTAATCTTGTTCCGGCACGGCACGCTGAGCCTTTGGTTAATTCCTCTTCCTGGTGGGAAATGAGAGTTAAATTTGCCCGTCCAGACACCTCCAGCTAGTCTCTCATTGGTTCTCCCTATTCCTGTTCATATTCCGCAGAAATTGCAAACTGGGCCAAAAGGACGTTAAAGGCACTGACTCTCCAAGTCGGGAGAGTGTTAGTAAAGTGTCTGGAAGGTTGCACCCAAGTACCAGGGGACGAGAACTGAGATATATTGGCACACGTCTCCCGATCACACGGTTGATCATACTCTGGGTTCCACATGCATGTTTTAGCTGAAGGAAGAATCCCTTAAACCTGGAGAGTTGAGACCCGTGGAATGGGTACCATGCAATATGATTTCAAAGGGTCTTCGTTTGCTCACCGAACCTCTCCAATCCTATCACTGCTGCGTTTATATCCCTGTACACATGCGTGATTCTCTTTCAGAGACATAGCAATCCATAGGTTTTAAGATACTTACTAGTCAGGTACATTCTTAGGCGTTTAATATGGGGTGTTGAGTCCATTTCATTGAACAAGGAGTAGCACTTGTCTATTCCATATTTGGCTTAAGGAACTTTATCTGTGCTCATTTCAATCTCTGGTTTTATGCAGCACCCCAACTCACCTTTCCCCTTAAGCAAGCATAAGTTGGTTTTCTAAATTTGAGACCCTGTTCTGTTTTTTAATCCAGTTCCTGTGTAGCCAAGTTTACATTCCGTGTATTAGTGATATCTTATGATGTTTCTTTTTCTGTGTGACTTATTTCAGTTAGAATCATCATACCTGAACCCACTCATTTTCTGCTACAGGCCTGTTGACATAGATTTCATTGCTGAATGATATTGCATTGTACGTAAGTACCACAACTTCTTTATCCATTTTTCGCTTTCTGCGATATTGAACTTGTACCATAAACGAGGTTCTTGTAAACAGAGCCATCCCAAACTTTGGGGTGGCTGTGTCTTTTTTATTTTAATTTCCCTAAGCTATAGGACCATAAGTGGATTTGACCTAGGCTCTGTTGCTTTGGTTTTTAGATATTTCAGGAAACACCATACACTTCTCCCGAGTGGCTGTTGGCAATTTACATCCCACCCATCAGCATAACAGGGCTCCCTGTTCTCCATGGCCTGTCCTGCCTTTCTGGATTTTACACTTTTTTCAGATGGCCCTTTTGACTGGGGGGAAGTGAGACTTCATTGTAGTGCAGATTTCCTTTGCAAGCTTGCTTGGTTGGCCAAAAATGGTGTATGCGTTTTTTCCTGAATATATTCAGGAAAAAACGCATATGACATTTTTGGCCAAGTGCATCATTGTGGACGTTCTTCCTCTTTTCCTATGCTTTAAATGCAATTCCAGTCTACATATGAAATCGGTTTCCTGCAATTCTGCCCCGCTTTCAAGTCCTCTTGGCAGCCTTACTTCAGTATATTTTTGGACGATAGCTGTCATTTATAACTCTGCAGGTTTGTGAATTACAGTGCCCCTGAGCTCCTTTCTTCAACTCGCTTTCTTGTGAGCTGGCCGCAACACCGCAGGATAGATTCAGTCCCTAATCTGGTTCTGGCACGGCACGCTGAGCCTTTGGTTAATTCCTCTTCCTGGTGGGAAATGAGAGTTAAATTTGCCCGTCCAGACACCTCCAGCTAGTCTCTCATTGGTTCTCCCTATTCCTGTTCATCTTCCGCAGAAATTGCAAACTGGGCCAAACAGGACGTTAAAGGCACTGACTCTCCAAGTCGGGAGAGTGTTAGTAAAGTGTCTGGAATGTTACACCCGAGTACCAGGGGACGAGAACTGAGATATATTGGCACACGTCTCCCGATCACATGGTTGATCATACTCTGGGTTCCACATGCATGTTTTAGCTGAAGGAAGAATCCCTTAAACCTGGAGAGTTGAGACCCGTGGAATGGGTACCATGCAATATGATTTCAAAGGGTCTTCGTTTGCTCACCGAACCTCTCCAATCCTATCACTGCTGCGTTTATATCCCTGTACACATGCGTGATTCTCTTTCGGAGACATAGCAATCCATAGGTTTTAAGATACTTACTAGTCAGGTACATTCTTAGGCGTTTAATATGGGGTGTTGAGGCCATTTCATTGAACAAGGAGTAGCACTTGTCTATTCCATATTTGGCTTAAGGAACTTTATCTGTGCTCATTTCAATCTCTGGTTTTATGCAGCGCCCAAACTCACCTTCCCCTTAAGCAGGCATAAGTTGGTTTTCTAAATTTGAGACCCTGTTCTGTTTTGTAATCCAGTTCCTGTGTAGCCAAGTTTACATTCCGTTTATTAGTGATATCTTATGATGTTTCTTTTTCTGTGTGACTTATTTCAGTTAGAATCATCATACCTGAACCCACTCATTTTCTGCTACAGGCCTGTTGACATAGATTTCATTGCTGAGTGATATTGCATTGTACGTAAGTACCACAACTGCTTTATCCATTTTTCGCTTTCTGCGATATTGAACTTGTACCATAAACGAGGTTCTTGTAAACAGAGCCATCCCAAACTTTGGGGTGGCTGTGTCTTTTTGATTTTAATTTCCCTAAGCTATAGGACCATAAGTGGAATTGACCTAGGCTCTGTTACTTTCTTTTTTAGATGTTTCAGGAAACACCATACACTTCTCCCAAGTGAATATATTCAGGAAAAAACGCATACGCCCTGTTTGTCCAAGTGCATCATTGTGGACGTTCTGCCTCTTTTCCTATGCTTTAAATGCAATTCCAGTCTACCTCCTGAAATCGGTTTTCTGCAATTCTGCCCCGCTTTCAAGTCCTCTTGGCAGCCTTACTTCAGTATATTTTTGGACGATAGCTGTCATTTATAATTCTGCAGGTTTGTGAATTACAGGGCCCCTGAGCTCCTTTCTTCAACTCACTTTCTTGTGAGCTGGCCGCAACACCGCAGGATTGCTTCAGGCCCTAATCTTGTTCCGGCACGGCACGCTGAGCCTTTGGTTAATTCCTCTTCCTGGTGGGAAATGAGAGTTAAATTTGCCCGTCCAGACACCTCCAGCTAGTCTCTCATTGGTTCTCCCTATTCCTGTTCATCTTCTGCAGAAATTGCAAACTGGGCCAAACAGGAGGTTAAAGGCACTGACTCTCCAAGTCGGGAGAGTGTTAGTAAAGCGTCTGGAATGTTGCACCCGAGTACCAGGGGACGAGAACTGAGACATATTGGAACACGTCTCCCGATCACACGGTTGATCATACTCTGGGTTCCACATGCATGTTTCAGCTGAAGGAAGATTCCCTTAAAGTTGGAGAGTTGAGACCCGTGGAATGGGTACCATGCAATATGACTTCAAAGGGTTTTCATTTGCTCACCGAACCTCTCCAATCCTAACACTTCTGCGTTTATGTCCCTGTACACACGCTTGATTCTCTTTCAGAGACATAGCAATCCATAGGTTTTAAGATACTTACTAGTCAGGTACATTCTTAGGCGTTTAATATGCGGTTTTGAGTACATTTCGTTGAGCAAGTAGTAGCTCTTGTCTATTACATATTTGGGCTTGAGGAAATTTATCTGTGTTCATTTCAATCTCTGGTTTTATGCAGCACCCCAACTCACCTTTCCCCTTAAGCAAGCATAAGTTGATTTTCTAAATTTGAGACCCTGTTCTGTTTTGTAATCCAGTTCCTGTGTAGCCAATTCTACATTCCGTGTATTAGTGATATCTTATGATGTTTCTTTTTCTGTGTGACTTATTTCAGTTAGAATCATCATACCTGAATCCACTCTATGCTGTTACGGGCCTGATGACATAGATTTCATTGCTGAGTGATATTGCATTGTACGTAAGTACCACAACTTCTTTATCCATTTTTTACTTTCTGCGATATTGAACTTGTACCGTAAACGATGTTCTTGTAAACAGAGCCGTCCCAAACTTTGGGGTGGCTGTGTCTTTTTGATTTTAATTTCCCTAAGCTATAGGACCATAAGTGGAAGTGCCCTAGGCTCCGTTGCTTTGTTTTTTAGATGTTTCAGGAAACACCATACACTTCTCTCCAGTGGCTGTTGGCAATTTACATCCCGCCCATCAGCATAACAAGGCTCCAAGTTCTCTATGGACTCTCCTGCCTTTCTCGATTTTACACTTTTTTCAGATGGCCCTTTTGACCGGGGGGAAGTGAGACTTCATTGTAGTGCAGATTTCCTTTGCAAGCTTGCTTGGTTGGCCAAAAATGGTGTATGCGTTTTTTCCTGAATATATTCAGGAAAAAACGCATACGACATTTTTGGCCAAGTGCATCATTTTGGACGTTCTTCCTCTTTTCCTATGCGTTAAATGCAATTCCAGTCTCCCTCCTGAAATCGGTTTTCTGCAATTCTGCCCCGCTTTCAAGTCCTCTTGGCAGCCTTACTTCAGTATATTTTTGGACGATAGCTGTCATTTATAACTCTGCACGTTTGTGAATTACAGTGCCCGTGAGCTCCTTTCTTCAACTCGCTTTCTTGTGAGCGGGCCACAACACCGCAGGATTGCTTCAGGCCCTAATGTGGTTCCGGCACGGCACGCTGAGCCTTTGGTTAATTACGCTTCCTGGTGGGAAATGAGAGTTAAATTTGCCCGGCCAGACACCTCCAGCTAGTCTCTCATTGCTTCTACCTATTCCTGTTCATCTTCTGCAGAAATTGCAATCTGGGCCAAACAGGAGGTTAAAGGCACTGACTCTCCAAGTCAGGAGAGTGTTAGTAAAGCGTCTGGAATGTTGCACCCGAGTACCAGTGGACGAAAACTGAGACATATTTGAGAACGTCTCCTGATCACACGGTTGATCATACTCTGGGTTCCACATGCATGTTTCAGCTGAAGGAAGAATCCCTTAAACCTGGAGAGTTGAGACCCGTGGAATGGGTAGCATGTAATATGACTTCAAAGGGTCATTCTTTGCTCACCGAACCTCTCAAATCCTATCACTGCTGCGTTTATGCCCCTGTACACATGCTTGATTCTCTTTCGGAGACATAGCAATCCATAGGTTTTAAGATACTTACTAATCAGGTACATTCTTAGGCGTTTAATATGGGGTTTTGAGTCCATTTCGTTGAGCAAGGAGTAGCTCTTGTCTATTCCATATTTGGCTTAAGGAACTTTATCTGTGCTCATTTCAATCTCTGGTTTTATGCAGCACCCCAACTCACATTTCCCCTTAAGCAAGCATAAGTTGTTTTTCTAAATTTTAGACCCTGTTCTCTTTTGTAATCCAGTTCCTGTGTAGCCAAGTTTACATTCCGTGTATTAGTGATATCTTATGTTGTTTCTTTTTCTGTGTGACTTATTTCAGTTAGAATCCTCATACCTGAACCCACTCATTATGCTGCTATGGGCCTGATGAAATAGATTTCATTGCTGAGTGATATTGCATTGTACGTAAGTACCACAAATTCTTTATCCATTTTTCACTTTCTGCGATATTGAACTTGTACCGTAAACGAGGTTCTTGTAATCAGAGCCGTTCCAAACTTTGGGGTGGCTGTGTCTTTTTGATTTTAATTTCCCTAAGCTATAGGACCATAAGTGGAAGTGCCCTAGGCTCTGTTGCTTTGTTTTTTAGATGTTTCAGGAAACACCATACACTTCTCCCGAGTGGCTGTTGGCAATTTACAACCCACCCATCAGCATAACAAGGCTCCCAGTTCTCCATGGCCTGTCCTGCCTTTCTGGATTTTACACTTTTTTCAGATGGCCCTTTCGACCTGGGGGAAGTGAGACTACATTGTAGTGCAGATTTCCTTTGCAAGCTTGCTTGGTTGGCCAAAAAGGGCGTATGCGTTTTCTCCTGAATATATTCAGGAAAAAACGCATACGCCCTTTTTGGCCAAGTGCATCATTGTGGACGTTCTGCCTCTTTTCCTATGCTTTTAATGCAATTCCAGTCTACCTCCTGAAATCGGTTTCCTGCAATTCTGCCCCGCTTTCAAGTCCTCTTGGCAGCCTTACTTCAGTATATTTTTGGACGATAGCTGTCATTTATAACTCTGCAGGTTTGTGAATTACAGTGCCCCTGAGCTCCTTTCTTCAACTCGCTTTCTTGTGAGCTGCCCGGAACACCGCAGGATTGATTCAGGCCCAAATCTTGTTCCGCCATGGCACGCTGAGCCTTTGGTTAAATCCTCTTCCTGGTCGGAAATGAGAGTTAAATTTGCCCATCCAGACACTTCCAGCTAGTCTCTCATTGGTTCTCCCTATTCCTGTTCATCTTCCGCAGAAATTGCAAACTGGGCCAAACAGGAGGTTAAAGGCACTGACTCTCCAAGTCGGGAGAGGGTTAGTGAAGCATCTGGAATGTTGCACCCAAGTACCAGGTGACGAGAAATGAGACATATTTGAACACGTCTCAGGATCACACGGTTGATCATACTCTGGGTTCCACATGCGTGTTTTAGCTGAAGGAAGAATCCCTTAAACCTGGAGAGTTGAGACCCGTGGAATATGTACCATGCAATATGACTTCAAAGGGTCTTCATTTGCTCACTGAACCTCTCCAATCGTATCACTGCTGCGTTTATGCCCCTATACACACACTTGATTCTCTTTCGGAGACATAGCAATCCATAGGTTTTAAGATACTTACTAGTCAGGTACATACTTAGCCGTTTAATATGGGGTGTTGAGTCCATCTCGTTGAGCAAGGAGTAGCTCTTGTCTATTACATATTTGGCTTAATGAACTTTATCTGTGCTCATTTCAATATGTGTTTTTGTGCAGCACCCCAACTCACCTTTCCCCTTAAGCAAGCATAAGTTGGTTTTCTAAATTTGACACCTTATTCTGTTTTGTAATTCAGTTACTGTGTAGCAAGTTTACATTCCGTGTATTAGTGATATCTTATGATGTTTCTTTTTCTCTGTGACTTATTTCAGTTAGAATCATCATAACTGAATCCACACATTATGCTGCTATGGGCCTGATGACATAGATTTCATTGCTGAGTGATATTGCGTTGTACGTAAGTACCACAACTTCTTTATCCATTTTTCGCTTTCTGCGATATTGAACTTGTACCATAAACGAGGTTCTTGTAAACAGAGCCATCCCAAACTTTGGGGTGGCTGTGTCTTTTTGATTTTAATTTCCCTAAGCTATAGGACCATAAGTGGATTTGACCTAGGCTCTGTTGCTTTGTTTTTTAGATGTTTCAGGAAAAACCATACACTTCTCCCGAGTGGCTGTTGGCAATTTACATCCCACCCATCAGCATAACAGGGCTCCCAGTTCTCCATGGCCTGTCCTGCCTTTCTGGATTTTACACTTTTTTCAGATGGCCCTTTTGACTGGGGGGTAGTGAGACTTCATTGTAGTGCAGATTTCCTTTGCAAGCTTGCTTGGTTGGCCAAAAATGGTGTATGCGTTTTTTCCTGAATATATTCAGGGAAAAACGCATATGACATTTTTGGCCAAGTGCATCATTGTGGACGTTCTTCCTCTTTTCCTATGCTTTAAATGCAATTCCAGTCTACTCCTGAAATCGGTTTCCTGCAATTCTGCCCCGCTTTCAAGTCCTCTTGGCAGCCTTACTTCAGTATATTTTTGGACGATAGCTGTCATTTATAACTCTGCAGGTTTGTGAATTACAGTGCCCCTGAGCTCCTTTCTTCAACTCGCTTTCTTGTGAGCTGGCCGCAACACCGCAGGATTGCTTCAGGCCCAAATCTGTTTCCGGCACGGCACGCTGAGCCTTTGGTTAATTCCTCTTCCTGGTGGGAAATGAGAGTTAAATTTGCCCGTCCAGACACCTCCAGCTAGTCTCTCATTGGTTCTCCCTATTCCTGTTCATCTTCCGCAGAAATTGCAAACTGGGCCAAACAGGACGTTAAAGGCACTGACTCTCCAAGTCGGGAGAGTTTTAGTAAAGTGTCTGGAATGTTACACCCGAGTACCAGGGGACGAGAACTGAGATATATTGGCACACGTCTCCCGATCACATGGTTGATCATACTCTGGGTTCCACATGCATGTTTTAGCTGAAGGAAGAATCCCTTAAACCTGGAGAGTTGAGACCCGTGGAATGGGTACCATGCAATATGATTTCAAAGGGTCTTCGTTTGCTCACCGAACCTCTCCAATCCTATCACTGCTGTGTTTATACCCCTGTACACATGCTTGATTCTCTTTCGGAGACATAGCAATCCATAGGTTTTAAGATACTTACTAGTCAGGTACATTCTTAGGCGTTTAATATGGGGTGTTGAGTCCATTTCATTGAACAAGGAGTAGCACTTGTCTATTCCATATTTGGCTTAAGGAACTTTATCTGTGCTCATTTCAATCTCTGGTTTTATGCAGCACCCAAACTCACCTTCCCCTTAAGCAGGCATAAGTTGGTTTTCTAAATTTGAGACCCTGTTCTGTTTTGTAATCCAGTTCCTGTGTAGCCAAGTTTACATTCCGTGTATTAGTGATATCTTATGATGTTTCTTGTTTCTGTGTGACTTATTTCAGTTAGAATCATCATACCTGAACCCACTCATTTTCTGCTACAGGCCTGTTGACATAGATTTCATTGCTGAGTGATATTGCATTGTACGTAAGTACCACAACTGCTTTATCCATTTTTCGCTTTCTGCGATATTGAACTTGTACCATAAAAGAGGTTCTTGTAAACAGAGCCATCCCAAACTTTGGGGTGGCTGTGTCTTTTTGATTTTAATTTCCCTAAGCTATAGGACCATAAGTGGAATTGACCTAGGCTCTGTTGCTTTCTTTTTTAGATGTTTCAGGAAACACCATACACTTCTCCCGAGTGAATATATTCAGGAAAAAACGCATACGCCCTGTTTGTCCAAGTGCATCATTGTGGACGTTCTGCCTCTTTTCCTATGCTTTAAATGCAATTCCAGTCTACCTCCTGAAATCGGTTTTCTGCAATTCTGCCCCGCTATCAAGTCCTCTTGGCAGCCTTACTTCAGTATATTTTTGGACGATAGCTGTCATTTATAATTCTGCAGGTTTGTGAATTACAGGGCCCCTGAGCTCCTTTCTTCAACTCGCTTTCTTGTGAGCTGGCCGCAACACCGCAGGATTGCTTCAGGCCCTAATCTTGTTCCGGCACGGCACACTGAGCCTTTGGTTAATTCCTCTTCCTGGTGGGAAATGAGAGTTAAATTTGCCCGTCCAGATACCTCCAGCTAGTCTCTCATTGGTTCTCCCTATTCCTGTTCATCTTCTGCAGAAATTGCAAACTGGGCCAAACAGGAGGTTAAAGGCACTGACTCTCCAAGTCGGGAGAGTGTTAGTAAAGCGTCTGGAATGTTGCACCCGAGTACCAGGGGACGAGAACTGAGACATATTGGAACACGTCTCCTGATCACACGGTTGATCATACTCTGGGTTCCACATGCATGTTTCAGCTGAAGGAAGATTCCCTTAAAGTTGGAGAATTGAGACCCGTGGAATGGGTACCATGCAATATGACTTCAAAGGGTCTTCATTTGCTCACCGAACCTCTCCAATCCTAACACTTCTGCGTTTATGTCCCTGTACACACGCTTGATTCTCTTTCAGAGACATAGCAATCCATAGGTTTTAAGATACTTACTAGTCAGGTACATTCTTAGGCGTTTAATATGCGGTGTTGAGTACATTTCGTTGAGCAAGTAGTAGCTCTTGTCTATTACATATTTGGCTTAAGGAACTTTATCTGTGCTCATTTCAATCTCTGGTTTTATGCAGCACCCCAACTCACCTTTCCCCTTAAGCAAGCATAAGTTGGTTTTCTAAATTTGAGACCCTGTTCTGTTTTTTAATCCAGTTCCTGTGTAGCCAATTCTACATTCCGTGTATTAGTGATATCTTATGATGTTTCTTTTTCTGTGTGACTTATTTCAGTTAGAATCATCATACCTGAATCCACTCTATGCTGTTACGGGCCTGATGACGTAGATTTCATTGCTGAGTGATATTGCATTGTACGTAAGTACCACAACTTCTTTATCCATTTTTCACTTTCTGCGATATTGAACTTGTACCGTAAACGATGTTCTTGTAAACAGAGCCGTCCCAAACTTTGGGGTGGCTGTGTCTTTTTGATTTTAATTTCCCTAAGCTATAGGACCATAAGTGGAAGTGCCCTAGGCTCCGTTGCTTTGTTTTTTAGATGTTTCAGGAAACACCATACACTTCTCTCCAGTGGCTGTTGGCAATTTACATCCCGCCCATCAGCATAACCAGGCTCCCAGTTCTCCATGGACTGTCCTGCCTTTCTCGATTTTACACTTTTTTCAGATGGCCCTTTTGACCGGGGGGAAGTGAGACTTCATTGTAGTGCAGATTTCCTTTGCAAGCTTGCTTGGTTGGCCAAAAATGGTGTATGCGTTTTTTCCTGAATATATTCAGGAAAAAACGCATACGACATTTTTGGCCAAGTGCATCATTTTGGACGTTCTTCCTCTTTTCCTGTGCTTTAAATGCAATTCCAGTCTCCCTCCTGAAATCGGTTTCCTGCAATTCTGCCCCGCTTTCAAGTCCTCTTGGCAGCCTTACTTCAGTATATTTTTGGACGATAGCTGTCATTTATAACTCTGCAGGTTTGTGAATTACAGTGCCCCTGAGCTCCTTTCTTCAACTCGCTTTCTTGTGAGCTGGCCGCAACACCGCAGGATTGCTTCAGGTCCTAATGTGGTTCCGGCACGGCACGCTGAGCCTTTGGTTAATTCCTCTTTCTCGTGGGTAATGAGAGTTAAATTTGCCCGTCCAGACACCTCCAGCTAGTCTCTCATTGGTCCTCCCTATTCCTGTTCATCTTCCGCAGAAATTGCAAACTGGGCCAAACAGGAGGTTAAAGGCACTGACTCTCCAAGTCGGGAGAGTGTTAGTAAAGCGTCTGGAATGTTGCACCCGAGTACCAGGGGACGAAAACTGAGACATATTTGAACACGTCTCCCGATCACACGGTTGATCATACTCTGGGTTCCACATGCATGTTTCAGCTGAAGGAAGAATCCCTTAAACCTATAGAGTTGAGAACCGTGGAATGGGTACCATGCAATATGACTTTAAAGGGTCTTCATTGGCTCACCGAACCTCTCCAATCCTATCACTGCTGCGTTTATGCCCCTGTACACACGCTTGATTCTCTTTCGGAGGCATAGCAATCCATAGGTTTTAAGATACTTCCTAGTCAGGTATATTCTTAGGCGTTTAATATGGGGTGTTGAGTCCATTTCGTTGAGCAAGGAGTAGCTCTTGTCTATTACATATTTGGCTTAAGGAACTTTATCTGTGCTCATTTCAATCTCTGGTTTTATGCAGCACCCCAACTCACCTTTCCCCTTAAGCAAGCATAAGTTGGTTTTCTAAATTTGAGACCCTGTTCTGTTTTGTAATCCAGTTCCTGTGTAGCCAAGTTTATATTCCGTGTATTAGTGATATCTTATGATGTTTCTTTTTCTGTGTGACTTATTTCAGTTAGAATCATCATACCTGAACCCACTCATTTTCTGCTACAGGTCTGTTGACATAGATTTCATTGCTGAGTGATATTGCATTGTACGTAAGTACCACAACTTCTTTATCCATTTTTCGCTTTCTGCGATATTGAACTTGTACCATAAACGAGGTTCTTGTAAACAGAGCCATCCCAAACTTTGGGGTGGCTGTGTCTTTTTTATTTTAATTTCCCTAAGCTATAGGACCATAAGTGGATTTGACCTAGGCTCTGTTGCTTTGTTTTTTAGATGTTTCAGGAAACACCATACACTTCTCCCGAGTGGCTGTTGGCAATTTACATCCCGCCCATCAGCATAACAGGGCTCCCAGTTCTCCATGGCCTGTCCTGCCTTTCTGGATTTTATACTTTTTTCAGATGACCCTTTTGACTGGGGGGAAGTGAGACTTCATTGTAGTGCAGATTTCCTTTGCAAGCTTGCTTGGTTGGCCAAAAATGGCGTATGCGTTTTTTCCTGAATATATTCAGTAAAAACCGCATACGCCCTTTTTGGCCAAGTGCATGATTGTCGATGTTCTGCCTCTTTTCCTATGCTTTAAATGCAATTCCAGTCTACCTCCTGAAATCGGTGTCCTGCAATTCTGCCCTGCTTTCAAGTCCTCTTGGCAACCTTATTTCAGTATATTTTTGGACGATAGCTGTCATTTATAAGTCTGCAGGTTTGTGAATTACAGTGCCCCTGAGCTCCTTTCTTCAACTCGCTTTCTTGTGAGCTGGCCGCAACACCGCAGGATTGCTTCAGGCCCTAATCTGGTTCCGGCACGGCACGCTGAGCCTTTGGTTAATTCCTCTTCCTGGTGGGAAATGAGAGTTAAATTTGCCCGTCCAGACACCTCCATCTTGTCTCTCATTGGTTCTCCCTATTCCTGTTCATCTTCCGCAGAAATTGCAAACTGGGCCAAACAGGAGGTTAAAGTCACTGACTTTCCAAATCGGGAGAGTGTTAGTAAAGCGTCTGGAATGTTGCACCCGAGTACCAGGGGACGAACACTGAAACATATTTGAACACGTCTCCCTATCACACGGTTGATCATACTCTGGATTCCACATGCGTGTTTTAGCTGAAGGAAGAATCCCTTAAACCTGGAGAGTTGAGATCCGTGGAATGGGTACCATGCAATATGACTTCAAAGGGTCTTCATTTGCTCACTGAACCTCTCCAATCCTATCAGTGCTGCTTTTATGCAACTGTACACACGCTTGATTCTCTTTCAGAGACATAGCAATCCATAGGGTTTAAGATACTTACTAGTCAGGTACATTCTTCGGTGTTTAATATGGGGTGTTGAGTCCATTTCGTTGAGCAAGGAGTATCTCTTGTCTATTCCATATTTGGCTTAAGGAACATTATCTGTGCTCATTTCAATCTCTGGTTTTATGCAGCACCCCAACTCACCTTTCCCCTTAAGCAATCATAAGTTGGTTTTCTAAATTTGAGAACTTATTCTGTTTTGTAATTCAGTTCCTTTGTAGCAAGTTTACATTCCGTGTATTAGTGATATCTTATGATGTTTCTTTTTCTGTGTGACTTATTTCAGTTAGAATCATCATACCTGAATCCACTCATTATGCTGCTACGGGCCTGATGACATAGATGTCATTGCTGAGTGATATTGCATTGTACGTCAGTACCACAACTTCTTTATCCATTTTTCGCTTTCTGCAATATTGAACTTGTCCCGTAAACGAGGTTCTTGTAAACAGAGCCGTCCCAAACTTTGGGGTGGCTGTGTCTTTTTGATTTTAATTTCCCTAAGCTATAGCACCATAAGTGGAAGTGCCCTAGGCTCTGTTGCTTTGTTTTTTAGATGTTTCAGGAAACACCATACACTTCTCCCGAGTGGCTGTTGGCAATTTACATCCCACTCATCAGCATAACCAGGCTCCCAGTTCTCCATGGCCTGTACTGCCTTTCTGCATTTTACACTTTTTTCAGATGGCCCTTTTTACCAGGGGGAAGTGAGACTTCATTGTAGTGCAGATTTCCTTTGCAAGCTTGCTTGGTTGGCCAAAAAGGGCGTATGCGTTTTTTCCTGAATATATTCAGGAAAAAACGCATACGCCCTTTTTGTTCAAGTGCATCGTTGTGGACGTTCTGCCTCTTTTCCTATGCTTTAAATGCAATTCCAGTCGACCTCCTGAAGTCGGTTTCCTGCAATTTTGCCCCGCTTTCAAGTCCTCTTGGCAGCCTTACTTCAGTATATTTTTGGACGATGGCTGTCATTTATAACTCTGCAGGTTTGTGAATTACAGTGCGCCTGAGCTCCTTTCTTCAATTCGCTTTCTTTTGAGCTGCCCGCAACACTGCAGGATTGCTTCAGGCCCTAATCTGGTTCTGGCACGGGATGCTGAGTCTTTGGTTAATTCCTCTTCCTGGTGGGAAATGAGAGTTAAATTTGCCTGTCCAGACACCTCCAACTAGTCTCTCATTGGTCCTCACTATTCCTGTTCATCTTCCACAGAAATTGCAAACTTGGCCAAACAGGAGGTTAAAGGCACCGACTCTCCAAGTCGGGAGAGTGTTAGTAAAGCATCTGGAATGTTGCACCCGAGAACCAGGGGACGGGAACTGAGACATATTTGAACACATCTCCCGATCACACAGTTGATCATACTCTGGGTTCCACATGCGTGTTTTAGCTGAAGGAAGAATCCCTTAAACCTGGAGAGTTGAGACCCGTCGAATAGGTACCATGCAATATGACTTCAAAGGGTCTTCATTTGCTCACCGAACCTCTCCAATCCTATCACTGCTGCGTTTATGCCCCTGTACACACGCTTGATTCTCTTTTGGAGACATAGCAATCCATAGGTTTTAAGATACTTACTAGTCAGGTACATACTTAGGCGTTTAATATGGGGTGTTGAGTCCATCTCGTTGAGCAAGGAGTAGCTCTTGTCTATTCCATATTTGGCTTAAGGAACTTTATCTGTGCTCATTTCAATCTCTGGTTTTATGCAGCACCCCAACTCACCTTTCCCCTTAAGCAAGCATAAGTTGGTTTTCTAAATTTGAGACCTTATTCTGTTTTGTAACTCTGTTCCTGTGTAGCAAGTTTACATTCCGTGTATTAGTGATATCTTATGATGTTTCTTTTTCTGTGTGACTTATTTCAGTTAGAATCATCATGCCTGAATCCACTCATTATGCTGCTACGGGCCTGATGACATAGATTTCATTGCTGAGTGATATTGCATTGTACGTAAGTACCACAACTTCTTTATCCATTTTTCGCTTTCTGCAATATTGAACTTGTCCCGTAAACGAGGTTCCCTTAAACAGAGCCGTCCCAAACTTTGGGGTGGCTGTCTCTTTTTGATTTTAATTTCCCTAAGCTATAGCACCATAAGTGGAAGTGCCCTAGGCTCTGTTGCTTTGTTTTTTAGATGTTTCAGGAAACACCATACACTTCTCCCGAGTGGCTGTTGGCAATTTACATCCCACCCATCAGCATAACAATGCTCCCAGTTCTCCATTGCCTGTCCTGCCTTTCTGGATTTTACACTTTTTTCAGATGGCCCTTTTTACCAGGGGGAAGTGAGACTTCATTGTAGTGCAGATTTCCTTTGCAAGCTTGCTTGGTTGGCCAAAAAGGGCGTATGCGTTTTTTCCTGAATATATTCAGGAAAAAACGCATACGCCCTTTTTGGCCAAGTGCATCATTGTCGTCGTTCTGCCTCTTTTCCTATGCTTTAAATGCAATTCCTGTCTACCTCCTGAAATAGGTTTCCTGCAATTCTGCCTTGCTTTCAATGCCTCTTCATAGCCTTACCTCAATATAGTTTTTGAAAATAGTTGGCCTTTATAACTCTGCACGTTTTTGAATTGCAGTGGCCCTTAGCTCCATTTTTCAGCTCATATTTTTGTGATCTTGCCTCATAACCACAGGATTCCTTCAGGCCCTATTCTTCTTCTGGGGCACCTTGCTGTGCCTTTGGTTTATTCTTCTTACTGATGTGAAATTAGAGTGACATGTGCCCATTGAAACCGCTACAGCTTGTTTCTCACTGGTTCCCCCTATTCCCATTCATCCTCCGCACTAACTGCAGACTGTGCGATACCAGAACTTAAAGGCATTGACTCTCCATGTGAGGATGTTGTTAGTAAAGCGGCTGGAATGTCGATCCGGAGCCCCAGGAGAGGAAAAATGAGGTGCGTTTTAGAAACCTTTCCCGATCATATGGTATACCAGTCGCTGGGTTTCCCAAGCATGGTTTAGCTGTAGGAAGATTCCCTTCAACCTGGATTGTTGGGACCCTTGGAATGAGTAGCATGAAGTATTGCATTAAACTTTTGGCAGTTGCTCACCAAAACTCACCAATCCTCTCAGCCCCAAGTGTCCAGCCTTATGTGTTATCCAGCTGTGGGTTTATATGTGGTCAATCCAGGTTGCATCACAGCCCCTGAGCAAATTTTGTAAGAATTTTTCTCTCTTTCATTGTTTCTGCGTTTTGTTTTTAAAATTTATTTCTATAATGGGGTTTAGCTCATTTTCACTGCTGTGTTTGTGCCGCTCTGCACACACTTGATTCCCTTATGGAGATATATCAATACATGGATTTTAAGATTCTTATTACTCAGATATATTTCTCTGCGGTTTATAAGGTGTGTTGAGGCCAGTTCATTGAGCAAGGTGTAGATCTTGTCTAATATCTATTTGGTTTATTGAACGGTATCTGTGCTAATTTCAAACTCTGCTTTTATGCATCACCCCACCTCTCCTTTCCCCTTAAGCTGACATAAGTGTGTTTTCTAAATGTGAGACACTGTTCTGTAATTCATTTCTTGTGCAGCCATATTTACCCTCCCTCTATAAGTGATATCTTATGATATGTTTCTTTTTCTGTTTGACTTATTTCAAGTAGTATTATCGGACCTAAATCCACTCTTTATCCTTCTACTAGCCTTATTACATTGATTTCATGGTGAAGAGATATTCCATTGTACATAAGTACCACATCTTCTTTATCCATTGTTCTCTTTCCTGGGATATTTAAGGTGTACTGAAGTTGAGGTTCTTGTAAACAGAGTAGCCCTAAACTGTGGTGTGCTTGTGTCTTGTTGATTTTTAGACTTCCCTAGATATATTCCCATGATTGGAAGTGTCCTATGCTCTGTAGCTCTGTTTTTTAGATGATTTAGGAACCACCATACACTTCTCCAGAGTGGCTCTCGGCAGTTCACACACTGCCCATCAGCGTATAAAGGCTCCCTGTTCTCCATGGCCTGTCCTGCATTTCTGGTTTTTACAATTTTTTAGGATGGCCCTTTTGACCGGTGGGAAATGAGACTTCTTTGTTGTGCACATTTGCATTGCTTGCTTGCTTCGTTGCCCATAAAGTGCGTATGCGTTTTTTCCTGGATATAATCAGGAAAAACGCATACGCCCTTTTGGGCCAACTGCATCATTGTCGAAATTCTGCCGCTTTTCATGTGCTTTAAAGACGAGTCCAATCTATCTCTTGAAATCTGTTTCTTGCAATTCTGTCTTGCATTCAGATCCTCTTCTTTGCCTTACCTCAACATAGTTTTGGACGTTAGTTTTCATTTATAACTCTGCAGGTTTGTGAATTGCAGTGACCCTGAGCTCCATTTTTTAAGTTGCTCTTTTGTGAGCTGGCCTCAAACCCGCAGGATTGCTTCAGGCCCTATTTTGGCTCCGGCGAGGCGGGCTGAGCCTTTTTTCAATTCTTATTCTTAATGGGAAATTAGAGTGATATGTGCCCGTCCAAACCCCTACAACTATTCTCTCATTGGTTCCCCCTCTTCCCGTTCATCCTCCTCACAATTTGCAAAATGTGTGAAACAGAAGTTGAAATGTGCTGATTCTCCAAGTGGGGAGATTCTAAGTAACGTGGCTGGAATGGTGAACAGGAGCACCAGGAGAGGATAAATGAGCTGCATTTTAGACACATCTCCCGATCACATGGTGTACAGTCCTCTGGGTTTTCCATGCATGTTTTAGCTGTAGGAAGATCCCTTGAACCTGCAGATTTGGGACCCATTGAATGGGTACCAGGTAGTATTACTTTAAAGGGTGTGCATTTCCTCACCCAACCTCACATTTCTCTTAGTGCAAACAGTTTCCAGCCTTATGTCTCATCCTGCTGTGGGTCTAGATGTGTTCAATCCATGTTGCATCACCGTCCCTGAGGAAAAGTTGTAAGAGGTTTTCTCTGTCTCTCTGTCATTTATTTTTTTCAATTTGTTACTATATTGGTTACAGCTGATTTTCAAAGCTCTGTTTCTTGCTGCTGTACATCCACTTGATTCACGTACAGAGAGACATCAGTAAATTCTTTTTCAGATTCTTACCAGTCGTATATATTCTTTTCCGGTGACTTGAGTGTGCTGAGTGCAGTTCTTTTAGCTACCGTGTAGGCTTTGTTGATTATCAGTTTGGTATTTGGAATGGTATCTTTGCTAATTTCAACCTCCTGGATGATGCCTCACCCCTCCCCACCTTTCCCGTTTAGCAGCCTTATGCGTGTTTCCTACATATTTGACTATGTTTTTGTTTTGTAATTTATTTCATGTGTAGCCATTTTGGATTCCACCTTTAAGTGATATCTTATGATATGTGTCTTTTTCTTTTTGAATTATGTCACTTAGAATGATCATACGTAACTCCTCCGGAGTTGTTACAACTGGCCATAGTTCATTGATTTCCAGGCTGAATAATATTCCACTCTACCTAAGTACCACATCTCTATCCATTTTTTCTCTCCAGAGACATTTAAGTTATATCCTAGTCGAGGATCTTTTAAACAGAGAGGGGGTAAACATTGGGGTGCCTGTGTCCTCTCGATTTTTGTTTTTCCCAAGATATACGCCCATGAGTGCAAGTGCCCTATGCTCTGTAGCTCATTTTTTAGATGCTTTAGTAAACACAATACACTTCTCCAGAATGGCCGTTGGCAATATACATTTCCACTATAAGTCTCACAGGGCTCCCTCTTCTCCTTGCCCTGTCCTGCATTTCTGTTGTTTACGCTTTATGAGGATGGCTCTTCTGACTGATGCGAAGTGATATCTTTTGTAGTATTGACTTCCAGTGCCCACCTGTTTGCTTGGCTAAAAAAGTGTATGCCCTTTTCTTGAATATATACAGAAAAAAACGCATACACCCTTTTTGGCCAACTGCAATGTTGGCAATGTTCAGCTCCTTTTCTCGTGCTTAATGGCGAGTCCTTTCTACCTCCTCAGATCCCTTTCCTGCCATTCTCCCTTGCTTACAAGTCCTTTTCTCTGACTTTCCTCAAGACATTTTTCAGTGATGGATATTTTCAACTCTGCAGTTTCGTGAATTTTACTGCCCCTGAGTTCCATTGTTCAACTTGTGTTTATGGGAACTGGCCACAAAGCAGCAGGATTTCCTCAAGCCCTATACTGTTTCCATGGGCAACCCTAGCCTTTGGTCAATTCGTCTTCCTGGTTGGAAATTAGAGTGACATGTGCCTGTCTGAACACCTAGGACTTGTCTCTCATTGTTCCTCATCCTTCCGCTTCATCCTCTGGACAAATTCCAAACTGTACGCAACAGGATGTTGACAGTGCTGACATCTCCAAGTGGGGAGACTGTTAGTAAAGACGCTGGAGGGGTGAACCCGAGCACCAGGAGATGAGGAGATGAGATGCCTTTTCCAAACTCTTCCCGATCAGACGGTATACCATCCTCTGGGTGTGACAGACATGTTTTAGCAGTAGGAAGAGTCCCATTCATGTAAGGAGAACACCAGGGCTTTTTCAAAATCAGTGTCTGCCCGAAACCCAAACTGGGGAATTTTTTAAGCTACGGCTACACATATGTTCATTAAGGGCCTGGGGAAGTAGGCAGAGTCCAAACTTTAGATGATTGAAGTCTTCAGGGTCAGAAGCACTCACCACCAGCTTCCCTTAGGTTACACTTTAACTGTCATTGATAGATGACAATGACAATAAAAATATCTATTCTTTTCCAGATTATTTCCCCTTATAGCTTATTGCAAAATGTTGAGTGTAGTTCCCTGTGCTATACAGTAGTTCCTTGTTGATGATCTATTTTATACATAGCAGTGTGTATGTGTTAATCCCAAACTGTTAATTTATCCCTCCTCCCACCTTTCCCCTTTGGTAATAATAAATTATAAGATTTTATACTTCTCAGAAATGGGGGAGCTGAAAGAGAGGTATCATTTTCAATGGAAAAGCATTTAAAACAAGATTGAAGCTTTAACCAAGATTATTAGATGTACATCCTTGGAAAGAAATCACTTCGTTTCTCTAATATTGACCTGACAAATAAGACAAACCTTTTCACTGAACTTGCTTATAATAAAGTGATGGAAATATCAAATGGAAGTGTTAGAAACATCTTATTTTACCCGAGCCTTATACACTGTTCTATGTTAACTACAGTTTGGCTCACACATCTGTTCATTGAGGTTACAATAGTCTCAATTTCTGTTACTGATCCTCCAGAGTGGACCCCAACAAGTGTCCCCCTGCCCAGTGTCATTGGGGCCAACAGATCGAGACTGAGTTTGGTTCACAAGCAAAGGAAACTTTATATTTTGATCAGAGAATGGAGAGGTGAGAGCATGCACTACCCCGTGGGCTGTGGGCTGAGCTGTTGTGTAGAGATCCTGTCAGAGTCAGTGGGAGGGAGGGGGCGGAGCTCTCGAGGGCCGGGTTGGCTGCAGCTCAGGCTCTATATCGCGGAGTCTGCACTGGGCCCCAGGAGCTGAGGTGTCGTCCCAGCCATTCTGCACTAGGAAATCTGGTCTGAAGTGCCGGGTGTGGAACCTCTGCATGCGGGACCCTAGGAGCACATGAAATTAGACAAAGCACAAAGGATAAAAAAGGTTAGACTTGACTTTATTGCCCAGATTCTATTTTTATCTCCCAGGGATTTTTAATGGGCTTTGCTGGGGACAAACCCCTCCTCTGCCTTTTGTCCCGTTCCTCATTCTTGGAGTGCTGAGGGTGCAGACCCTTCTTCTGTAACTGCTGAGTGCTGAGTTGGGAGCCCTCATACCCGGGGGTGAGGGTCAGAGCTTCTCCCCAGCAGCCTCCAGGTGACGTTGATTGTCCCCAGGCCCCCTGCCTCCCTGCTCGTCCACCTGAGCACCAGCATTGGAAGTGTTATAGATTCTAATGACCTTTAAGGGTCCAGGAAAGAGATGTGCAGAGACGCTGTGGGGGCCGGTTTCACCCCGCCCCACATTTGTTCGGCCACCTTAGGCTGACCGTTTCTGCCAGCCTAGATGCTCTGACCAGTAGTCTGCGCTTTCTTCAATTAGGCCCCTGAATTAACGTACAAACAGCACCAGGTGTCAGAGCCCTGCCTGCTCAACTCCCAGACAGTCCAGGGTCAGTGGTGATCAAGGACCATGATGGCCACTGAGCCAACAGCCTTTTGAAGTAAACAGGAGTCCAGCCGGTCTTATTGGCCACCATCATCACGGTGTCTGTAGGCTTTTCTATGGTGACAGTGTGATATACGGTTCCCCCGCCAAGATTATTAGCTCCCCTCTGCGTGCGCAGTAGTCTACTCTTTTGGGACACACTCTTGTTGTTTTATGAGAGAAACTCCAGGTCAAGTGATGTTCACACGAGTCGTCATGGTGCCCTGTTGCCCCCGGTTATCTCTCTGGATGTTGGAGTTGGAGGGCCTCCTCACTCGAGGTTGGTGTGCCCACGGAGCGAACCCTGCAACTTCAGGGCATGGTTGGTGGTTAGGATCACCACGTGGGGTCCTTTTCCCTTAGGAGGGAGGTGGCCTTTTGGGCTGCTGATTTCCAGGTTTTTAGATACCGCCAGTATCTTGGCCAGATGTGGCAGTGGGCCAAGCCCCTTGGTGCCCGTAGTTTATCCTACCTGGATGGCATTCTTGCATTGTTCCATTTCAAGTGGTCCCAGTTTTTGCACTAATTCTCCAATGGCGATTCACCTTTCACCGGGAATGTAAAGGTCAAAGGGTTTAGCTAAATTAGGGAGTTCCAGGGCAAGGGTCTGAATTGACTGCTCTTTCCATTCTTGAAAGGCCACTTCTGGATTCTATTCAAAAGGATCATCATCTTTTCCTTTCAGTGTTTCATATAGAGGCCCAGCTAGTAGACTGTAGTTAGGGATCCAGAAGCAGCAAACCCTGGCCTCCCCAGGAACCCCTAAGCTGTCTTCTAGTTTTAGAAAGGGGTAAGGCTGAAAATGGTTTCTTCCCTTTCCTGGGATGGGCTTCTCCGACCTTCTGTGAGAACGAAGCCCAGGCAGGTCACTGCAGTCTGTGATATTTGAGCTTTTTCTTGGACAACTTCTATCCTTTATTGGCTTGGTAGTTCAGAGGCCTCCTTAGTAGGGCTGGCGATCAGAATGTCGTCTGCGTACTGAAGGAGGGTTTCCTTTCCCAGAGGTAGAACTTTTAGGTCTTTAGCTAAGCTTTCCCCAAAGATGGTGTGGGAATTTTTGCACCCTTGGGGCAAGACGGCCCGGAAGTATTGTTTTAGTTGTATGTTGAGTCCTGCCACTCACAAGCCAAAATTTCTTGTGACTCTGGGACTAATGGAATACAAAAGAAGGCATCATTGAAGACTAATACAGAATACCATGTCCTGGTGGTTGGTAGAATGACCAGCAGGGTGTAGGAATTAGGAGCAGCTGGAGGTATATCCTCGGTGGCTTCACTGACTGTCCTGACATCCTTTACCAGGTCCCCAGCAGCCCATGGGGCTCTCGTGGTCAGACCAATCCCAGAATATGGAGCTCACCTGGGCAGGTACCCCACCCCCACACCAGCCCATGGGGCTCTCGTGGTCAGGCCCCTCCCAGGATACAGAGCTACCCTTGCAGGTACCGTGGCAGGGCTGGGCACACAGGAACCGTGCACATAGCCCTCATTGCAGAGCACCCCCAGCTCACCTGTCGCTCAGAGCTGACACAGAGCACCTCAGAGCAGGACTTGAACTAACAAACAGCAGCTGCGACAGGTCTGTGACCCTGGGCATCACTCTGTGCGGCCTCCCTCCACCTGGTCTTCCAGAGACTTCCACTGCACCCGGGGCACCAGGCCTCTGTCTCCAACCACCACCCACCCCTCCTCTCCCTGACTCCTGGGTTCCTCTCATTAGGAGAGGGTTTTCTTGAAGTTGTCTCCCACTCATGGGCCAGATAAAATGATTAGAAAACAAGCCAAAGCTGCAGCCCCTTGTCTATCCTGACTCTCAGGAGCCCACACCTGTTCCTTGGACCTGGCCGGTTCAGCAAGTTCCATTTTCTGCAACTGTGAGCCCCTGAGGGATGATGATTGGCTGACCTGGGCAGCCTTACCGTGCCGGCCAGCCCTCCCCAGGTGTGCCTGGGTTGAGATCAATATAAATACCACTCCAGGCAGCAAGAGGCCCTGCAGCCGTGCCTGACGCCATTTTCTCTGCCCTGTCAGCAGTCTCGGGGCTGGGCTGGTGGGAGGGAGTGAGAGGCCACGGCTTTGTGGGTGGCCCAGTGTGAGTGGGGCTCTGCTGGACTTTCTGCAGCAGTTGCCAGGCTGCCACCTGCTAAAGAAGAGGATGTGTCACCCATACCTGCTGCTGGAATTTCTCCCTGGGCAGAGGTGAGGAAGGAAAAAAGCAGTGGGGGCAGGGACAGGACGGGTATCTCAGGCAGGGAAATGGAAATCTTCCAGAAGAGCACCCAGGGCCAGGACCATCCTGGCTGGCCTGCAGGCACCAAGTCGGCCGGTATGCTGTCACTCGTGTGGCTCTATGGCCCTTCCTCTAGGCTTTCAAGTCCTTGTATATATTCAGGTGTTTTACCTGGGACGGGTGGGAATAGTTCAGCAGCAACTGGCCTGGGGCTCAGCTCACGTTTACTCACAGATGCCTCGGCACAGTGCCCCAGCTTTGCAATGAGGACGCTTGTTGCATGGGGGCTGCTGGCTGAATGGGAGACGATTCCCCACCACTGACCAACTTCAGAATTGTTTACAACTGGAGCAAGTGCCCTGATACGGTTTTCCTCTGTGGAACTGGTGGGTTCTGTGTTTTTTTTCTCTTTTTCGTTTTTGGTTCAAGGTAGATTTTATTCCTCTTTTTTGTATTTACAGATATAAGCATAGAAATAATTTATTCATATAAATACATGTATGTGAAGGGAATAATTGTTTTTTCTGTTTTATTTTTTTAATTTTATTTCTTTTTAATTTTGAATTTTATTTTATATTTTTATACAGCAGGTTCTTATTGGTTATCTATTTTATACATATAAATGTATACATGCCAATCCCAGTCTCTCAACTCCTCCCACCACCAACCCCCCCAACAGCTTTCCCCCCTTGTTGTCCATACGTTTGTTGTCTACATCTGTTGCTCTATTTATGCCTTGCAAAATGGTTAATCTGTACAGTTTTTCTAGGTTCCACATATATGCATGAATATACAAGATTTGTTTTTCTCTTTCTGACTTACTTCACTCTGTATGACAGTCTCTAGATCCATCGACGTCTCTACAAATGACTAATTTCATTCCTTTTCATGGCTTAGTAATATTCCATTTTATATATGTACCACTGCTTTATGCATTCGTCTGTCTGTGGGCATTTAGGTTGCTTCCATTACCTCGATATTGTAAAGAGTGATACAATGAACATTGCGGTGAATGTCTCTTTTTGATTTATGGTTTTGTCTGGGTATATGTCCAGAACTGGGATTGCTGTATCATATGGTAATTCTACTGTTAGTTTCTTAAGAAACTCCATATTGTTCTCCATAGTGACTGTATCAATTTATATTCCCAACAATAGTGGAAGAGGGTTCCTTTTCTCCACACCCTTTCCAGCATTTTTTGTTTGTAGATTTTCTGATGATGCCCATTCTACCAGGTGTGAGGTGATACCTCATTGTTGAGTCCATTTTGTTGAGCAAGGGGTAGGTCTTGTCTATTACATATTTAGCTTATGGAACGGTATCTGTGCTAATTTCAAACTCTGCTTTTATGCAGCACCACAACTCACCTTCCCCCTTAAGCAAGCATAAGTTGGTTTTCTAAACATGAGACCCTGTTCTGTTTTGTAATTCAGTTCATGTGTAACCAAGTTCACATTCCATGTATTAGTGATACCTTATGATGTTTCTCTTTCTGTGTGACTTTTTTCACTTAGAATCACCGTGCCTCAATCCACTCATTATGCTGGTACGGGCCTGGTGACATAGTTTTCATTGCTGAGAGGTATTCTGTTGTACATAAGTACCGCAACTTCTTTATCCATTATTTGCTCTCTGGCATATTTAACTTGTGCTGAAGAAGAGGTTCCTGTAAAAGACCCGTCCCAAATTTTGGGGTGGCTGTGTCTTTTTGATTTTAATTTCCCTAAGCTATAGGACCATAAGTGGAAGTGCCCTAGGCTCTGTTGCTTTGTTTTTTAGATGTTTCAGGAAACACCATACACTTCTCCCGAGTGGCTGTTGGCAATTTACATCCCGCCCATCAGCATAACAAGGCTCCCAGTTCTCCATGGCCTGTCCTGCCTTTCTGGATTTTACACTTTTTTCAGATGGCCCTTTTGACTGGGGGAAGTGAGACTTCATTGTAGTGCAGATTTCCTTCGCAAGCTTGCTTGGTTGGCCAAAAAGGGCGTATGCGTTTTCTCATGAATATATTCAGGAAAAAACGCATACGCCCTTTTTGGCCAAGTGCATCATTGTGGAGGTTCTGCCTCTTTTCCTATGCTTTAAATGCAATTCCAGTCTACCTCCTGAAATCGGTTTCCTGCAATTCTGCCCCGCTTTCAAGTCCTCTTGGCAGCCTTACTTCAGTATATTTTTGGACGATAGCTGTCATTTATAACTCTGCAAGTTTGTGAATTACAGTGCCCCTGAGCTCCTTTCTTCAACTCGCTTTCTTGTGAGCTGGCCGCAACACCACAGGATTGATTCAGGCCCTAATCTTGTTCCGCCATGGCACGCTGAGCCTTTGGTTAATTCCTCTTCCTGGTCGGAAATGAGAGTTAAATTTGCCCGTCCAGACACTTCCAGCTAGTCTCTCATTGGTTCTCCCTATTCCTGTTCATATTCCGCAGAAATTGCAAACTGGGCCAAACAGGAGGTTAAAGGCACTGACTCTCCAAGTCGTAAGAGTGTTAGTGAAGCATCTGGAATGTTGCACCCAAGTACCAGGTGACAAGAAATGAGACATATTTGAACATGTCTCAGGATCACATGGTTGATCATACTCTGGGTTCCACATGCGTGTTTTAGCTGAAGGAAGAATCCCTTAAACCTGGAGAGTTGAGACCCGTGGAATGGGTACCATGCAATATGACTTCAGAGGGTCTTCATTTGCTCACCGAACCTCTCCAATCCTATCACTGCTGCGTTTATGCCCCTGTACACACGCTTGATTCTCTTTCAGAGACATAGCAGTCCATAGGTTTTAAGATACTTACTAGTCAGGTACATTCTTAGGCGTTTAATATGGGGTGTTGAGTCCATCTCGTTGAGCAAGGAGTAGCTCTTGTCTATTACATATTTGGCTTAAAGAAATTTATCTGTGCTCATTTGAATCTGTGTTTTTGTGCAGCACCCCAACTCACCTTTCCGCTTAAGCAAGCATAAGTTGGTTTTCTAAATTTGAGACCTTATTCTGTTTTGTAATTCAGTTCCTGTGTAGCAAGTTTACATTCCGTGTATTAGTGATATCTTATGATGTTTCTTTTTCTGTGTGACTTATTTCAGTTAGAATCCTCATACCTGCACCCACTCATTATGCTGCTACGGGCCTGATGAAATAGATTTCATTGCTGAGTGATATTGCATTGTACGTAAGTACCACAAATTCTTTATCCATTTTTCACTTTCTGCGATATTGAACTTGTACCGTAAACGAGGTTCTTGTAATCACAGCCATCCCAAACTTTGGGGTGGCTGTGTCTTTTTGATTTTAATTTCCCTAAGCTATAGGACCATAAGTGGAAGTGCCCTAGGCTCTGTTGCTTTGTTTTTTAGATGTTTCAGGAAACACCATACACTTCTCCCGAGTGGCTGTTGGCAATTTACATCCCACCCATCAGCATAACAAGGCTCCCAGTTCTCCATGGCCTGTCCTCCCTTTCTGGATTTTACACTTTTTTCAGATGGCCCTTTTGACCTGGGGGAAGTGAGACTTCATTGTAGTGCAGATTTCCTTTGCAAGCTTGCTTGGTTGGCCAAAAAGGGCGTATGCGTTTTCTCCTGAATATATTCAGGAAAAAACGCATACGCACTTTTTGGCCAAGTGCATCATTGTGGACGTTCTGCCTCTTTTCCTATGCTTTAAATGGAATTCCAGTCTACCTCCTGAAATCGGGTTCCTGCAATTATGCCCCGCTTTCAAGTCCTCTTGGCAGCCTTACTTCAGTATATTTTTGGACGATAGCTGTCATTTATAACTCTGCAGGTTTGTGAATTACAGTGCCCCTGAGCTCCTTTCTTCAACTCGCTTTCTTGTGAGCTGGCCGCAACACCACAGGATTGATTCTGGCCCTAATCTTGTTCCGCCATGGCACGCTGAGCCTTTGGTTAATTC
This sequence comes from Orcinus orca, assembly GCF_937001465.1. Taxonomy (NCBI): domain Eukaryota; kingdom Metazoa; phylum Chordata; class Mammalia; order Artiodactyla; family Delphinidae; genus Orcinus; species Orcinus orca. The sequence continues at coordinate 496,807 of NW_026043740.1, read as the reverse complement.
CTCTTCCTGGTCGGAAATGAGAGTTAAATTTGCCCGTCCAGACACTTCCAGCTAGTCTCTCATTGGTTCTCCCTATTCCTGTTCATCTTCCGCAGAAATTGCAAACTGGGCCAAACAGGAGGTTAAAGGCACTGACTCTCCAAGTCGGGAGAGTGTTAGTGAAGCATCTGGAATGTTGCACCCAAGTACCAGGTGACAAGAAATGAGACATATTTGAACACGTCTCAGGATCACACGGTTGATCATACTCTGGGTTCCACATGCGTGTTTTAGCTGAAGGAAGAATCCCTTAAACCTGGAGAGTTGAGACCCGTGGAATGGGTACCATGCAATATGACTTCAAAGGGTCTTCATTTGCTCACCGAACCTCTCCAATCCTATCACTGCTGCGTTTATGCCCCTGTACACACGCTTGATTCTCTTTCAGAGACATAGCAGTCCATAGGTTTTAAGATACTTACTAGTCATGTACATTCTTAGGCGTTTAATATGGGGTGTTGAGTCCATCTCGTTGAGCAAGGAGTAGCTCTTGTCTATTACATATTTGGCTTAAGGAACATTATCTGTGCTCATTTGAATCTGTGTTTTTGTGCAGCACCCCAACTCACCTTTCCGCTTAAGCAAGCATAAGTTGGTTTTCTAAATTTGAGAACTTATTGTGTTTTGTAATTCAGTTCCTGTGTAGCAAGTTTACATTCCGTGTATTAGTGATATCTTATGATGTTTCTTTTTCTGTGTGACTTATTTCAGTTAGAATCCTCATACCTGAACCCACTCATTATGCTGCTACGGGCCTGATGAAATAGATTTCATTGCTGAGTGATATTGCATTGTACGTAAGTACCACAAATTCTTTATCCATTTTTCACTTTCTGCGATATTGAACTTGTACCGTAAACGAGGTTCTTGTAATCAGAGCCGTCCCAAATTTTGGGGTGGCTGTGTCTTTTTGATTTTAATTTCCCTAAGCTATAGGACCATAAGTGGAAGTGCCCTAGGCTCTGTTGCTTTGTTTTTTAGATGTTTCAGGAAACACCATACACTTCTCCCGAGTGGCTGTTGGCAATTTACATCCCACCCATCAGCATAACAAGGCTCCCAGTTCTCCATGGCCTGTCCTGCCTTTCTGGATTTTACACTTTTTTCAGATGGCCCTTTTGACCTGGGGGAAGTGAGACTACATTGTAGTGCAGATTTCCTTTGCAAGCTTGCTTGGTTGGCCAAAAAGGGCGTATGCGTTTTCTCCTGAATATATTCAGGAAAAAACGCATACGCCCTTTTTGGCCAAGTGCATCATTGTGGACGTTCTGCCTCTTTTCCTATGCTTTAAATGCAATTCCAGTCTACCTCCTGAAATCGGGTTCCTGCAATTCTGCCCTGCTTTGAAGTCCTCTTGGCAGCTTTACTTCAGTATATTTTTGGACGATAGCTGTCATTTATAACTCTGCAGGTTTGTGAATTACAGTGCCCCTGAGTTCCTTTCTTCAACTCGGTTTCTTGTGAGCTGCCCGGAACACCGCAGGATTGATTCAGGCCCTAATCTTGTTCCGCCATGGCACGCTGAGCCTTTGGTTAATTCCTCTTCCTGGTGGGAAATGTGAGTTAAATTTGCCCGTCCAGGCACTTCCAGCTAGTCTCTCATTGGTTCTCCCTATTCCTGTTCATCTTCCGCAGAAATTGCAAACTGGGCCAAACAGGAGGTTAAAGGCACTGACTCTCCAAGTCGGGAGAGGGTTAGTGAAGCATCTGGAATGTCGCACCCAAGTACCAGGTGACGAGAAATGAGACATATTTGAACACGTCTCAGGATCACACGGTTGATCATACTCTGGGTTCCACATGCGTGTTGTAGCTGAAGGAAGAATCCCTTAAACCTGGAGAGTTGAGACCTGTGGAATATGTACCATGCAATATGACTTCAAAGGGTCTTCATTTGCTCACTGAACCTCTCCAATCGTATCACTGCTGCGTTTATGCCCCTGTACACACACTTGATTCTCTTTCGGAGACATAGCAATCCATAGGTTTTAAGATACTTACTAGTCAGGTACATTCTTAGGCGTTTAATATGGGGTTTTGAGTCCATTTCTTTGAGCAAGGAGTAGCTCTTGTCTATTCCATATTTGGCTTAAGGAACTTTATCTGTGCTCATTTCAATCTCTGGTTTTATGCAGCACCCCAACTCACCTTTCCCCTTAAGCAAGCATAATTTGGTTTTCTAAATTTGAGACCCTGTTCTCTTTTGTAATCCAGTTCCTGTGTAGCCAAGTTTACATACCGTGTATTAGTGATATCTTATGATGTTTCTTTTTCTGTGTGACTTATCTCAGTTAGAATCATCATACCTGAATCCACTCAATATGCTGCTACGGGCCTCATGACATAGATTTCATTGCTGAGTGATATTGCATTGTACGTAAGTACCACAACTTCTTTATCCATTTTTCGCTTTCTGCGCTATTGAACTTGTACCGTAAACGAGGTTCTTGTAAACAGAGCCGTCCCAAACTTTGGGGTGGCTGTGTCTTTTTGATTTTAATTTCCCTAAGCTATAGGACCATAAGTGGAAGTGCCCTAGGCTCTGTTGCTTTGTTTTTTAGATATTTCAGGAATCACCATACACTTCTACCGAGTGGCTGTTGGCAATTTACATCCCACTCATCAGCATAACCAGGCTCCCAGTTCTCCATGGCCTGTCCTGCCTTTCTGGATTTTACACTTTTTTCAGATGGCCCTTTTGACCGGGGGGAAGTGAGACTTCATTGTAGTGCAGATTTCCTTTGCAAGCTTGCTTGGTTGGCCAAAAAGTGTGTATGCATTTTTTCCTGAATATATTCGGGAAGAAATGCATACGCCCTTTTTGACCAAGTGCATCATTGTCGACGTTCTGCCTCTTTTCCTATGCTTTAAATGCAATTCCAGTCTACCTCCTGAAATCGGTTTCCTGCAATTCTACCCCGCTTTCAAGTCCTCTTGGCAGCCTTACTTCAGTATATTTTTGGACGATAGCTGTCATTTATAACTCTGCAGGTTTGTGAATTACAGTGCCCCTGAGCTCCTTTCTTCAACTCGCTTTCTTGTGAGCTGGCCGCAACACCGCAGGATTGCTTCAGGCCCTAATCTGGTTCCGGCATGGCACGCTGAGCCTTTGGTTAATTCCTCTTCCTGGTGGGAAATGAGAGTTAAATTTGCCCGTCCAGACACCTCCAGCTAGTCTCTCTTTGGTTCTCCCTATTCCTGTTCATCTTCCACAGAAATTGCAAACTGGGCCAAACAGGAGGTTAAAGGCACTGACTCTCCAAGTCGGGAGAGTGTTAGTAAAGTGTCTGGAATGTTGCACCCGAGTACCAGGGGAGAAAACTGAGACATATTGGAACACGTCTCCCGATCACACGGTTGATCATACTCTGGGTTCCACATGCATGTTTTAGCTGAAGGAAGAATCCCTTAAACCTGGAGAGTTGAGACCCGTGGAATGGGTACCATGCAATATGACTTCAAAGGGTCTTCATTTGCTCACCGAACCTCTCCAATCCTATCACTGCTGCGTTTATGCCCCTGTACACACGCTTGATTCTCTTTCGCAGACATAGCAATCCATAGGTTTTAAGATACTTACTAGTCAGGTACATTCTTAGGCGTTTAATATGGGGTGTTGAGTCCATTTCGTTAATCAAGGAGTAGCTCTTGTCTATTACATATTTGGCTTAAGGAACTTTATCTGTGATCATTTAAATCTCTGGTTTTATGCACCACCCCAACTCACCTTTCCCCTTAAGCAAGCATAAGTTGGTTTTCTAAATTTGAGACCCTCTTCTCTTTTGTAATCCAGTTCCTGTGTAGCCAAGATTACATTCCGTGTATTAGTGATATCTTATGATGTTTCTTTTTCTGTGTGACTTATTTCAGTTAGAATCATCATACCTGAATCCACTCATTATGCTGCTACGGGCCTGATGACATAGATGTCATTGCTGAGTGATATTGCATTGTACGTAAGTACCACAACTTCTTTATCCATTTTTCGCTTTCTGCAATATTGAACTTGTCCCATAAACGAGGTTCTTGTAAACAGAGCCGTCCCAAACTTTGGGGTGGCTGTGTCTTTTTGATTTTAATTTCCCTAAGCTATAGCACCATAAGTGGAAGTGCCCTAGGCTCTGTTGCTTTGTTTTTTAGATGTTTCAGGAAACACCATACACTTCTCCCGAGTGGCTGTTGGCAATTTACATCCCACTCATCAGCATAACCAGGCTCCCAGTTCTCCATGGCCTGTACTGCCTTTCTGGATTTTACACTTTTTTCAGATGGCCCTTTTTACCAGGGGGAAGTGAGACTTCATTGTAGTGCAGATTTCCTTTGCAAGCTTGCTTGGTTGGCCAAAAAGGGCGTATGCGTTTTTTCCTGAATATATTCAGGAAAAAACGCATACGCCCTTTTTGTTCAAGTGCATCATTGTGGACGTTCTGCCTTTTTTCCTATGCTTTAAATGCAATTCCAGTCGACCTCCTGAAATTGGTTTCCTGCAATTCTGCCCCGCTTTCAAGTCCTCTTGGCAGCCTTACTTCAGTATATTTTTGGACGATAGCTGTCATTTATAACTCTGCAGGTTTGTGAATTACAGTGCCCCTGAGCTCCTTTTTTCAACTCGCTTTCTTGTGAGCTGCCCGCAACACTGCAGGATTGCTTCAGGCCCTAATCTGGTTCTGGCACGGGATGCTGAGCCTTTGGTTAATTCCTCTTCCTGGTGGGAAATGAGAGTTAAATTTGCCTGTCCAGACACTTCCAACTAGTCTCTCATTGGTCCTCACTATTCCTGTTCATCTTCCGCAGAAATTGCAAAGTTGGCCAAACAGGAGGTTAAAGGCACTGACTCTCCAAGTCGGGAGAGTGTTAGTAAAGCATCTGGAATGTTGCACCCGAGAACCAGGGCACGGGAACTGAGACATATTTGAACACATCTCCCGATCACACGGTTGATCATACTCTGGGTTCCACATGCGTGTTTTAGCTGAAGGAAGAATCCCTTAAACCTGGAGAGTTGAGACCCGTCGAATAGGTACCATGCAATATGACTTCAAAGGGTCTTCATTTGCTCACCGAACCTCTCCAATCCTATCACTGCTGCGTTTATGCCCCTGTACACACGCTTGATTCTCTTTTGGAGACATAGCAATCCATAGGTTTTAAGATACTTACTAGTCAGGTACATACTTAGGCGTTTAATATGGGGTGTTGAGTCCATCTCGTTGAGCAAGGAGTAGCTCTTGTCTATTCCATATTTGGCTTAAGGAACTTTATCTGTGCTCATTTCAATCTCTGGTTTTATGCAGCACCCCAACTCACCTTTCCCCTTAAGCAAGCATAAGTTGGTTTTCTAAATTTGAGACCTTATTCTGTTTTGTAACTCTGTTCCTGTGTAGCAAGTTTACATTCCGTGTATTAGTGATATCTTATGATGTTTCTTTTTCTGTGTGACTTATTTCAGTTAGAATCATCATACCTGAATCCACTCATTATGCTGCTACGGGCCTGATGACATAGATTTCATTGCTGAGTGATATTGCATTGTACGTAAGTACCACAACTTCTTTATCCATTTTTCGCTTTCTGCAATATTGAACTTGTCCCGTAAACGAGGTTCCCTTAAACAGAGCCGTCCCAAACTTTGGGGTGGCTGTCTCTTTTTGATTTTAATTTCCCTAAGCTATAGCACCATAAGTGGAAGTGCCCTAGGCTCTGTTGCTTTGTTTTTTAGATGTTTCAGGAAACACCATACACTTCTCCCGAGTGGCTGTTGGCAATTTACATCCCACCCATCAGCATAACAATGCTCCCAGTTCTCCATTGCCTGTCCTGCCTTTCTGGATTTTACACTTTTTTCAGATGGCCCTTTTTACCAGGGGGAAGTGAGACTTCATTGTAGTGCAGATTTCCTTTGCAAGCTTGCTTGGTTGGCCAAAAAGGGCGTATGCGTTTTTTCCTGAATATATTCAGGAAAAAACGCATACGCCCTTTTTGGCCAAGTGCATCATTGTCGTCGTTCTGCCTCTTTTCCTATGCTTTAAATGCAATTCCTGTCTACCTCCTGAAATAGGTTTCCTGCAATTCTGCCTTGCTTTCAATGCCTCTTCATAGCCTTACCTCAATATAGTTTTTGAAAATAGTTGGCCTTTATAACTCTGCACGTTTTTGAATTGCAGTGGCCCTTAGCTCCATTTTTCAGCTCATATTTTTGTGATCTTGCCTCATAACCACAGGATTCCTTCAGGCCCTATTCTTCTTCTGGGGCACCTTGCTGTGCCTTTGGTTTATTCTTCTTACTGATGTGAATTTAGAGTGACATGTGCCCATTGAAACCGCTACAGCTTGTTTCTCACTGGTTCCCCCTATTCCCATTCATCCTCCGCACTAACTGCAGACTGTGCGATACCAGAACTTAAAGGCATTGACTCTCCATGTGAGGATGTTGTTAGTAAAGCGGCTGGAATGTCGATCCGGAGCCCCAGGAGAGGAAAAATGAGGTGCGTTTTAGAAACCTTTCCCGATCATATGGTATACCAGTCGCTGGGTTTCCCAAGCATGGTTTAGCTGTAGGAAGATTCCCTTCAACCTGGATTGTTGGGACCCTTGGAATGAGTAGCATGAAGTATTGCATTAAACTTTTGGCAGTTGCTCACCAAAACTCACCAATCCTCTCAGCCCCAAGTGTCCAGCCTTATGTGTTATCCAGCTGTGGGTTTATATGTGGTCAATCCAGGTTGCATCACAGCCCCTGAGCAAATTTTGTAAGAATTTTTCTCTCTTTCATTGTTTCTGCGTTTTGTTTTTAAAATTTATTTCTATAATGGGGTTTAGCTCATTTTCACTGCTGTGTTTGTGCCGCTCTGCACACACTTGATTCCCTTATGGAGATATATCAATACATGGATTTTAAGATTCTTATTACTCAGATATATTTCTCTGCGGTTTATAAGGTGTGTTGAGGCCAGTTCATTGAGCAAGGTGTAGATCTTGTCTAATATCTATTTGGTTTATTGAACGGTATCTGTGCTAATTTCAAACTCTGCTTTTATGCATCACCCCACCTCTCCTTTCCCCTTAAGCTGACATAAGTGTGTTTTCTAAATGTGAGACACTGTTCTGTAATTCATTTCTTGTGCAGCCATATTTACCCTCCCTCTATAAGTGATATCTTATGATATGTTTCTTTTTCTGTTTGACTTATTTCAAGTAGTATTATCGGACCTAAATCCACTCTTTATCCTTCTACTAGCCTTATTACATTGATTTCATGGTGAAGAGATATTCCATTGTACATAAGTACCACATCTTCTTTATCCATTGTTCTCTTTCCTGGGATATTTAAGGTGTACTGAAGTTGAGGTTCTTGTAAACAGAGTAGCCCTAAACTGTGGTGTGCTTGTGTCTTGTTGATTTTTAGACTTCCCTAGATATATTCCCATGATTGGAAGTGTCCTATGCTCTGTAGCTCTGTTTTTTAGATGATTTAGGAACCACCATACACTTCTCCAGAGTGGCTCTCGGCAGTTCACACACTGCCCATCAGCGTATAAAGGCTCCCTGTTCTCCATGGCCTGTCCTGCATTTCTGGTTTTTACAATTTTTTAGGATGGCCCTTTTGACCGGTGGGAAATGAGACTTCTTTGTTGTGCACATTTGCATTGCTTGCTTGCTTCGTTGCCCATAAAGTGCGTATGCGTTTTTTCCTGGATATAATCAGGAAAAACGCATACGCCCTTTTGGGCCAACTGCATCATTGTCGAAATTCTGCCGCTTTTCATGTGCTTTAAAGACGAGTCCAATCTATCTCTTGAAATCTGTTTCTTGCAATTCTGTCTTGCATTCAGATCCTCTTCTTTGCCTTACCTCAACATAGTTTTGGACGTTAGTTTTCATTTATAACTCTGCAGGTTTGTGAATTGCAGTGACCCTGAGCTCCATTTTTTAAGTTGCTCTTTTGTGAGCTGGCCTCAAACCCGCAGGATTGCTTCAGGCCCTATTTTGGCTCCGGCAAGGCGGGCTGAGCCTTTTTTCAATTCTTATTCTTAATGGGAAATTAGAGTGATATGTGCCCGTCCAAACCCCTACAACTATTCTCTCATTGGTTCCCCCTCTTCCCGTTCATCCTCCTCACAATTTGCAAAATGTGTGAAACAGAAGTTTAAATGTGCTGATTCTCCAAGTGGGGAGATTCTAAGTAACGTGGCTGGAATGGTGAACAGGAGCACCAGGAGAGGATAAATGAGCTGCATTTTAGACACATCTCCCGATCACATGGTGTACAGTCCTCTGGGTTTTCCATGCATGTTTTAGCTGTAGGAAGATCCCTTGAACCTGCAGATTTGGGACCCATTGAATGGGTACCAGGTAGTATTACTTTAAAGGGTGTGCATTTCCTCACCCAACCTCACATTTCTCTTAGTGCAAACAGTTTCCAGCCTTATGTCTCATCCTGCTGTGGGTCTAGATGTGTTCAATCCATGTTGCATCACCGTCCCTGAGGAAAAGTTGTAAGAGGTTTTCTCTGTCTCTCTGTCATTTATTTTTTTCAATTTGTTACTATATTGGTTACAGCTGATTTTCAAAGCTCTGTTTCTTGCTGCTGTACATCCACTTGATTCACGTACAGAGAGACATCAGTAAATTCTTTTTCAGATTCTTACCAGTCGTATATATTCTTTTCCGGTGACTTGAGTGTGCTGAGTGCAGTTCTTTTAGCTACCGTGTAGGCTTTGTTGATTATCAGTTTGGTATTTGGAATGGTATCTTTGCTAATTTCAACCTCCTGGATGATGCCTCACCCCTCCCCACCTTTCCCGTTTAGCAGCCTTATGCGTGTTTCCTACATATTTGACTATGTTTTTGTTTTGTAATTTATTTCATGTGTAGCCATTTTGGATTCCACCTTTAAGTGATATCTTATGATATGTGTCTTTTTCTTTTTGAATTATGTCACTTAGAATGATCATACGTAACTCCTCCGGAGTTGTTACAACTGGCCATAGTTCATTGATTTCCAGGCTGAATAATATTCCACTCTACCTAAGTACCACATCTCTATCCATTTTTTCTCTCCAGAGACATTTAAGTTATATCCTAGTCGAGGATCTTTTAAACAGAGAGGGGGTAAACATTGGGGTGCCTGTGTCCTCTCGATTTTTGTTTTTCCCAAGATATACGCCCATGAGTGCAAGTGCCCTATGCTCTGTAGCTCATTTTTTAGATGCTTTAGTAAACACAATACACTTCTCCAGAATGGCCGTTGGCAATATACATTTCCACTATAAGTCTCACAGGGCTCCCTCTTCTCCTTGCCCTGTCCTGCATTTCTGTTGTTTACGCTTTATGAGGATGGCTCTTCTGACTGATGCGAAGTGATATCTTTTGTAGTATTGACTTCCAGTGCCCACCTGTTTGCTTGGCTAAAAAAGTGTATGCCCTTTTCTTGAATATATACAGAAAAAAACGCATACACCCTTTTTGGCCAACTGCAATGTTGGCAATGTTCAGCTCCTTTTCTCGTGCTTAATGGCGAGTCCTTTCTACCTCCTCAGATCCCTTTCCTGCCATTCTCCCTTGCTTACAAGTCCTTTTCTCTGACTTTCCTCAAGACATTTTTCAGTGATGGATATTTTCAACTCTGCAGTTTCGTGAATTTTACTGCCCCTGAGTTCCATTGTTCAACTTGTGTTTATGGGAACTGGCCACAAAGCAGCGGGATTTCCTCAAGCCCTATACTGTTTCCATGGGCAACCCTAGCCTTTGGTCAATTCGTCTTCCTGGTTGGAAATTAGAGTGACATGTGCCTGTCTGAACACCTAGGACTTGTCTCTCATTGTTCCTCATCCTTCCGCTTCATCCTCTGGACAAATTCCAAACTGTACGCAACAGGATGTTGACAGTGCTGACATCTCCAAGTGGGGAGACTGTTAGTAAAGACGCTGGAGGGGTGAACCCGAGCACCAGGAGATGAGGAGATGAGATGCCTTTTCCAAACTCTTCCCGATCAGACGGTATACCATCCTCTGGGTGTGACAGACATGTTTTAGCAGTAGGAAGAGTCCCATTCATGTAAGGAGAACACCAGGGCTTTTTCAAAATCAGTGTCTGCCCGAAACCCAAACTGGGGAATTTTTTAAGCTACGGCTACACATATGTTCATTAAGGGCCTGGGGAAGTAGGCAGAGTCCAAACTTTAGATGATTGAAGTCTTCAGGGTCAGAAGCACTCACCACCAGCTTCCCTTAGGTTACACTTTAACTGTCATTGATAGATGACAATGACAATAAAAATATCTATTCTTTTCCAGATTATTTCCCCTTATAGCTTATTGCAAAATGTTGAGTGTAGTTCCCTGTGCTATACAGTAGTTCCTTGTTGATGATCTATTTTATACATAGCAGTGTGTATGTGTTAATCCCAAACTGTTAATTTATCCCTCCTCCCACCTTTCCCCTTTGGTAATAATAAATTATAAGATTTTATACTTCTCAGAAATGGGGGAGCTGAAAGAGAGGTATCATTTTCAATGGAAAAGCATTTAAAACAAGATTGAAGCTTTAACCAAGATTATTAGATGTACATCCTTGGAAAGAAATCACTTCGTTTCTCTAATATTGACCTGACAAATAAGACAAACCTTTTCACTGAACTTGCTTATAATAAAGTGATGGAAATATCAAATGGAAGTGTTAGAAACATCTTATTTTACCCGAGCCTTATACACTGTTCTATGTTAACTACAGTTTGGCTCACACATCTGTTCATTGAGGTTACAATAGTCTCAGTTTCTGTTACTGATCCTCCAGAGTGGACCCCAACAAGTGTCCCCCTGCCCAGTGTCATTGGGGCCAACAGATCGAGACTGAGTTTGGTTCACAAGCAAAGGAAACTTTATATTTTGATCAGAGAATGGAGAGGTGAGAGCATGCACTACCCCGTGGGCTGTGGGCTGGGCTGTTGTGTAGAGATCCTGTCAGAGTCAGTGGGAGGGAGGGGGCGGAGCTCTCGAGGGCCGGGTTGGCTGCAGCTCAGGCTCTATATCGCGGAGTCTGCACTGGGCCCCAGGAGCTGAGGTGTCGTCCCAGCCATTCTGCACTAGGAAATCTGGTCTGAAGTGCCGGGTGTGGAACCTCTGCATGCGGGACCCTAGGAGCACATGAAATTAGACAAAGCACAAAGGATAAAAAAGGTTAGACTTGACTTTATTGCCCAGATTCTATTTTTATCTCCCAGGGATTTTTAATGGGCTTTGCTGGGGACAAACCCCTCCTCTGCCTTTTGTCCCGTTCCTCATTCTTGGAGTGCTGAGGGTGCAGACCCTTCTTCTGTAACTGCTGAGTGCTGAGTTGGGAGCCCTCATACCCGGGGGTGAGGGTCAGAGCTTCTCCCCAGCAGCCTCCAGGTGACGTTGATTGTCCCCAGGCCCCCTGCCTCCCTGCTCGTCCACCTGAGCACCAGCATTGGAAGTGTTATAGATTCTAATGACCTTTAAGGGTCCAGGAAAGAGATGTGCAGAGACGCTGTGGGGGCCGGTTTCACCCCGCCCCACATTTGTTCGGCCACCTTAGGCTGACCGTTTCTGCCAGCCTAGATGCTCTGACCAGTAGTCTGCGCTTTCTTCAATTAGGCCCCTGAATTAACGTACAAACAGCACCAGGTGTCAGAGCCCTGCCTGCTCAACTCCCAGACAGTCCAGGGTCAGTGGTGATCAAGGACCATGATGGCCACTGAGCCAACAGCCTTTTGAAGTAAACAGGAGTCCAGCTGGTCTTATTGGCCACCATCATCACGGTGTCTGTAGGCTTTTCTATGGTGACAGTGTGATATACGGTTCCCCCGCCAAGATTATTAGCTCCCCTCTGCGTGCAGTAAGTCCTGCAAGCAGTAGTCTACTCTTTTGGGACACACTCTTGTTGTTTTATGAGAGAAACTCCAGGTCAAGTGATGTTCACACGAGTCGTCATGGTGCCCTGTTGCCCCCGGTTATCTCTCTGGATGTTGGAGTTGGAGGGCCTCCTCACTCGAGGTTGGTGTGCCCACGGAGCGAACCCTGCAACTTCAGGGCATGGTTGGTGGTTAGGATCACCACGTGGGGTCCTTTTCCCTTAGGAGGGAGGTGGCCTTTTGGGCTGCTGATTTCCAGGTTTTTAGATACCGCCAGTATCTTGGCCAGATGTGGCAGTGGGCCAAGCCCCTTGGTGCCCGTAGTTTATCCTACCTGGATGGCATTCTTGCATTGTTCCATTTCAAGTGGTCCCAGTTTTTGCACTAATTCTCCAATGGCGATTCACCTTTCACCGGGAATGTAAAGGTCAAAGGGTTTAGCTAAATTAGGGAGTTCCAGGGCAAGGGTCTGAATTGACTGCTCTTTCCATTCTTGAAAGGCCACTTCTGGATTCTATTCAAAAGGATCATCATCTTTTCCTTTCAGTGTTTCATATAGAGGCCCAGCTAGTAGACTGTAGTTAGGGATCCAGAAGCAGCAAACCCTGGCCTCCCCAGGAACCCCTAAGCTGTCTTCTAGTTTTAGAAAGGGGTAAGGCTGAAAATGGTTTCTTCCCTTTCCTGGGATGGGCTTCTCCGACCTTCTGTGAGAACGAAGCCCAGGCAGGTCACTGCAGTCTGTGATATTTGAGCTTTTTCTTGGACAACTTCTATCCTTTATTGGCTTGGTAGTTCAGAGGCCTCCTTAGTAGGGCTGGCGATCAGAATGTCGTCTGCGTACTGAAGGAGGGTTTCCTTTCCCAGAGGTAGAACTTTTAGGTCTTTAGCTAAGCTTTCCCCAAAGATGGTGTGGGAATTTTTGCACCCTTGGGGCAAGACGGCCCGGAAGTATTGTTTTAGTTGTATGTTGAGTCCTGCCACTCACAAGCCAAAATTTCTTGTGACTCTGGGACTAATGGAATACAAAAGAAGGCATCATTGAAGACTAATACAGAATACCATGTCCTGGTGGTTGGTAGAATGACCAGCAGGGTGTAGGAATTAGGAGCAGCTGGAGGTATATCCTCGGTGGCTTCACTGACTGTCCTGACATCCTTTACCAGGTCCCCAGCAGCCCATGGGGCTCTCGTGGTCAGACCAATCCCAGAATATGGAGCTCACCTGGGCAGGTACCCCACCCCCACCCCAGCCCATGGGGCTATCGTGGTCAGGCCCCTCCCAGGATACAGAGCTACCCTTGCAGGTACCGTGGCAGGGCTGGGCACACAGGAACCGTGCACATAGCCCTCATTGCAGAGCACCCCCAGCTCACCTGTCGCTCAGAGCTGACACAGAGCACCTCAGAGCAGGACTTGAACTAACAAACAGCAGCTGCGACAGGTCTGTGACCCTGGGCATCACTCTGTGCGGCCTCCCTCCACCTGGTCTTCCAGAGACTTCCACTGCACCCGGGGCACCAGGCCTCTGTCTCCAACCACCACCCACCCCTCCTCTCCCTGACTCCTGGGTTCCTCTCATTAGGAGAGGGTTTTCTTGAAGTTGTCTCCCACTCATGGGCCAGATAAAATGATTAGAAAACAAGCCAAAGCTGCAGCCCCTTGTCTATCCTGACTCTCAGGAGCCCACACCTGTTCCTTGGACCTGGCCGGTTCAGCAAGTTCCATTTTCTGCAACTGTGAGCCCCTGAGGGATGATGATTGGCTGACCTGGGCAGCCTTACCGTGCCGGCCAGCCCTCCCCAGGTGTGCCTGGGTTGAGATCAATATAAATACCACTCCAGGCAGCAAGAGGCCCTGCAGCCGTGCCTGACGCCATTTTCTCTGCCCTGTCAGCAGTCTCGGGGCTGGGCTGGTGGGAGGGAGTGAGAGGCCACGGCTTTGTGGGTGGCCCAGTGTGAGTGGGGCTCTGCTGGACTTTCTGCAGCAGTTGCCAGGCTGCCACCTGCTAAAGAAGAGGATGTGTCACCCATACCTGCTGCTGGAATTTCTCCCTGGGCAGAGGTGAGGAAGGAAAAAAGCAGTGGGGGCAGGGACAGGACGGGTATCTCAGGCAGGGAAATGGAAATCTTCCAGAAGAGCACCCAGGGCCAGGACCATCCTGGCTGGCCTGCAGGCACCAAGTCGGCCGGTATGCTGTCACTCGTGTGGCTCTATGGCCCTTCCTCTAGGCTTTCAAGTCCTTGTATATATTCAGGTGTTTTACCTGGGACGGGTGGGAATAGTTCAGCAGCAACTGGCCTGGGGCTCAGCTCACGTTTACTCACAGATGCCTCGGCACGGTGCCCCAGCTTTGCAATGAGGACGCTTGTTGCATGGGGGCTGCTGGCTGAATGGGAGACGATTCCCCACCACTGACCAACTTCAGAATTGTTTACAACTGGAGCAAGTGCCCTGATACGGTTTTCCTCTGTGGAACTGGTGGGTTCTGTGTTTTTTTTCTCTTTTTCGTTTTTGGTTCAAGGTAGATTTTATTCCTCTTTTTTGTATTTACAGATATAAGCATAGAAATAATTTATTCATATAAATACATGTATGTGAAGGGAATAATTGTTTTTTCTGTTTTATTTTTTTAATTTTATTTCTTTTTAATTTTGAATTTTATTTTATATTTTTATACAGCAGGTTCTTATTGGTTATCTATTTTATACATATAAATGTATACATGCCAATCCCAGTCTCTCAACTCCTCCCACCACCAACCCCCCCAACAGCTTTCCCCCCTTGTTGTCCATACGTTTGTTGTCTACATCTGTTGCTCTATTTATGCCTTGCAAAATGGTTAATCTGTACAGTTTTTCTAGGTTCCACATATATGCATGAATATACAAGATTTGTTTTTCTCTTTCTGACTTACTTCACTCTGTATGACAGTCTCTAGATCCATCGACGTCTCTACAAATGACTAATTTCATTCCTTTTCATGGCTTAGTAATATTCCATTTTATATATGTACCACTGCTTTATGCATTCGTCTGTCTGTGGGCATTTAGGTTGCTTCCATTACCTCGATATTGTAAAGAGTGATACAATGAACATTGTGGTGAATGTCTCTTTTTGATTTATGGTTTTGTCTGGGTATATGTCCAGAACTGGGATTGCTGTATCATATGGTAATTCTACTGTTAGTTTCTTAAGAAACTCCATATTGTTCTCCATAGTGACTGTATCAATTTATATTCCCAACAATAGTGGAAGAGGGTTCCTTTTCTCCACACATTTCCAGCATTTTTTGTTTGTAGATTTTCTGATGATGCCCATTCTACCAGGTGTGAGGTGATACCTCATTGTTGAGTCCATTTTGTTGAGCAAGGGGTAGGTCTTGTCTATTACATATTTAGCTTATGGAACGGTATCTGTGCTAATTTCAAACTCTGCTTTTATGCAGCACCACAACTCACCTTCCCCCTTAAGCAAGCATAAGTTGTTTTTCTAAACATGAGACCCTGTTCTGTTTTGTAATTCAGTTCATGTGTAACCAAGTTCACATTCCATGTATTAGTGATACCTTATGATGTTTCTCTTTCTGTGTGACTTTTTTCACTTAGAATCACCGTGCCTCAATCCACTCATTATGCTGGTACGGGCCTGGTGACATAGTTTTCATTGCTGAGAGGTATTCTGTTGTACGTAAGTACCGCAACTTCTTTATCAATTATTTGCTCTCTGGCATATTTAACTTGTGCTGAAGAAGAGGTTCCTGTAAAAGAGCCGTCCCAATTTTGGGGTGGCTGTGTCTTTTTCATTTTAATTTCCCTAAGCTATAGGACCATAAGTGGAAGTGCCCTAGGCTCTGTTGCTTTGTTTTTTAGATGTTTCAGGAAACACCATACACTTCTCCCGAGTGGCTGTTGGCAATTTACATCCCGCCCATCAGCATAACAAGGCTCCCAGTTCTCCATGGCCTGTCCTGCCTTTCTGGATTTTACACTTTTTTCAGATGGCCCTTTTGACTGGGGGAAGTGAGACTTCATTGTAGTGCAGATTTCCTTTGCAAGCTTGCTTGGTTGGCCAAAAAGGGCGTATGCGTTTTCTCATGAATATATTCAGGAAAAAGCGCATACGCCCTTTTTGTCCAAGTGCATCATTGTGGGCGTTCTGCCTCTTTTCCTATGCTTTAAATGCAATTCCAGTCTACCTCCTGAAATCGGGTTCCTGCAATTCTGCCCGGCTTTCAAGTCCTCTTTGCAGCCTTACTTCAGTATATTTTTGGATGATAGCTGTCATTTATAACTCTGCAGGTTTGTGAATTACAGTGCCCCTGAGCACCTTTCTTCAACTCGCTTTCTTGTGAGCTGTCCAGAACACCGCAGGATTGATTCAGGCCCTAATCTGGTTCCGCCATGGCACGCTGAGCCTTTGGTTAATTCCTCTTCCTAGTGGGAAATGAGAGTTAAATTTGCCCGGCCAGACACCTCCAGCTAGTCTCTCATTGGTTCTCCCTATTCCTGTTCATCTTCCGCAGAAATTGCAAACTGGGCCAAGCAGGAGGTTAAAGGCACTGACTCTCCAAGTCGGGAGAGTGTTAGTGAAGCATCTGGAATGTTGCACCCAAGTACCAGGTGACAAGAAATGAGACATATTTGAACACGTCTCAGGATCACATGGTTGATCATACTCTGGGTTCCACATGCGTGTTTTAGCTGAAGGAAGAATCCCTTAAACCTGGAGAGTTGAGACCCCTGGAATGGGTACCATGCAATATGACTTCAAAGGGTCTTCATTTGCTCACTGAACCTCTCCAATCGTATAACTGCTGCGTTTATGCCCTTGTAAACACGCTTGATTCTCTTTCGGAGACATAGCAATCCATAGGTTTTAAGATACTTACTAGTCAGGTACATACTTAGCTGTTTAATATGGGGTGTTGAGTCCATCTCGTTGAGCAATGAGTAGCTCTTGTCTATTCCATATTTGGCTTAAGGAACTTTATCTGTGCTCATTTCAATATGTGTTTTTGTGCAGCACCCCAACTCACCTTTCCCCTTAAGCAAGCATAAGTTGGTTTTCTAAATTTGACACCTTATTCTGTTTTGTAATTCAGTTACTGGGTAGCAAGTTTACATTCCGTGTATTAGTGATATCTTATGATGTTTCTTTTTCTGTGTGACTTATTTCAGATAGAATCATCATAACTGAATCCACACATTATGCTGCTATGGGTCTGATGACATAGATTTCATTGCTGAGTGATATTGCGTTGTACGTAAGTACCACAACTTCTTTATCCATTTTTCACTTTCTGCGATATTGAACTTGTACCGTAAACGAGGTTCTTGTAAACAGAGCCGTCCCAAACATTGGGGTGGCTGTGTCTGTTTGATTTTAATTTCCCTAAGATATAGGAGCATAAGTGGAAGTGCCCTAGGCTCTGTTGCTTTGTTTCTTAGAATTTTCAGGAAACACCATAAACTTCTCCCAAGTGGCTGTTGGCAATTTACATCCCGCCCATCAGCATAACAAGGCTCCAAGTTCTCCATGGCCAGTCCTGCCTTTCTGGATTTTACACATTTTTCAGATCGCCCTTGTGACCTGGGGGAAGTGAGACTTCATTTTAGTGCAGATTTCCTTTGCAAGCTTGCTTAGTTGGCCAAAAAGGGCGTATGCGTTTTTTCCTGAATATATTCAGGAAAAAATGCATACGCCCTTTTAGGCCAAGTGCATCATTGTGGACGTTCTGCCTCTTTTCCTATGCTTTAAATGCAATTCCAGTCTCCCTCCTGAAATCGGTTTCCTGCAATTCTGCCCCGCTTTCAAGTCCTCTTGGCAGCCTTAATTCAGTATATTTTTGAACGATAGCTGTCATTTATAACTCTGCAGGATTGTGAATTACAGTGCCCCGAGCTCCTTTCTTCAACTCGCTTTCTTGTGAGCTGGCCGCAACACCGCAGGATTGCTTCAGGCCCTAATCTTGTTCCGGCACGGCACGCTGAGCCTTTGGTTAATTCCTCTTCCTGGTGGGAAATGAGAGTTAAATTTGCCCATCCAGGCACCTCCAGCTAGTCTCTCATTGGTCCTCCCTATTCCTGTTCATCTTCCGCAGAAATTGCAAACTGGGCCAAACAGGACGTTAAAGGCACTGACTCTCCAAGTCGGGAGAGTGTTAGTAAAGCGTCTGGAATGTTGTACCCGAGTACCAGGGGACGAGAACTGAGACATATTGGAACACGTCTCCCGATCACACGGTTGATCATACTCTGGGTTCCACATGCATGTTTCAGCAGAAGGAAGAATCCCTTAAACCTGGAGAGTTGAGACCCGTGGAATGGGTACCATGCAATATGACTTCAAAGGGTCTTCATTTGCTCACCGAACCTCTCCAATCCTATCACTGCTGCGTTTATGCCCCTGTACAGACGCTTGATTCTCTTTCGGAGACATAGCGATCCATAGGTTTTAAGATACTTACTAGTCAGGTACATTCTTAGGCGTTTAATATGGGGTGTTGAGTCCATTTCGTTGAGCAAGGAGTAGCTCTTGTCTATTCCATATTTGGCTTAAGGAACTTTACTGTGCTCATTTCAATCTCTGGTTTTATGCAGCACCCCAACTCACCTTTCCCCTTAAGCAAGCATAAGTTGGTTTTCTAAATTTGAGACCCTGTTCTCTTTTGTAATCCAGTTCCTGTGTAGCCAAGTTTACATTCCGTGTATTAGTGATATCTTATGATGTTTCTTTTTCTGTGTGACTTATTTCAGTTAGAATCATCATACCTGAATCCACTCAGTATGCTGCTACGGGCCTCATGACATAGATTTCATTGCTGAGTGATATTGCATTGTACGTAAGTACCACAACTTCTTTATCCATTTTTCGCTTTCTGCGCTATTGAACTTGTACTGTAAACGAGGTTCTTGTAAACAGAGCCGTCCCAAACTTTGGGGTGGCTGTGTCGATTTATTTTAATTTCCCTATGCTATAGGACCATAAGTGGAAATGCCCTAGGCTCTGTTGCTTTGTTTTTTAGATGTTTCAGGAATCAGCATACACTTCTCCTGTTTGCTTTTGGGAATGTACATCCCGCCCATCAGCATAACAAGGCTCCCAGTTCTCCATGGCCTGTCCTGCCTTTCTGGATTTTACACTTTTTTCAGATGGCCCTTTTGACCGGGGGGAAGTGAGACTTCATTGTAGTGCAGATTTCTTTTGCAAGCTTGCTTGGTTGGCCAAAAATGGCGTATGCGTTTTTTCCTGAATATATTCAGGAAAAAACGCATACGCCCTTTTTGGCCAAGTGCATCATTGTCGACGTTCTGCTTCTTTTCCTATGCTTTAAATGCAATTCCAGTCTACCTCCTGAAATCGGTTTCCTGCAATTCTGCCCCGCTTTCAAGTCCGCTTGGCAGCCTTACTTCAGTATATTTTTGGACGATAGCTGTCATTTATAACTCTGCAGGTTTGTGAATTACAGTGCCCCTGAGCTCCTTTCTTTAAATCGCTTTCTTGTGAGCTGGCCGCAACACCGCAGGATAGCTTCAGGCCCTAATCTGGTTCTGGCACGTCATGCTGAGCTTTTGGTTAACTCCTCTTCCTGGTGGGAAATGAGAGTTAAATTTGCCCGTCCGGACACCTCCAGCTAGTCACTCATTGGTCCTCCCTATTCTTGTTCATTTTCCGCAGAAATTGCAAACTGGGCCAAACAGGAGGTTAAAGGCACTGACTCTCCAAGTCGGGAGAGTGTTAGTAAAGTGTCTGGAATGTTGCACCCGAGTACCAGGGGACAAGAACTGAGACATACTGGAACACGTCTCCCGATCACACGGTTGATCATACTCTGGGTTCAACATGCATGCTTTAGCTGAAGGAAGAATCCCTTAAACCTAGAGAGTTGAGACCCGTGGAATGGGTACCATGCAATATGACTTCAAAGGGTCTTCATTTGCTCACCGAACCTCTCCAATCCTATCACTGCTGCGTTTATGCCCCTGTACACACGCTTGATTCTCTTTTGGAGACATAGCAATCCATAGGTTTTAAGATACTTACTAGTCAGGTACATGCTTAGGCGTTTAATATGGAGTGTTGAGTCCATTTCGTTGAGCAAGGAGTAGCTCTTGTCTATTACATATTTGGCTTAAGGAACTTTATCTGTGCTCATTTCAATCTCTGGTTTTATGCAGCACCCCAACTCACCTTTCCCCTTAAGCAAGCATAAGTTGGTTTTCTAAATTTGAGATCCTGTTCTGTTTTGTATTCCAGTTCCTGTGTAGCCATGTTTACATTCCGTGTATTAGTGATATCTTATGATGTTTCTTTTTCTGTGTGACTTATTTCAGTTAGAATCATCATACCTGAATCCACTCATTATGCTGCTACGGGCCTTATGACATAGATTTCATTGCTGAGTGATATTGCATTGTACGTAAGTACCACAACTTCTTTATCCATTTTGCACTTTCTGGGATATTGAACTTGTACCGTAAACGAGGTTCTTGTAAACAGAGCCGTCCCAAATTTTGGGGTGGCTGTGTCTTTTTGATTTTAATTTCCCTAAGCTTTAGGACCATAAGTGGAAGTGCCCTAGGCTGTGTTGCTTTGTTTTGTAGATGTTTCAGGAAACACCATACACTTCTCCCGAGGGGCTGTTGGCAATTTACATCCCACCCATCAGCATAACAGGGCTCCCAGTTCTCCATGGACAGTCCTGCCTGTCTGGATTTTACACTTTATTCAGATGGCCCTTTTGACCGTGGGGAAGTGAGACTTCATTGTAGTGCAGATTTACTTTGCAAGCTTGCTTGGCTGGGCAAAAAGGGCGTATGCGTTTTGTCCTGAATATATTCAGGAAAAAACGCATACGCCCTTTTTGGCCAAGTGCATCATTGTGGAAGTTCTGCCTCTTTTCCTATGCTTTAAATGCAATTCCAGTCTACCTCCTGAAATCGGTTTCCTGCAATTCTGCCCCACTTTCAAGTCCTCTTGGCAGCCTTACTTCAGTATATTTTTGGACGATAGCTGTCATTTATAATTCTGCAGGTTTGTGAATTACAGTGTCCCTGAGCTCCTTTCTTCAACTCGCTTTCTTGTGAGCTGGCCGCAACACCGCAGGAATTCTTCAGGCCCTAATCTGATTCCGGCACGGCACGCTGAGCCTTTGGTTAAATCCTCTTCCTGGTGGGAAATGAGAGTTAAATTTGCCCGTCCAGACACCTCCAGCTAGTCTCTCATTGGTTCTCCCTATTCCTGTTCATCTTCCGCAGAAATTGTAAACTGGGCCAAACAGGAGGTTAAAGGCACTGACTCTCCAAGTTGGGAGAGTGTTAGTAAAGCGTCTGGAATGTTGCACCCGAGTACCAGGGGACGAGAACTGAGACATATTGGAACACGTCTCCCGATCACACGGTTGATCATACTCTGGGTTCCACATGCATGCTTTAGCTGAAGGAAGAATCCCTTAAACGTGGAGAGTTGAGACCCGTGGAATGGGTACCATGCAATATGACTTCAAAGGGTCTTCATTTGCTCACCGAACCTCTCCAATCCTATCACTGCTGCGTTTATGCCCCTGTACACACGCTTGATTCTCTTTTGGAGACATAGCAATCCATAGGTTTTAAGATACTTTCTAGTCAGCTACATTCTTAGGCGTTTAATATGGAGTCTTGAGTCCATTTCGTTGAGCAAGGAGTAGCTCTTGTCTATTCCATATTTGGCTTAAGGAACTTTATCTGTGCTCATTTCAATCTCAGGTTTTATGCAGCACCCCAACTCACCTTTCCCCTTAAGCAAGCATAAGTTGGTTTTCTAAATTTGAGACCCTGTTCTCTTTTGTAATCCAGTTCCTGTGTAGCCAAGTTTACATTCCATGTATTAGTGATATCTTATGATGTTTCTTTTTCTGTGTGACTTATTTCAGATAGAATCATCATACCTGAATCCACTCATTATGCTGCTACGGGCCTGATGACATAGATTTCATTGCTGAGTGATATTGCATTTTACGTAAGTACCACAACTTCTTTATCCATTTTTCACTTTCTGCGATATTGAACTAGTCCCGTAAACGAGTTTCTTCTAAACAGAGCCATCCCAAACTTTGGAGTGGCTGTGTCTTTTTGATTTTAATTTCCCTAAGCTATAGGGCCATAAGTGGAAGTGCCCTAGGCTCTGTTGCTTTGTTTTTTAGATGTTTCAGGAAACACCATACACTTCTCCCTAGTGGCTGTTGGCAACTTACATCACGCCCATCAGCATAACAAGGCTCCCTGTTCTCCATGGCCTGTCCTGCCTTTCTGGATTTTACACTTTTTTCAGATGGCCCTTTTGACCGGGGGGAAGTGAGACTTCACTGTAGTGCAGATATGCTTTGCAAGCTTGCTTGGTTGGCCAAAAAGGGCGTATGCGTTTTTTCCTGAATATATTCAGGAAAAAACGCATACGCCCGTTTTGGCCAAGTGCATCATTGTCGACGTTCTGCCTCTTTTCCTATGCTTTAAATGCAATTCAAGTCTACCTCCTGAAATCGGTTTCCTGCAATTCTGCCCCGCTTTCAAGTCCTCTTGGCAGCCTTACTTCAGTATATTTTTGGATGATAGCTGTCATTTATAATTCTGCAGGTTTGTGAATTACAGTGTCCCTGAGCTCCTTTCTTCAACTCGCTTTCTTGTGAGCTGGCCGCAACACCGCAGGATTGCTTCAGGCCCTAATCTGGTTCCGGCACGGCACGCTGAGCCTTTGGTTAAATCCTCTTCCTGGTGGGAAATGAGAGTTAAATTTGCCCGTCCAGACACCTCCAGCTAGTCTCTCATTGGTTCTCCGTATTCCTGTTCATCTTCCGCAGAAATTGCAAACTGGGCCAAACAGGAGGTTAAAGGCACTGACTCTCCAAGTTGGGAGAGTGTTAGTAAAGAGTCTGGAAAGTTGCACCCGAGTACCAGGGGACGAGAACTGAGACATATTGGAACACGTCTCCCGATCACACGGTTGATCATACTCTGGGTTCCACATGCATGCTTTAGCTGAAGGAAGAATTCCTTAAACGTGGAGAGTTGAGCCCCGTGGAATCGGTACCATGCAATATGACTTCAAAGGGTCTTCATTTGCTCACCGAACCTCTCCAATCCTATCACTGCTGCGTTTATGCCCCTGTACACACGCTTGATTCTCTTTTGGAGACATAGCAATCCATAGGTTTTAAGATACTTTCTAGTCAGCTACATTCTTAGGCGTTTAATATAGAGTGTTGAGTCCATTTCGTTGAGCAAGGAGTAGCTCTTGTCTATTACATATTTGGCTTAAGGAACTTTATCTGTGCTCATTTCAATCTCTGGTTTTATGCAGCACCCCAACTCACCTTTCCCCTTAAGCAAGCATAAGTTGGTTTTCTAAATTTGAGACCCTGTTCTGTTTTGTAATCCAGTTCGTGTGTAGCCAAGTTTACATTCCATGTATTAGTGATATCTTATGATGTTTCTTTTTCTGTGTGACTTATTTCAGATAGAATCATCATACCTGAATCCACTCATTATGCTGCTATGGGCCTGATGACATAGATTTCATTGCTGAGTGATATTGCATTGTACGTAAGTACCACAACTTCTTTATCCATTTTTCGCTTTATGCGATATTGAACTTGTACCGTAAACGAGTTTCTTGTAAACAGAGCCATCCCAAACTTTGGCGTGGCTGTGCCTATTTGATTTTAATTTCCCTAAGCTATAGGACCATAAGTGGAAGTGCCCTAGGCTCTGTTGCTTTGTTTTTTAGATGTTTCAGGAAACACTATACACTTCTCCCGAGTGGCTGTTGGCAATATACATCCCGCCCATCAGCAAAACAAGGCTCCCAGTTCTCCATGGCCTGTCCTGCCTTTCTGGATTTTACACTTTTTTCAGTTGGCCCTTTTGACCGGGGGGAAGTGAGACTTCATTGTAGTGCAGATTTCCTTTGCAAGCTTGCTTGGTTGGCCAAAAAGGGCGTATGCGTTTTTTCCTGAATATATTCAGGAAAAAACGCATACGCCCTTTTTGGCCAAGTGCATCATTGTCGACGTTTTGCCTCTTTTCCTATGCTTTAAATGCAATTCCAGTCTACCTCCTAAAATCGATTTCCTGCAGTTCTGCCCCGCTTTCAAGTCCTCTTGGCAGCCTTACTTCAGTATATTTTTGGACGATAGCTGTCATTTATAACTCTGCAGGTTTGTGAATTACAGTGCCCCTGAGCTCCTTTCTTCAACTCGCTTTCTTGTGAGCTGGCCGCAACACCGCAGGATTGCTTCAGGCCCTAATCTGGTTCCGGCACGGCATGCTGAGCCTTTGGTTAATTCCTCTTCCTAGTGGGAAATGAGAGTTAAATTTGCCCGTCCAGACACCTCCAGCTAGTCTCTCATTGGTTCTCCCTATTCCTGTTCATCTTCCGCAGAAATTGCAAACTGGGCCAAACAGGAGGTTAAAGGCACTGACTCTCCAAGTCGGGAGAGTGTTAGTAAAGCATCTGGAATGTTGCACCCGAGTACCAGGGGACGAGAACTGAGACATATTGGAACACGTCTCCCAATCACACGGTTGATCATACTCTGGGTTCCACATGCATGCTTTAGCTGAAGGAAGAATCCCTTAAACCTGGAGAGTTGAGACCCGTGGAATGGGTACCATGCAATATGACTTCAAAGGGTCTTCATTTGCTCACCGAACCTCTCCAATCCTATCACTGCTGCGTTTATGCCCCTGTACACACGCTTGATTCTCTTTCGGAGACATAGTGATCCATAGGTTTTAAGATACTTACTAGTCAGGTACATTCTTAGGCGTTTAATATGTGGTGTTGAGTCCATTTCGTTGAGCAAGGAGTAGCTCTTGTCTATTACATATTTGGCTTAAGGAACTTTATCTGTGCTCATTTCAATCTCTGGTTTTATGCAGCACCCCAACTCACCTTTCCCCTTAAGCAAGCATAAGTTGGTTTTCTAAATTTGAGACCCTGTTCTCTTTTGTAATCCAGTTCCTGTGTAGCCAAGTTTACATTCCATGTATTAGTGATATCTTATGATGTTTCTTTTTCTGTGTGACTTATTTCAGTTAGAATCATCATACCTGAATCCACTCATTATGCTGCTTTGGGCCTGATGACATAGATTTCATTGCTGAGTGATATTGCATTGTACGTAAGTACCACAACTTCTTTATCCATTTTTCACTTTCTGCGATATTGAACTTGTACCGTAAACGACGTTCTTGTAAACAGAGCCGTCCCAAACATTGGGCTGGCTGTGTCTTTTTGATTTTAATTTCCCTAAGCTATAGGACCATAAGTGGAAGTGCCCTAGGCTCTGTTGCTTTGTTTTTTAGATGTTTCAGGAAACACCATACACTTCTCCCCAGTGGCTGTTGGCAATTTATATCCTGCTCATCAGCATAACAAGGCTCCCAGTTCTCCATGGCCTGTCCTGCCTTTCTGGATTTTACACTTTTTTCAGATGGCCCTTTTGACCGGGGGGAAGTGAGACTTCATTGTAGTGCAGATTTCCTTTGCAAGCATGCTTGGATGGCCAAAAAGGGCATATGCGTTTTTTCCTCAATATATTCAGGAAAAAACGCATACACCCTTTTTGTCCAAGTGCATCATTGTGGACGTTCTGCCTCTTTTCCTATGCTTTAAATGCAATTCCAGTCTACCTCCTGAAATTGGTTTCCTGCAATTTTGCCCCACATTCAAGTCTTCTTGTCAGGCTTACTTCAGTATATTTTTGGGCGATAGCTGTCATTTATAACTCTGCAGGTTTGTGAATTACAGTGCCCCTGAGCTCCTTTCTTCAACTCGCTTTCTTGTGAGCTGGCCGCAACACCGCAGTATTGCTTCAGGCCTTAATCTGGTTCCGGCACGGCACGCTGAGCCTTTGCTTAATTCCTCTTCCTGGTGGGAAATGAGAGTTAAATTTGCCCGTCCAGACACCTCCAGCTAGTCTCTCATTGGTTCTCCCTATTCCTGTTCATCTTCCGCAGAAATTGCAAACTGGGCCAAACAGGAGGTTAAAGGCACTGACTCTCCAAGTTGGGAGAGTGTTAGTAAGGCATCTGGAATGTTGCACCCGAGTACCAAGTGACGAGAACTGAGACATATTTGAACACGTCTCCCGATCACACGGTTGATCATACTCTGGGTTCCACATGCATGTTTTAGCTGAAGGAAGAATCCCTTAAACGTGGAGAGTTGAGACCCGTGGAATGGGTACCATGCAATATGACTTCTAAGGGTCTTCGTTTGCTCACCGAACCTTTCCAATCCTATCACTGCTGCGATTATGCCCCTGTATACATGCTTGATTCTCTTTCGGAGACATAGCAATCCATAGGTTTTAAGATACTTACTAGTCAGATATATTCTTAGGCGTTTAATATGGTGTGTTGAGTCCATTTCATTGAGCAAGGAGTAGCTCTTTTCTATTACATATTTGGCTTAAGGAACTTTATCTGTGCTCATTTCAATCTCTGGTTTTATGCAGCACCCCAACTCACCATTCCCCTTAAGCAAGCATAAGGTGGTTTTCTACATTTGAGGCCCTGTTGTGTTTTGTAATTCAGTTCCTGTGTAGCCAAGTTTACATTCCGTGTATTAGTGATATCTTATGATGTTTCTTTTTCTGTGTGACTTATTTCAGTTAGAATCATCATACCTGAATCCACTCATTATGCTGCTACGGGCCTGATGACATAGATTTCATTGCTGAGTGATATTGCATTGTACGTAAGTACCAAAACTTCTTTATCCATTTTTCGCTTTCTGAGATATTGAACTTGTACCGTAAATGAGGTTCTTGTAAACAGAGCCGTCCCAAACTTTGGGGTGGCTGTGTCTTTTTGATTTTAATTTCCCTAAGCTATAGGACCATAAGGGGAAGTGCCCTAGGCTCTGTTGCTTTGTTTTTTAGATGTTTCAGGAATCAGCATACACTTCTCCTGTTTGCTTTTGGGAATGTACATCCCGCCCATCAGCATAACAAGGCTCCCAGTTCTCCATGGCCTGTCCTGCCTTTCTGGATTTTACACTTTTGAAAGATGGTCCATTTGACCGGGGGGAAGTGAGACTTCATTGTACTGCAGATTTCCTTTGCAAGCTTGCTTGGTTGGCCAAAAAGGGCGTATGCGTTTTTTCCTGAACATATTCAGGAAAAAACGCATACGCACTTTTTGGCCAAGTGCATCATTGTGGACGTTCTGCCTCTTTTCCTATGCTTTAAATGCAATTCCAGTCTACCTCGTGATATCGGTTTCCTGCAATTCTGCTCCGCTTTGAAGTCTTGTTGGCAGCATTACTTCAGTATATTTTTGGACGATAGCTGTCATTTATAACTCTGCAGGTTTGTGAATTACAGTGCCCCTGAGCTCCTTTCTTCAACTCGCTTTCTTGTGAGCTGGCCGCAACACCGCAGGATTGCTTCAGGCCCTAATCTGGTTCCGGCACGGCACGCTGAGCCTTTGGTTAATTCCTCTTCCTGGTGGGAAATGAGAGTTAAATTTGCCCGTCCAGACACCTCCAGCTAGTATCTCATTGGTTCTCCCTATTCCTGTTCATCTTCCGCAGAAATTGCAAACTGGGCCAAACAGGAGGTTAAAGGCACTGACTCTCCAAGTCGGGAGAGTGTTAGTAAAGCATCTGGAATGTTGCACCCGAGTACCAGGGGACGAGAACTGAGACATATTTCAACACGTCTCCCAATCACACAGTTGGTCATACTCTGGTTTCCACATGCATGTTTTAGCTGAAGGAAGAATCCCTTAAACCTGGAGAGTTGAGACCCGTGAAATGGGTACCATGCAATATGACTTCAAAGGGTCTTGATTTGCTCACGGAACCTCTCCAATACTATCACTGCTGCGTTTATGCCCCTGTACACAGGCTTGATTCTCTTTCGGAGACATAGCAATCCATAGGTTTTAAGATACTTAGTAGTCAGGTACATTCTTAGGCGTTTAATATGGGGTGTTGAGTCCATTTCGTTGAGCAAGGAGTAGCTCTTGTCTATTACATATTTGGCTTAAGGAACTTTATCTGTGCTCATTTCAATCTCTGGTTTTATGCAGCACCCCAACTCACCTTTCCCCTTAAGCAAGCATAAGTTGGTTTTCTATATTTGAAACCCTGTTCTATTTTGTAATTCATTTCCTGTGTAGCCAAGTTTACATTCCGTGTATTAGTGATATCTTATGATGTTTCTTTTTCTGTGTGACTTATTTCAGTTAGAATCATCATACCTAAATCCACTCATTATGTTGCTATGGGCCTGATGACATACATTTCATTGCTGAGTGATATTACATTGTACGTAAGTACCACAACTTTTTTATCCATTTTTCCCTTTCTGCGATATTGAACTTGTACCGTAAACGAGGGTCTTGTAAACAGAGCCATCCCAAACTTTGGGGTGGCTGTGTCTTTTTGATTTTAATTTCCCTAAGCTATAGGACCATAAGTGGAAGTGCCCTATGCTCTGTTGCTTTGTTTTTTAGATGTTTCAGGAAAGACCATACACTTCTCCCCAGTGGCTGTTGGCAATTTACATCCCGCCCATCAGCATAACAAGGCTCCCAGTTCTCCATGGCCTGTCCTGCCTTTCTGGATTTTACACTTTTTTCAGATGGCCCTTTTGACCGTGGGGAAGTGAGACTTCTTTGTAGTGCAGATTTCCTTTGCAAGTTTGCTTGGTTGGCCAAAAAGGGCATATGCGTTTTTTCCTGAATATATTCAGGTAAAAACACATACGCCCTTTGTGGCCAAGTGCATCATTGTGGACGTTCTGCCTCTTTTCCTATTCATTAAATGCAATTCCAGTCTACCACCTGAAATCGGTTGCCTGCAATTCTGCCCGGCTTTCAAGTCCTCTTGGCAGCCTTCCTTCAGTATATTTTTGGACGATAGCTGTCATTTATAACTCTGCAGGTTTGTGAATTACAGTGCCCCTGAGCTCGTTTCTTCAACTCGCTTTCTTGTGAGCTGGCCGCAACACCGCATGATTGCTTCAGGCCCTAATCTTGTTCTAGCACGGCATGCTGAGCCTTTGGTTAATTCCTCTTCCTGGTGGGAAATGAGAGTTAAATTTGCCCGTCCAGACACCTCCAGCTAGTCTCTCATTGGTTCTCCCTATTCCTGTTCATCTTCCGCAGAAATTGCAAACTGGGCCAAACAGGAGTTTAAAGGCACTGACTCTCCAAGTCGGGAGAGTGTTAGTAAAGCATCTGGAATGTTGCACCCGAGTACCAGGGGACGAGAACTGAGACATATTGGAACACGTCTCCGGATCACACGGTTGATCATACTCTGGGTTCCACATGCATGCTTTAGCTGAAGGAAGAATCCCTTAAACCTGGAGAGTTGAGACCCGTGGAATGGGTACCATGCAATATGACTTCAAAGGGTCTTCATTTGCTCACCGAACCTCTCCAATCCTATCACTGCTGCGTTTATGCCCCTGTACACACGCTTGATTCTCTTTCAGAGACATAGCAATCCATAGGTTTTAAGATACTTACTAGTCAGGTACAGTCTTACGCGTTTAATATGGGGTGTTGAGTCCATCTCGTTGAGCAAGGAGTAGCTCTTGTCTATTACATATTTGGCTTAAGGAACTTTATCTGTGCTCATTTCAATCTCTGGTTTTACGCAGCACCCCAACTCACCTTTCCCATTAAGCAAGCATAAGTTGGTTTTCTAAATTTGAGACCCTGTTCTGTTTTGTAATCCAGTTCCTGTGTAGCCAAGTTTACATTCCATGTATTAGTGATATCTTATGATGTTTCTTTTTCTGTGTGACTTAT
Organism: Orcinus orca; assembly: GCF_937001465.1. NCBI lineage: Eukaryota > Metazoa > Chordata > Mammalia > Artiodactyla > Delphinidae > Orcinus > Orcinus orca. Next base: position 467,091 of record NW_026043740.1, on the reverse strand, counting down.
TTCAGTTAGAATCGTCATACCTGAATCCACTCATTACGCTGCTACGGGCCTGATGACATAGATTTCATTGCTGAGTGATATTGCATTGTACGTAAGTACCACAACTTCTTTATCCATTTTTCACTCTTTGCGATATTGAACTTGTCCCGTAAACGAGGTTCTTGTAAACAGAGCCGTCCCAAACTTTGGGGTGGCTGTGTCTTTTTGATTTTAATTTCCCTAAGCTATAGGACCATAAGTGGAAGTGCTCTAGGCTCTGTTGCTTTGTTTTTTAGATGTTTCAGGAAACACCATACACTTCTCCCCAGTGGCTGTTGGCAATTCACACCCTCCCATCAGCATAACAAGGCACCCAGTTCTCCATAGCCTGTCCTGCCTTTCTGGATTTTACACTTTTTTCAGATGGCCCATTTGACCGGGGGGAAGTGAGACTTCATTGTAGTGCAGATTTCCTTTGCAAGCTTGCTTGGTTGGCCAAAAAGTGCGTATGCGTTTTTTCCTGAATATATTCAGGAAAAAACGCATACGCCCTTTTTGGCCAAGTGCATCATTGTGGACGTTCTGCCTCTTTTCCTATGCTTTAAATGCAATTACAGTCTACCTCCTGAAATTGGTTTCCTGCAATTCTGCCCCGCTTTCAAGTCCTCTTGGCAGCCTTACTTCAGTATATTTTTGGACGATAGCTGTCATTTATATCTCTGCAGGTTTGTGAATTACAGTGCCCCTGAGCTCCTTTCTTCAACTCGCTTTCGTGTGAGCTGGCCGCAACACCGCAGGATTGCTTCAGGCCCTAATCTAGTTCCGGCACGGCACGCTGAGCCTTTGGTTAATTCCTCTTCCTGGTGGGAAATGAGAGTTAAATTTGCCCGTCCAGACACCTCCAGCTAGTCTCTCATTGGTTCTCCCTATTCCTGTTCATCTTCCGCAGAAATTGCAAACTGGGCCAAACAGGAGGTTAAAGGCACTGACTCTCCACGTCGGGAGAGTGTTAGTAAAGCATCTGGAATGTTGCACCCGAGTATCAGGGGACGAGAACTGAGACATATTGGAACACGTCTCCGGATCACACGGTTGACCGTACTCTGGGTTCCACATGCATGCTTTAGCTGAAGGAAGAATCCCTTAAACCTGGAGAGTTGAGACCCGTGGAATGGGTACCATGCAATATGACTTCAAAGGGTCTTCATTTGCTCACCGAACCTCTCCAATCCTATCACTGCTGCGTTTATGCCCCTGTACACACGCTTGATTCTCTTTCAGAGACATAGCAATCCATAGGTTTTAAGATACTTACTAGTCAGGTACAGTCTTACGCGTTTAATATGGGGTGTTGAGTCCATCTCGTTGAGCAAGGAGTAGCTCTTGTCTATTACATATTTGGCTTAAGGAACTTTATCTGTGCTCATTTCAATCTCTGGTTTTATGCAGCACCCCAACTCACCTTTCCCCTTAAGCAAGCATAAGTTGGTTTTCTAAATTTGAGACCCTGTTCTGTTTTGTAATCCAGTTCCTGTGTAGCCAAGTTTACATTCCATGTATTAGTGATATCTTATGATGTTTCTTTTTCTGTGTGACTTATATCAGTTAGAATCATCATACCTGAATCCACTCATTATGCTGCTACAGGCCTGATGACATAGATTTCATTGCTGAGTGATATTGCATTGTACGTAAGTACCACAACTTCTTTATCCATTTTTCACTTTCTGCAATATTGAACTTGTACTGTAAACGAGGTTGTTGTAAACAGAGCCGTCCCAAACTTTGGGGTGGCTGTGTCTTTTTGATTTTAATTTCCCTAAGCTATAGGACCATAAGTAGAAGTGCCCTAGGCTCTGTTGCTTTGTTTTTTAGATGTTTCAGGAAACACCATACACTTCTCCTGAGTGGCTGTTGGCAATTTACATCCCGACCATCAGCATAACAAGGCTCCCAGTTCTCCATGGCCTGTCCTGCCTTTCTGGATTTTACACATTTTTCAGATGGCCCTTTTGACCTGGGGGAAGTGAGACTTCATTGTAGTGCAGATTTCCTTTGCAAGCTTGCTTGGTTGGCCAAAAAGGGCATATGCGTTTTTTCCGGAAAAAACTCATACGCCCTTTTTGGCCAAGTGCATCATTGTCAACGTTCTGCCTCTTTTCCTATGCTTTAAATGCAATTCCAGTCTACCTCTTGCAATCGGTTTCCTGCAATTCTGCCACGCTTTCAAGTCCTCTTAGCAGCCTTACTTCAGTATATTTTTGGACGATAGCTGTCATTTATAACTCTGCATGTTTGTGAATTACAGTGCCCCTGAGCTCCCTTCTTCAACTCGTTTTCTTGTGAGCTGGCCGCAACACCGCAGGATTGCTTCAGGCCCTAATCTGGTTCCGGCACGGCAGGCTAAGCCTTTGGTTAATTCCTCTTCCTGGTGGGAAATGAGAGTTAAATTTGCCCGTCCAGACACCTCCAGCTAGTCTCTCATTGGTTCTCCCTATTCCTGTTTATCTTCCGCAGATATTGCAAACTGGGCCAAACAGGAGGTTAAAGGCACTCACTCTCCAAGTCGGGGGAGTGTTAGTAAAGTGTCTGGAATGTTGCACCCGAGTACCAGGGGATGAGAACTGAGACATATTGGAACACGTCTCCAGATCACACGGTTGATCATACTCTGGGTTCCACATGCATGTTTTAGCTGAAGGAAGAATCCCTTAAACATGGAGAGTTGAGACCCGTGGAATGGATACCATGCAATATAACTTCAAAGGGTCTTCATTTGCTCACCGAACCTCTCCAATCCTATCACTGCTGCGTGTATGCCCCTGTACTCATGCTTGATTCTCTTTCGGAGACATAGCAATCCATAGGTTTTAAGATACTTACTAGTCAGGTACATTCTTAGGCGTTTAATATGGTGTGTTGAGTCCATTTCGTTGAGCAAGGAGTAGCTGTTGTCTATTACATATTTGACTTAAGGAACTTTATCTGTGTTCATTTCAATCTCTGGTTTTATGCAGCACCCCAACTCACCTTTCCCTTTAAGCAAGCATAAGTTGGTTTTCTAAATTTGAGACTCTGTTCTGTTTTGTAATCCAGTTCCTGTGTAGCCAAGTTTACATTCCGTGTATTAGTGATATCTTATGATGTTTCTTTTTTTTGTGACTTATTTCAGTTAGAATCATCATACCTGAATCCACTCATTATGCTGCTATGGGCCTGATGACATAGATTTCATTGCTGAGTGATATTGCATTGTACGTAAGTACCACAACTTCTTTATACATTTTTCACTCTTTGCGATATTGAACTTGTCCCCTAAACGAGGTTCTTGTAAACAGAGCCGTCCCAAACTTTGGGGTGGCTGTGTCTTTTTGATTTTAATTTCCCTAAGCTATACGACCATAAGTGGAAGTGCCCTAGGCTCTGTTGCTTTGTTTTTTAGATGTTTCAGGAAACACCATACACTTCTCCCAAGTGGCTGTTGGCAATTTACATCCCGCCCATTAGCATAACAAGGCTCCCAGTTCTCCATGGCCTGTCCTGCCTTTCTGGATTTTACACTTTTTTCAGATGGCCCTTTTGACCCGGGGGAAGTGAGACTTCATTGTAGTGCAGATTTCCTTTGCAAGCTTGCTTGGTTGGCCAAAAAGTACATATGCCTTTTTTCCTGAATATATTCAGCAAAAAACGCATACGCCCTTTTTGGCCAAGTGCATCATTGTCGACGTTCTGCCTCTTTTCCTATGCTTTAAATGCAATTCCAGTCTACCTCCTGAAATCGGTTTCCTGCAATTCTGCCCCGCTTTCAAGTCCTCTTGGCAGCCTTACTTCAGTATATTTTTGGACGATAGCTGTCATTTATAACTCTGCAGGTTTGTGAATTACAGTGCCCCTGAGCTCCTTTCTTCAACTCGCTTTCTTGTGAGCTGGCCGCAACACTGCTGCATTGCTTCAGGCCCTAATCTGGTTCCGGCACGGCACGCTGAGCCTTTGGTTAATTCCTCTTCCTGGTGGGAAATGAGAGTTAAATTTGCCCGTCCAGACACCTCCAGCTAGTCTCTCATTGGTTCTCCCTATTCCTGTTCATCTTCTGCAGAAATTGCAAACTGGGCCAAACAGGAGGTTAAAGGCACTGACTCTCCAAGTCGGGAGAGTGTTAGTAAAGCGTCTGGAATGTTGCACCTGAGTACCAGGGGACGAGAACTGAGACATATTGGAACACGTCTCCCGATCACACGGTTGATCATACCCTGGGTTCCACATGCATGATTTAGCTGAAGGAAGAATCCCTTAAACCTGGAGATTTGAGACCCGTGGAATGGGTACCATGCAATATGACTTCAAAGGGTCTTCATTTGCTCACCGAACCTCTCCAATCCTATCACTGCTGCGTTTATGCCCCTGTACACACGCTTGATTCTCTTTCAGAGACAGAGCGATCCATAGGTTTTAAGATAATTACTAGTCAGGTACATTCTTAGGCGTTTAATATGGGGTGTTGAGTCCAATTCGTTGAGCAAGGAGTAGCTCTTGTCTATTCCATATTTGGCTTAAGGAACTTTATCTGTGCTCATTTCAATCTCTGGTTTTATGCAGCACCCCAACTCACCTTTCCCCTTAAGCAAGCATAAGTTGATTTTCTAAATTTGAGACCCTGTTCTGTTTTGTAATCCAGTTCCTGTGTAGCCAAGTTTACATTCCGTGTATTAGTGATATCTTATGACGTTTCTTTTTCTTGTGACTTATTTCAGTTAGAATCATAATACCTGAATCCACTCATTATGCTGCTACGGGCCTAATGACATACATTTCATTGCTGAGTGATATTGCATTGTACGTAAGTAGCACAACTTCTTTATCCATTTTTCACTTTCTGCGATATCGAACTTGTCCCGTAAAAGAGTTTCTTGTAAACAGAGCCGTCCCAAACTTTGGGGTGGCTGTGTCTTTTTGATTTTAATTTCCCTAAGCTATAGGACCATAAGTTGAAGTGCCCTAGGCTCTGTTGCTTTGTTTTTTAGATGTTTCAGGAAACACCATACACTTCTCCCCAGTGGCTGTTGGCAATTTACATCCCGCCCATCAGCATAACAAGGCTCCCAGTTCTCCATGGCCTGTCCTGCCTTTCTGGATTTTACACTTTTTTCAGATGGCCCTTTTGACCGGGGGGAAGTGAGACTTCATTGTAGTGCAGATTTCCTTTGCAAGCTTGCTTGGTTGGCCAAAAAGTGCGTATGCATTTTTTCCTGAATATATTCAGGAAAAAACGCATACGCCCTTTTTGGCCAAGTGCATCATTGTCGACGTTCTGCCTCTTTTCCTATGCTTTAAATGCAATTCCTGTCTACCTCCTGAAATCGGTTTCCTGCAATTCTGCCCGGCTTTCAAGTCCTCTTGGCAGCCTTACTTCAGTATATTTTTGGACGATAGCTGTCATTTATAACTCTGCAGGTTTGTGAATTACAGTGCCCCTGAGCTCGTTTCTTCAGCTCGCTTTCTTGTGAGCTGGCCGCAACACCGCAGGATTGCTTCAGGCCCTAATCTGGTTCCGGCACGGCACGCTGAGCCTTTGCTTAATTCCTCTTCCTGGTGGGAAATGAGAGTTAAATTTGCCCGTCCAGACACCTCCAGCTAGTCTCTCATTGGTTCTCCCTATTCCTGTTCATCTTCCGCAGAAATTGCAAACTGGGCCAAACAGGAGGTTTAAGGCACTGACTCTCCAAGTCGGGAGAGTGTTAGTAAAGCATCTGGAATGTTGCACCCGAGTACCAGGGGACGAGAACTGAGACATATTGGAACACGTCTCCGGATCACACGGTTGACCATACTCTGGGTTCCACATGCATGCTTTAGCTGAAGGAAGAATCCCTTAAACCTGGAGAGTTGAGACCCGTGGAATGGGTACCATGCAATATGATTTCAAAGGGTCTTCATTTGCACACCGAACCTCTCCAATCCTATCACTGCTGCGTTTATGCCCCTGTACACACGCTTGATTCTCATTCAGAGACCTAGCAATCCATAGGTTTTAAGATACTTACTAGTCAGGTACAGTCTTACGCGTTTAATATGGGGTGTTGAGTCCATCTCGTTGAGCAAGGAGTAGCTCTTGTCTATTACATATTTGGCTTAAGGAACTTTATCTGTGCTCATTTCAATCTCTGGTTTTATGCAGCACCCCAACTCACCTTTCCCCTTAAGCAAGCATAAGTTGGTTTTCTAAATTTGAGACCCTGTTCTGTTTTGTAATCCAGTTCCTGTGTAGCCAAGTTTACATTCCATGTATTAGTGATAACTTATGATGTTTCTTTTTCTGTGTGACTTATTTCAGTTAGAATCGTCATACCTGAATCCACTCATTATGCTGCTACGGGCCTGATGACATAGATGTCATTGCTGAGTGATATTGCATTGTACGTAAGTACCACAACTTCTTTATCCATTTTTCACTCTTTGCGATATTGAACTTGTACCGTAAATGAGGTTCTTGTAAACAGAGCCGTCCCAAACTTTGGGGTGGCTGTGTCTTTTTGATTTTAATTTCCCTAAGCTATAGGACCATAAGTTGAAGTGCCCTAGGCTCTGATGCTTTGTTTCTTAGATGTCTCAGGAAACACCATACACTTCTCCCAAGTGGCTGTTGGCAATTTACATCCCACCCATCAGCATAACAAGGCTCCCAGTTCTCCATGGCCTGTCCTGCCTTTCTGGATTTTACACCTTTTTCAGATGGCCCTTTTGACCGGGGGGAAGTGAGACTTCATTGTAATGCAGATTTCCTTTGCAAGCTTGCTTGGTTGGCCAAAAAGGGCGTATGCGTTTTTTCCTGAATATATTCAGGAAAAAACGCATACGCCCTTTTTGGCCAAGAGCATCATTGTCGACGTTCTGCCTCTTTTCCTATGCTTTAGATGCAATTCCAGTCTAACTCCTGAAATCGGTTTCCTGCAATTCTGCCCCGCTTTCAAGTCCTCTTGGCAGCCTTACTTCAGTATATTTTTGGACGATAGCTGTCATTTATAACTCTGCATGTTTGTGAATTACAGTGCCCCTGAGCTCCTTTCTTCAACTCGCTTTCTTGTGAGCTGGCCGCAACACTGCAGCATTGCTTCAGGCCCTAATCTAGTTCCGGCACGGCACGCTGAGCCTTTGGTTAATTCCTCTTCCTGGTGGGAAATGAGAGTTAAATTTGCCCGTCCAGACACCTCCAGCTAGTCTCTCATTGGTTCTCCCTATTCCTGTTCATCTTCCGCAGAAATTGCAAACTGGGCAAAACAGGAGGTTAAAGGCACTGACTCTCCAAGTCGGGAGAGTGTTAGTAAAGTGTCTGGAATGTTGAACCCGAGTACCAGGGGATGAGAACTGAGACATATTGGAACACGTCTCCCGATCACACGGTTGATCATACTGTGGGTTCCACATGCATGTTTTAGCTGAAGGAAGAATCCCTTAAACCTGGAGAGTTGAGATCCGTGGAATGGATACCATGCAATATGACTTCAAAGGGTCTTCATTTGCTCACCGAACCTCTCCAATCCTATCACTGCTGCGTGTATGCCCCTGTACTCATGCTTGATTCTCTTTCGGAGACATAGCAATCAATAGGTTTTAAGATACTTACCAGTCAGGTACATTCTTAGGCATTTAATATGGGGTGTTGAGTCCATTTCGTTGAGCAAGGAGTAGCTCTTGTCTATTCCATATTTGGCTTAAGGAACTTTATCTGTGCTCATTTCAATCTCTGGTTTTATGCAGCACCCCAACTCACCTTTCCCCTTAAGCAAGCATAAGTTGGTTTTCTAAATTTGAGACCCTGTTCTGTTTTGTAATTCAGTTCCTGTGTAGCCAAGTTTACATTCCGTGTATTAGTGATATCTTATGATGTTTCTTTTTCTGTGTGACTTATTTCAGTTAGAATCATCATACCTGAATCCACTCATTATGCTGCAACGGGCCTGATGACATAGATGTCATTGCTGAGTGATATTGCATTGTACGTAAGTACCACAACTTCTTTATCCATCTTTCGCTTTCTGCGATATTGAACTTGTACCGTAAACGAGGTTCTTGTAAACAGAGCCGTCCCAAACTTTGGGGTGGCTGTGTCTTTTTGACTTTAATATCCCTAAGCTATAGGACCATAAGTGGAAGTGCCCTAGGCTCTGTTGCTTTGTTTTTTCGATGTTTCAGGAAATACAATACACTTCTCCCGAGTGGCTGTTGGCAATTTATATCCCGCCCATCATCATAACAAGGCTCCCAGTTCTCCATGGCCTGTCCTGCCTTTCTGGATTTTACACTTTTTTCAGATGGCCCTTTTGACCGGGGGGAAGTGAGATTTCATTGTAGTGCAGATTTCCTTTGCAAGCTTGCTTGGTTGGCCAAAAAGGGCGTATGCGTTTTTTCATGAATATATTCAGGAAAAAACGCATACGCCCTTTTTGGCCAAGGGCATCATTGTCGACGTTCTGCCTCTTTTCCTATGCTTTAAATGCAATTCCAATCTACCTCCTGATATCGGTTTCCTGCAATTCTGCCCCGCTTTCAAGTCCTCTTGGCAGCCTTACTTCAGTATATTTTTGGACGATAGCTGTCATTTATAACTCTGCAGGTTTGTGAATTACAGTGCCCCTGAGCTCCTTTCTTCAACTCGCTTTCTTGTGAGCTGGCCGCAACACCGCAGGATTGCTTCAGGCCCTAATCATGTTCTGGCACCGCACGCTGAGCCTTTGGTTAATTCCTCTTCCTGGTGGGAAATGAGAGTTAAATTTGCCCATCCACACACCTCCAGCTAGTCTCTCATTGGTTCTCCCTATTCCTGTTCATCTTCCGCAGAAATTGCAAACTGGGCCAAACAGGAGGTTAAAGGCACTGACTCTCCAAGTCGGGAGAGTGTTAGTAAAGCGTCTGGAATGTTGCACCCGAGTACCAGGGGACGAGAACTGAGACAGATTGGAACACGTCTCCCGATCACACGGTTGTTCATACTCCGGGTTCCACATGCATGTTTTAGCTGAAGGAAGAATCCCTTAAACCTGGAGAGTTGAGACCCGTGGAATGGGTACCATGCAATATGACTTCAAAGGGTCTTCATTTGCTCACCGAACCTCTCCAATCCTATCACTGCTGCGTTTATGCCCATGTACACACGCTTGATTCTCTTTCCGAGACATAGCGATCCATTGGTTTAAGATACTTACTAGTCAGGTACATTCTTAGGCGTTTAATATGGGGTGTTGAATCCATTTCGTTGAGCAACGAGTAGCTCTTGTCTGTTACATATTTGGCTTAAGGAACTTTATCTGTGCTCATTTCTATCTCTGGTTTTATGCAGCACCCCAACTCACCTTTCCCCTTAAGCAAGCATAAGTTGGTTTTCTAAATTTGAGACGCTCTTCTGTTTTGTAATCCAGTTCCTGTGTAGCCAAGTTTACATTCCGTGTATTAGTGATATCTTATGATGTTTCTTTTTCTGTGTGACTTATTTCAGTTAGAATCATCATACCTGAATCCACTCATTATGCTGCTATGGGCCTGATGACATAGATTTCATTGCTGAGTGATATTGCATTGTACGTAAGTACCACAACTTCTTTATCCATTTTTCACTTTCTGTGAAATTGAACTTGTGCCGTAAAGGAGTTCTTGTAAACAGAGCCGTCCCAAACTTTGGGGTGGCTGTGTCTTTTTTATTTTAATTTCCCTAAGGTATAGGACCATAAGTGGAAGTGCCCTAGGCTCTGTTGCTTTGTTTTTTAGATGTTTCAGGAAACACCATACACTTCTCCCCCGTGACTGTTGGCGATTTACATGCCGCCCATCAGCATAACAAGGCTCCCAGTTCTCCATGACCTGTCCTGCCTTTCTGGATTTTACACTTTTTGCAGATTGTCCTTTTGACCAGGGGGGAAGTGAGACTTCAATGTAGTGCAGATTTCCTTTGCAAGCTTGCTTGGTTGGCCAAAAAGTGCGTATGCGTTTTCTCCTGAATATATTCAGGAGAAAACGCATACACCCTTTTTAGCCAAGTGCATCATTGTGGACGTTCTGCCTCTTTTCCTATGCTTTAAATGCAATTCCAGTCTACCTCCTGAAATCGGATTCCTGCAATTCTGCCCCGCTTTCAAGTCCTCTTGGCAGCCTTACTTCAGTATATTTTTGGATGATAGCTGTCATTCATAACTCTGCAGGTTTGTGATAACAGTGCCCCTGAGCTCCTTTCTTCAACTCGATTTCTTGTGAGCTGGCCGCAACACCGCAGGATTGCTTCAGGCCCTAATCTGGTTCCGGCACGGCACACTGAGCCTTTGCTTAATTGCTCTTCCTGGTGCGAAATGAGAGTTAAATTTGCCCGTCCAGACACCTCCAGCTTGTCTCTCATTGGTCCTCCTTATCCCTGTTCATCTTCCGCAGAAATTGCAAAATGGGCCAAGCAGGAGGTTAAAGGCACTGACTCTCCAAGTCGGGAGAGTGTTAGTAAAGCGTCTGGAATGTTCCACCTGAGTACCAGCGGACAAAAACTGAGACATATTTGAACACGTCTCCCAATCACACGGTTGATCATACTCTGGGTTCCACATGCATGTTTCAGCTGAAGGAAGAATCCCTTAAAGCTGGAGAGTTGAGACCCGTGGAATGGGTACCATGCAATATGACTTCAAAGGGTCTTCATTTGCTCACCGAACCTCTCCAATCCTATCACTGCTGCGTTTATGCCCCTGTACACATGCTTGATTCTCTTTCAGAGACATAGCAATCCATAGGTTTTAAGATACTTACTAGTCAGGTACATTCTTAGGCGTTTAATATGGGGTGTTGAGTCCATTTCGTTGAGCAAGGAGTAGCTCTTGTCTATTCCATATTTGGCTTAAGGAACTTTATCTGTGCTCATTTCAATCTCTGGTTTTATGCAGCACCCCAACTCACCTTTCCCCTTAAGAAAGCATAAGTTGCTTTTCTACATTTGAGACCCTGTTTTGTTTTGTAATCCAGTTCCTGTGTAGCCAAGTTTACATTCCGTGTATTAGTGATATCTTATAATGTTTCTTTTTCTGTGTGACTTATATCAGTTAGAATCATCATACCTGAATCCACTCTATGCTGCTACGGGCCTGATGACATAGATTTCATTGCTGAGTGATATTGCATTGTACGTAAGTACCACAACTTCTTTATCAATTTTTCACTTTCTGCGATATTGAACTTGTACCGTAAATGAGGTTCTTGTAAACAGAGCCGTCCCAAACTTTGGGGTGGCTGTGTCTTTTTGATTTTAATTTCCCTAAGCTATAGGACCATAAGTGGAAGTGCCCTAGGCTCTGTTGCTTTGTTTTTTAGATGTTTCCGGAAACACCATACACTTCTCCCAAGTGGCTGTTGGCAATTTACATCCCGCCCATCAGCATAACAAGGCTCCGAGTTCTCCATGGCCTGTCCTGCCTTTCTGGATTTTACACTTTTTTCAGATGGCCCTTTTGACGGGGGGGGGGAAGTGAGACTTCATTGTAGTGCAGATTTCCTTTGCAAGCTTGCTTGGTTGGCCAAAAAGGGCGTATGCGTTTTTTCCTGAATATATTCAGGAAAAAACGCATACGCCCTTTTTGGCCAAGTTCATCATTGTCGACGTTCTGCCTCTTTTCCTATGCTTTAAATGCAATTCCAGTCTACCTCCTGAAGTCGGTTTCCTGCAATTGTGCCCAGCTTTCAAGTCCTCTTGGCAGCCTTACTTCAGTATATTTTTGGACGATAGCTGTCATTTATAACTCTGCAGGTTTGTGAATTACAGTGCCCCTGAGCTCCTTTCTTCAACTCGCTTTCTTGTGAGCTGGCCGCAACACCGCAGGATTGCTTCAGGCCCTAATCTGGTTCTGGCACGGCACGCTGAGCCTTTGCTTAATTCCTCTTCCTGGTGGGAAATGAGAGTTAAATTTTCCCGTCCAGACACCTCCAGCTAGTCTCTCATTGGTCTTCCCTATCCCTGTTCATCTTCCGCAGAAATTTCAAACTGGGCCAAACAGGAGGTTAAAGGCACTGACTCTCCAAGTCGGGACAGTCTTGTAAAGCGTCTGGAATGTTGCACCCGAGTACCAGGGGACAAGAACTGAGACATATTTGAACCCGTCTCCCGATCACATGGTTGATCATACTCAGGGTTCCACATGCATGTTTTAGCTGAAGGAAGAATCCCTTAAACCTGGAGAGTTGAGACCCGTGGAATGGGTACCATGCAATATGACTTCAAAGGGTCTTCATTTGCTCACCGAACCTCTCCAATCCTATCACTGCTGCGTTTATGCCCCTGTACACACGCTTGTTTCTCTTTCAGAGACATAGCAATCCATAGGTTTTAAGATACTTACTAGTCAGGTACATTATTAGGCGTTTAATATGGGGTTTTGAGTCCATTTCGTTGAGCAAGGAGTAGCTCTTGTCTATTCCATATTTGGCTTAAGGAACTTTATCTGTGCTCATTTCAATCTCTGGTTTTATGCAGCACCCCAACTCACCTTTCCCCTTAAACAAGCATAAGTTGGTTTTCTAAATTTGAGACCCTGTTCTGTTTTGTAATCCAGTTCCTGTGTAGCCAAGTTTATATTCCGTGTATTAGTGATATCTTATGATGTTTCTTTTTCTGTGTGACTTATTTCAGTTACAATCATCATACCTGAATCCACTCATTATGCTGCTATGGGCCAGATGACATAGATTTCATTGCTGAGTGATATTGCATTGTACGTAAGTACCACAACTTCTTTATCCATTTTTCACTTTCTGCGATAATGAACATGTACCGTAAACGAGGTTCTTGTAAACAGAGCCGTCCCAAACTTTGGGTTGGCTGTGTCTTTTTGATTTTAATTTCCCTAAGCTATAGGACCATAAGTGGAAGTGCCCTAGGCTCTGCTGCTTTGTTTTTTAGATGTTTCAGGAAACACCATACACTTCTCCCTAGTGGCTGTTGGCAATTTACATCCCGCCCATCAGCATAACAAGGCTCTCAGTTCTCCATGGCCTGTCCTGCCTTTCTGGATTTTACACTTTTTACAGATGGCCCTTTTGACCCGGGGGAAGTGAGACTTCATTGTAGTACAGATTTCCTTTGCAAGCTTGCTTGGTTGGCCAAAAAGTGCGTATGCTTTTTTTCCTGAATATATTCAGGAAAAAACGCATATGCCCTTTTTGGCTTAGTGCATCATTTTCGACGTTCTGCCTCTTTTCCTATGCTTTAAATGCAATTCCAGTCTAACTCCTGAAATCGGATTCCTGCAATTCTGCCCCGCTTTCAAGTCCTCTTGGCAGCCTTACTTCAGTATATTTTTGGACGATAGCTGTCATTCATAACTCTGCAGGTTTGTGATAACAGTGCCCCTGAGCTCCTTTCTTCAACTCGCTTTCTTGTGAGCTGGCCGCAACACCGCAGGATTGCTTCAGGCCCTAATCTGGTTCTGGCACGGCACGCTGAGCCTTTGCTTAATTCCTCTTCCTGGTGGGAAATGAGAGTTAAATTTTCCCGTCCAGACACCTCCAGCTAGTCTCTCATTGGTCCTCCTTATCCCTGTTCATCTTCCGCAGAAATTGCAAAATGGGCCAAACAGGAGGTTAAAGGCACTGACTCTCCAAGTCGGGAGAGTGTTAGTAAAGCGTCTGGAATGTTCCACCTGAGTACCAGCGGACAAAAACTGAGACATATTTGAACACGTCTCCCAATCACACGGTTGATCATACTCTGGGTTCCACATGCATGTTTCAGCTGAAGGAAGAATCCCTTAAAGCTGGAGAGTTGAGACCCGTGGAATGGGTACCATGCAATATGACTTCAAAGGGTCTTCATTTGCTCACCGAACCTCTCCAATCCTATCACTGCTGCGTTTATGCCCCTGTACACATGCTTGATTCTCTTTCAGAGACATAGCAATCCATAGGTTTTAAGATACTTACTAGTCAGGTACATTCTTAGGCGTTTAATATGGGGTGTTGAGTCCATTTCGTTGAGCAAGGAGTAGCTCTTGTCTATTACATATTTGGCTTAAGGAACTTTATCTGTGCTCATTTCAATCTCTGGTTTTATGCAGCACCCCAACTCACCTTTCCCCTTAAGCAAGCATAAGTTGCTTTTCTACATTTGAGACCCTGTTCTGTTTTGTAATCCAGTTCCTGTGTAGCCAAGTTTATATTCTGTGTATTAGTGATATCTTATAATGTTTCTTTTTCTGTGTGACTTATATCAGTTAGAATCATCATACCTGAATCCACTCTATGCTGCTACGGGCCTGATGACATAGATTTCATTGCTGAGTGATATTGCATTGTACGTAAGTACCACAACTTCTTTATCCATTTTTCACTTTCTGCGATATTGAACTTGTACCGTAAATGAGGTTCTTGTAAACAGAGCCGTCCCATACTTTGGGGTGGCTGTGTCTTTTTGATTTTAATTTCCCTAAGCTATAGGACTATAAGTGGAAGTGTCCTAGGCTCTGTTGCTTTGTTTTTTAGATGTTTCAGGAAACACCATACACTTCTCCTGAGTGGCTGTTGGCAAATTACATCCCGCCCATCAGCATAACAAGGCTCCCAGTTCTCCATGGCCTGTCCTGCCTTTCTGGATTTTACACTTTTTTCAGATAGCCCGTTTGACCAGGGGGAAGTGAGACTTCATTGTAGTGCAGATTTCCTTTGCAATCTTGCTTGGTTGGCCAAAAAGGGCATATGCGTTTTTTCCTGAATATATTCAGGAAAAAACGCATACGCCCTTTTTGGCCAAGTGCATCATTGTCGACGTTCTGCCTCTTTTCCTATGTTTTAAATGCAATTCCAGTCTACCTCCTGAAATCGGTTTCCTGCAATTCTGCCCCGCTTTCAAGTCCTCTTGGCAGCCTTACTTCAGTATATTTTTGGACGATAGCTGTCATTTATAACTCTGCAGGTTTGTGAATTACAGTGCCCCTGAGCTCCTTTCTTCAACTCGCTTTCTTGTGAGCTGGCCGCAACACCACAGGATTGCTTCAGGCCCTAATCTAGTTCCGGCACGGCACGCTGAGCCTTTGGTTAATTCCTCTTCCTGGTGGGAAATGAGAGTTAAACTTGCCCATCCAGACACCTCCAGCTAGTCTCTCATTGGTCCTCCCTATTCCTGTTCATCTTCCGCAGAAATTGCAAACTGGGCCAAACAGGAGGTTAAAGGCACTGACTCCCCAAGTCGGGAGAGTGTTAGTAAAGCGTCTGGAATGTTGCACCCGCTTACCAGAGGACGAGAACTGAGATATATTGGACCACGTCTCACGATCACACGGTTGATCATACTCTGGGTTCCACATGCATGTTTTAGCTGAAGGAAGAATCCCTTAAACCTGGAGACTTGAGAACCGTGGAATGGGTACCATGCAATATGACTTCAAAGGGTCTTCGTTTGCTCACCGAACCTCTCCAATCCTATCACTGCTGCGTTTATGCCCCTGTACACATGCTTGATTCTCTTTCGGAGGCATAGCAATCCATAGGTTTTAAGATACTTACTAGTCAGGTACATTCTTAGGCGTTTAATATGGGGTGTTGAGTCCATTTCGTTGAGCAAGGAGTAGCTCTTGTCTATTATATATTTGGCTTAAGGAACTTTATCTGTGCTCATTTCAATCTCTGGTTTATGCAGCACCCCAACTCACCTTTCCCCTTAAGCAAGCATAAGTGGGTTTTCTAAATTTGACACCCTGTGCTGTTTTGTAATTCAGTTCTGTGTAGCCAAGTTTACATTCCGTGTATTAGTGATATCTTATGATGTTTCTTTTTCTGTGTGACTTATTTCAGTTAGAATCATCATACCTGATTCCACTCATTATGCTGCTACGGGCCTGATGACATAGATTTCATTGCTGAGTGATATTGCATTGTACGTCAGTACCACAACTGCTTTATCCATTTTTCGCTCTCTGCGATATTTAACTTGTACCGTAAACGAGGTTCTTGTAAACAGAGCCGTCCCAAGCTTTGGGGTGGCTGTGTGTTTTTGATTTTAATTTCCCTAAGCTATAGGACCATAAGTGGAAGTGCCCTAGGCTCTGTTGCTTTGTTTTTTAGATGTTTCAGGAAACACCATACACTTCTCCCCAGTGGCTGTTGTCAATTTACATCCCGCCCATCAGCATAACAAGGCTCCCAGTTCTCCATGGCCTGTCCTGCCTTTCTGGATTTTACACTTTTTTCAGATGGCCCTTTTGACCGGGGGGAAGTGAGACTTCATTGTAGTGCAGATTTCCTTTGCAAGCTTGCTTGGTTGGCCAAAAAGGGCGTATGCGTTTTTTCCTGAATATATTCAGGAAAAAACGCATACGCCCTTTTTGGCCAAGTGCATCATTGTCGACGTTCTGCCTCTTTTCCTATACTTTAAATGCAATTCCTGTCTACCTCCTGAAATCGGTTTCCTGCAATTCTGCCCCGCTTTCAAGTCCTCTTGGCAGCCTTACTTCAGTATATTTTTGGACGATAGCTGTCATTTATAACTCTGCAGGTTTGTGAATTACAGTGCCTCTGAGCTCCTTTCTTCAACTCGCTTTCCTGTGAGCTGGCCGCAACACCGCAGGATTGCTTCAGGCCCTAATCTGGTTCCGGCACGGCACGCTGAGCCTTTGCTTAATTGCTCTTCCTGGTGGGAAATGAGAGTTAAATTTGCCCGTCCAGACACCTCCAGCTAGTCTCTCATTGGTCCTCCCTATCCCTGTTCATCTTCTGCAGAAATTGCAAACTGGGCCAAGCAGGAGGTTAAAGGCACTGACTCTCCAAGTCGGGAGAGTGTTAGTAAAGCGCCTGAAATGTTGCACCTGAGTACCAGCGGACGAAAACTGAGACATATTTGAACACGTCTCCCAATCACACGGTTGATCATACTCTGGGTTCCACATGCATGTTTCAGCTGAAGGAAGAATCCCTTAAACCTGGAGAGTTGAGACCCGTGGAATGGGTACCATGCAATATGACTTCAAAGGGTCTTCATTTGCTCACCGAACCTCTCCAATCCTATCACTGCTGCTTTTATGTCCCTGTACTCACGCTTGATTCTCTTTCAGAGACATAGCAATCCATAGGTTTTAAGATACTTACTAGTCAGGTACATTATTAGGCATTTAATATGGTGTTTTGAGTCCATTTCGTTGAGCAAGGAGTAGCTCTTGTCTATTCCATATTTGGCTTAAGGAAATTTATCTGTGCTCATTTCAATCTCTGGTTTTATGCAGCACCCCAACTCACCTTTCCCCTTATGCAAGCATACGTTGCTTTTCTACATTTGAGACCCTGTTCTGTTTTGTAATCCAGTTCCTGTGTAGCCAAGTTTACATTCCGTGTATTAGTGATATCATATGATGTTTCTTTTTCTGTGTGACTTATTTCAGTTAGAATCATCATACCTGAATCCACTCATTATGCTGCTACGGGCCTGATGACATAGATTTCATTGCTGAGTGATATTGCATTGTACGTAAGTACCACAACTTCTTTATCCATTTTTCACTTTCTGCGATATTGAAGTTGTACCGTAAACGAGGTTCTTGTAAACAGAGCCATCCCATACTTTGGGGTGGCTGTGTCTTTTTGATTTTAATTTCCCTAAGCTATAGGACTATAAGTGGAAGTGCCCTAGGCTCTGTTGCTTTGTTTTTTAGATGTTTCAGGAAACACCATACACTTCTCCCCAGTCACTGTTGGCAATTTACATCCCGCCCATCAGCATAACAAGGCTCCCAGTTCTCCATGGCCTGTCCTGCCTTTCTGGATTTTACACTTTTTTCAGATGGCCCTTTTGACCGGGGGGAAGTGAGACTTCATTGTAGTGCAGATTTCCTTTGCAAGCTTGCTTGGTTGGCCAAAAAGGGCGTATGCGTTTTTTCCTGAATATATTCATTAAAAAACGCATACGCCCTTTTAGGCCAAGTGCATCATTTTGGACGTTCTGCCTCTTTTCCTATGCTTTAAATGCAATTCCAGTCTACCTCCTGAAATCGGTTTACTGCATTTCTGGCCCGCTTTCAAGTCCTCTTGGCAGCCTTACTTCAGTATACTTTTGGACGATAGCTGTCATTTATAACTCTGCATGTTTGTGCATTACAGTGCCCCTGAGCTCCTTTCTTCAACTCGCTTTCTTGTGAGCTGGCCACAACACCGCAGGATTGCTTCAGGCCCTAATCTGGTTCCGGCACGGCACGCTGAGCCTTTGCTTAATTGCTCTTCCTGGTGGGAAATGAGAGTTAAATTTGCCCGTCCAGACACCTCCAGCTAGTCTCTCATTGGTTCTCCTTATTCCTGTTCATCTTCCGCAGAAATTGCAAACTGGTCCAAACAGGAGGTTAAAGGCACTGACTCTCCAAATCGGGAGTGTGTTACTAAAGCGTGTGGAATGTTGCACCCGAGTACCAGGGGATGAGAACTGAGACATATTTGAACATGACTCACGATCACACGGTTGATCATAGTCTGGGTTCCAAATGCATGTTTAGCTGAAGGAAGAATCTCTTAAACCTGGAGAGTTGAGACCCGTGGAATGGGTACCATGCAATATGACTTCAAAGGGTCTTCATTTGCTCACCGAACCTCTCCAATCCTATCACTGCTGCGTTTATGCCCCTGTTCTCACGCTTGATTCTCTTTCGGAGACATAGCAATACATAGGTTTTAAGATACTTACTGTCAGGTACATTATTAGGCATTTAATATGGGGTTTTGAGTCCATTTCGTTGAGCAAGGAGTAGCTCTTGTCTATTACATATTTGGCTTAAGGAACCTTATCTGTGCTCATTTCAATCTCTGGTTTTATGCAGCACCCCAACTCACCTTTCCCCTTAAGCAAGCATAAGTTGCTTTTCTACATTTGAGACCCTGTTCTGTTTTGTAATCCAGTTCCTGTGTAGCCAAGTTTACATTCCGTGTATTAGTGATATCTTATGATGTTTCATTTTCTGTGTGACTTATTTCAGTTAGAATCATCATACCTGAATCCACTCATTATGCTGCTACGGGCCTGATGACATAGATTTCACTGCTGAGTGATATTCCATTGTACGTAAGTACCACAACTTCTTTATCCATTTTTCACTTTCTGCGATATTGAACTTGTACCGTAAATGAGGTTCTTGTAAACAGAGCCGTCCCATACTTTGGGGTGGCTGTGTCTTTTTGATTTTAATTTCCCTAAGCTATAGGACCATAAGTGGAACTGCCCTAGGCTCTGTTGCTTTGTTTTTTAGATGTTTCAGGAAACACCATAGACCTCTCCTGAGTGGCTGTTGGCAGTTTTCATCCCGCCCATCAGCATAACAAGGCTCCCAGTTCTCCATGGCGTGTCCTGCCTTTCTGGATTTTAAACTTTTTTCACATGGCCCTTTTGACCGGAGGGAAGTGAGACTTCATTGTAGTGCAGATTTCCTTTGCAAGCTTGCTTGTTTGGCCAAAAAGGGCGTATGCGTTTTTTCCTGAATATATTCAGGAAAAAACGCATACGCCGTTTTTGGCCAAGTGCATCACTGTGGACGTTCTGCCTCTTTTCCTATGCTTTAAATGCAATTCCAGTCTAACTCCTGAAATCGGTTTCCTTCAATTCTGCCCTGCTTTCAAGTCCTCTTGGCAGCCTTACTTCAGTATATTTTTGGACGATAGCTGTCATTTATAACTCTGCAGGTTTGTGAATTACAGTGCCCCTGAGCTCCTTTCTTCCACTCGCTTTCTTGTGCTCTGGCCGCAACACCGCACGATTGCTTCAGGCCCTAATCTGGTTCCGGCACGGCACACTGAGCCTTTGCTTAATTGCTATTCCTGGTGGGAAATGAGAGTTAAATTTGCCCGTCCAGACACCTCCAGCTAGTCTCTCCTTGGTCCTCCCTATCCCTGTTCATCTTCCGCAGAAATTGCTAACTGGGCCAAGCAGGAGGTTAAAGGCACTGACTCTCCAAGTCGGGAGAGTGTTAGTAAAGCGTCTGAAATGTTGCACCTGAGTACCAGCGGACGAAAACTGAGACATATTTGAACACGTCTCCCAGTCACACGGTTGATCATACTCTGGGATCCACATGCATGTTTCAGCTAAAGGAAGAATCCCTTAAAGCTGGAGAGTTGAGACCCGTGGAATGGGTACCATGCAATATGACTTCAAAGGGTATTCATTTGCTCACCGAACCTCTCCAATCCTATCACTGCTGCGTTTATGCCCCTGTACACACGCTTGATTCTCTTTTGGAGACATAGCAATCCATAGGTTTTAAGATACTTACTAGTCAGGTACATTCTTAGGCGTTTAATATGGGGTGTTGAGTCCATTTCGTTGAGCAAGGAGTAGCTCTTGTCTATTCCATATTTGGCTTAAGGAAATTTATCTGTGCTCATTTCAATCTCTGGTTTTATGTAGCACCCCAACTCACCTTTCCCCTTAAGCAAGCATAAATTGGGTTTCTAAATTTGAGACCCTCTTCTGTTTTGTAATCCAGTTCCTGTGTAGCCAGGTTTACATTCCGTGTATTAGTGATATCTTATGATGTTTCTTTTTCTGTGTGACTTATTTCAGTGAGAATCATCATACCTGAATCCAGTCTATGCTGCTACGGGCCTGATGACATAGATTTCATTGCTGAGTGATATTGCATTGTACGTAACTACCACATCTTCTTTATCCATTTTTCAATTTCTGCGATATTGAACTTCTACCGTAAATGGGGTTCTTGTAAACAGAGAGGTCCCAAACTTTGGGGTGGCTGTGTCTTTTTGATTTTAATTTCCCTAAGCTATAGGACCATAAGTGGAAGTGCCCTAGGCTCTGTTGCTTTGTTTTTTAGATGTTTCAGGAAACACCATACACTTCTCCTGAGTGGCTGTTGGCAATTTTCATCCCGCCCATCAGCATAACAAGGCTCCCAGTTCTCCATGGCCTGTCCTGCCTTTCTGGATTTTACACTTTTTTCACATGGCCCTTTTCACTGGGGGGAAGGGAGACTTCATTGTAGTGCAGATTTCCTTTGCAAGCTTGCTTGGTTGGCCAAAAAGGGCGTATGCGTTTTTTCCTGAATATATACAGGAAAAAACGCATACGCCCTTTTTGGCCAAGTGCATCATTGTAGACGTTCTGCCTCTTTTCCTATGCTTAAATGCAATTCAAGTCTACCTCCTGAAATCGGATTCCTGCAATTCTGCCCGGCTTTCAAGTCCTCTTGGCAGCCTTACTTCAGTATATTTTTGGACGATAGCTGTCATTTATAACTCTGCAGGTTTGTGAATTACAGTGCCCCTGAGCTCCTTTCTTCAACTCGCTTTCTTGTGAGCTGGCCGCAACACCACAGGATTGCTTCAGGCCCTAATCTGGTTCCGGCACGGCACGCTGAGCCTTTGGTTAATTCCTCTTCCTGGTGGGAAATGGGAGTTAAATTTGCCCGTCCAGACACCTCCAGCTAGTCTCTCATTGGTTCTCCCTATTCCTGTTCATCTTCCGCGGAATTTGCAAACTGGGCCAAACAGGAGGTTAAAGGCACTGACTCTCCAAGTCGGGAGAGTGTTAGTAAAGCATCTGGAATGTTGCACCCGAGTACCAGGGGATGAGAACTGAGACATATTTGAACACGTCTCCCGATCACATGGTTGATCATACTCTGTGTTCCACATGCATGTTTTAGCTGAAGGAAGAATCCCTTAAACCTGGAGAGTTGAGACCCGTGGAATGGGTACCATGCAATATGACTTCAAAGGGTCTTCATTTGCTCACCAAACCTCTCCAATCCTATCACTGCTGCGTTTATGTCCCTGTACTCACGCTTGATTCTCTTTCAGAGACATAGCAAACCATAGGTTTTAAGATACTTACTAGTCAGGTACATTATTAGGCGTTTCATATGGGGTGTTGAGTCCATTTCGTTGAGCAAGGAATAGCTCTTGTCTATTACATGTTTGGCTTAAGGAACTTTATCTGTGCTCATTTCAATCTCTGGTTTTATGCAGCACCCCAACTCACCTTTCCCCTTAAGAAAGCATAAGTTGGTTTTCTAAATTTTAGACCCTGTTCTCTTTTGTAATCCTGTTCCTGTGTAGCCAAGTTTACATTCCGTGTATTAGTGATATCTTATGATGTTTCTTTTTCTGTGTGACTTATTTCAATTAGAATCATCATACCTGAATCCACTCATTATGCTGCTACGGGCCTGATGACATAGATTTCATTGCTGAGTGATATTGCATTGTACGTAAGTACCACAACTGCTTTATCCATTTTTCACTTTCTGCGATATTGAACTTGTCCAGTAAACGAGATTCTTGTAAACAGAGCCGTTCCAAACTTTGGGGTGGCTGTGTCTTTTTGATTTTAATTTCCCTAAGCTATAGGACCATAAGTGGAACTGCCCTAGGCTCTGTTCCTTTGTTTTTTAGATGTTTCAGGAAACACCATACACTTCTCCCGAGTGGCTGTTGGCAATTTACATCCCGCCCATCAGCATAACAAGGCTCCCAGTTCTCCATGGCCTGTCCTGCCTTTCTGGATTTTACACTTTTTTCAGATGGCCCTTTTGACCAGGGGGAAGTGAGACTTCATTGTAGTGCAGATTTCCTTTGCAAGCTTGCTTGGTTGGCCAAAAACGGCGTATGCGTTTTTTCCTGAATATATTCAGGAAAAAACGCATACGCCGTTTTTGGCCAAGTGCATCATTGTGGACGTTCTGCCTCTTTTCCTATGCTTTAAATGCAATTCCAGTCTACCTCCTGAAATCGGTTTCCTGCAATTCTGCCCCGCTTTCAAGTCCTCTTGGCAGCCTTACTTCAGTATATTTTTGGACGATAGCTGTCATTTATAACTCTGCAGGTTTGTGAATTACACTGCCCCTGAGCTCCTTTCTTCAACTCGCTTTCTTGTGAGCTGGCCGCAACACCGCACGATTGCTACAGGCCCTAATCTGGTTCCGGCACGGCACGCTGAGCCTTTGCTTAATTGCTATTCCTGGTGGGAAATGAGAGTTAAATTTGCCCGTCCAGACACCTCCAGCAAGTCTCTCATTGGTCCTCCCTATCCCTGTTCATCTTCCGCAGAAATTGCAAACTGGGCCAAGCAGGAGGTTAAAGGCACTGACTCTCCAAGTCGGGAGAGTGTTAGTAAAGCGTCTGGAATGTCGCACCTGAGTACCAGCGGACGAAAACTGAGACATATTTGAACACGTCTCCCAATCACACGGTTGATCATACTCTGGGTTCCACATGCATGTTTCAGCTGAAGAAAGAATCCCTTAAAGCTGGAGAGTTGAGACCCGTGGAATGGTACCATGCAATATGACTTCAAAGGGTCTTCATTTGCTCACCGAACCTCTCCAATCCTATCACTGCTGCGTTTATGCCCCTGTACACACGCTTGATTCTCTTTCGGAGACATAGCAATCTATAGGTTTTAAGATACTTACTAATCAGGTACATTCTTAGGCGTTTAATATGGGGTGTTGAGTCCATTTCGTTGAGCAAGGAGTAGCTCTTGTCTATTCCATATTTGGCTTAAGGAAATTTATCTGTGCTCATTTCAATCTCTGGTTTTATGTAGCACCCCAACTCACCTTTCTCCTTAAGCAAGCATAAGTTGGTTTTCTAAATTTGAGACCCTGTTCTGTTTTGTAATTCAGTGCCTGTGTAGCCAAGTTTACATTCCGTGTATTAGTGATATCTTATGATGTTTCTTTTTCTGTGTGACTCATTTCAGTTAGAATCATCATACCTGAATCCACTCATTATGCTGCTACGGGAATGATGACATAGATTTCATTGCTGAGTGATATTGCATTGTACGTAAGTACCACAAATTCTTTCTCCATTTTTCGCTTTCTGCGATTTTGGACTTGTACCGTAAACGAGGTTCTTGTAAACAGAGCCGTTCCAAACTTTGGGGTGGCTGTGTCTTTTTGATTTTAATTTCCCTAAGCTATAGGACCATAAGTGGAAATGCCCTAGGCTCTGTTGCTTTGTTTTTTAGATGTTTCAGGAAATACCATACACTTCTCCCAAGTGGCTGTTGGCAATTTACATCCCACCCATCAGCATAACAAGGCTCCCAGTTCTCCATGGCCTGTCCTGCCTTTCTGGATTTTACACTTTTTTCAGATGGCCCTTTTGACCAAGGGGAAGTGAGACTTCATTGTAGTGCAGATTTCCTTTGCAAGCTTGCTTGGTTGGCCAAAAAGGGCGTATGCGTTTTTTCCTGAATATATTCAGGAAAAAACGCATACGCCCTTTTTGTCCAAGTGCATCATTGTCGACGTTCTGCCTCTTTTCCTATGCTTTAAATGCAATACCAGTCTACCTCCTGAAATCGGTTTCCTGCAATTCTGCCCCGCTTTCAAGTCCTCGTGGCAGCCTTACTTCAGTATATTTTTGGACGATAGCTTTCATTTATATCTCTGCAGGTTTGTGAATTACAGTGCCCCTGAGCTCCTTTCTTCAACTCGCTTTCTTGTGAGGTGGCCGCAACACCGCAGGATTGTTTCAGGCCCTAATCTGGTTCCGGCACGGCATGCTGAGCCTTTGCTTAATTGCTATTCCTGGTGGGAAATGAGAGTTAAATTTGCCCGTCCAGACACCTCCAGCTAGTCTCTCATTGGTCCTCCCTATCCCTGTTCATCTTCCGCAGAAATTGCAAACTGGGCCAAGCAGGAGGTTAAAGGCACTGACTCTCCAAGTCGGGAGAGTGTTAGTAAAGCATCTGGAATGTTGCACCTGAGTACCAACGGACGAAAACTGAGACATATTTGAACACGTCTCCCAATCACACTGTTGATCATACTCTGGGTTCCACATGCATGTTTCAGCTGAAGGAAGAATCCCTTAAAGCTGGAGAGTTGAGACCCGTGGAATGGGTACCATGCAATATGACTTCAAAGGGTCTTCATTTGCTCACCGAACCTCTCCAATCCTATCACTGCTGCGTTTATGCCCCTGTACACACGCTTGATTCTCTTTCGGAGACATAGCAATCCATAGGTTTTAAGATACTTACTAGTCAGGTACATTCTTAGGCGTTTAATATGGGGTGTTGAGTCCATTTCTTTGAGCAAGGAGTAGCTCTTGTCTATTCCATATTTGGCTTAAGGAAATTTATCTGTGCTCATTTCAATCTCTGGTTTTATGTAGCACACCAACTCACCTTTCCCCTTAAGCAAGCATAAGTTGGTTTTCTAAATTTGAGACCCTGTTCTGTTTTGTAATCCAGTTCCTGTGTAGCCAAGTTTACATTCCGTGTATTAGTGATATCTTATGATGTTTCTTTTTCTGTGTGACTTATTTCAGTGAGAATCATCATACCTGAATCCACTCATTATGCTGCTATGGTCCAGATGACATAGATTTCATTGCTGAGTGATATTGCATTGTACGTGAGTACCACAACTTCTTTATCCATTTTTCACTTTCTGCGATATTGAACATGTACCGTAAACGAGATTCTTGTAAACGGAGCCGTCCCAAACTTTGGGGTGGCTGTGTCTTTTTGATTTTAATTTCCCTAAGCTATAGGACCATAAGTGGAAGTGCCCTAGGCTCTGTTGCTTTGTTTTTTAGATGTTTCAGGAAACACCATACACTTCTCCTGAGTGGCTGTTGTCAATTTACATCTCGCCCATCAGCATAACAAGGCTCCCAGTTCTCCATGGCCGGTCCTGCCTTTCTGGATTTTACACTTTTTTCAGACGGCCCTTTTGACCGGGGGGAAGTGAGACTTCATTGTAGTGCAGATTTCCTTTGCAAGCTTGCTTGGTTGGCCAAAAAGGGCGTATGCGTTTTTTCCTGAATATATTCAGGAAAAAACGCATACGCCCTTTTTGGCCAAGTGCATCATTGTCGACCTTCTGCCTCTTTTCCTATGCTTTAAATGCAATTCCAGTCTACCTCCTGAAATTGGTTTCCTGCAATTCTGCCCTGCTTTCACGTCCTCGTGGCAGCCTTACTTCAGTATATTTTTGGATGATAGCTGTCATTTATAACTCTGCAGGTTTGTGAATTACAGTGCCCCTGAGCTCCTTTCTTCAACTCGCTTTCTTGTGAGCTGGCCGCAAAACCGCACGATTGCTTCAGGCCCTAATCTGGTTCCGGCACGGCACACTGAGCCTTTGCTTAATTGCTCTTCCTGGTGGGAAATGAGAGTTAAATTTGCCCGTCCAGACACCTCCAGCTAGTCTCTCATTGGTCCTCCCTATCCCTGTTCATCTTCCGCAGAAATTGCAAACTGGGCCAAGCAGGAGGTTAAAGGCACTGACTCTCCAAGTCTGGAGAGTGTTAGTAAAGCATCTGGAATGTTGCACCTGAGTACCAGCGGTCGAAAACTGAGACATATTTGAACACGTCTCCCAATCACACGGTTGATCATACTCTGGGTTCCACATGCATGTTTTAGCTGAAGGAAGAATCTCTTAAAGCTGGAGAGTTGAGACCCGTGGAATGAGTACCATGCAATATGACTTCAAAGGGTCTTCATTTGCTCACCGAACCTCTCCAATCGTATCACTGCTGCATTTATGCCCCTGTACACACGCTTGATTCTCTTTTGGAGACATAGCAATCCATAGGTTTTAAGATACTTACTAGTCAGGTACATTATTAGGCGTTTAATATGGGGTGTTGAGTCCATTTCATTGAGCAAGGAGTAGCTCTTGCCTATTCCATATTTGGCTTAAGGAAATTTATCTGTGCTCATTTCAATCTCTGGTTTTATGTAGCACCCCAACTCACCTTTCCCCTTAAGCAAGCATAAGTTGGTTTTCTAAATTTGAGACCCTCTTCTGTTTTGTAATCCAGTTCCTGTGTAGCCAGGTTTACATTCCGTGTATTAGTGATATCTTATGATGTTTCTTTTTCTGTGTGACTTATTTCAGTGAGAATCATCATACCTGAATCCAGTCTATGCTGCTACGGGCCTGATGACATAGATTTCATTGCTGAGTGATATTGCATTGTACGTAACTACCACAACTTCTTTATCCATTTTTCACTTTCTGCGATATTGAACTTGTACCGTAAATGAGGTTCTTGTAAACAGAGCCGTCCCATACTTTGGGGTGGCTGTGTCTTTTTGATTTTAATTTCCCTAAGCTATAGGACTATAAGTGGAAGTGTCCTAGGCTCTGTTGCTTTGTTTTTTAGATGTTTCAGGAAACACCATACACTTCTCCTGAGTGGCTGTTGGCAATTTACATGCCGCCCATCAGCATAACAAGGCTCCCAGTTCTCCATGACCTGTCCTGCCTTTCTGGATTTTACACTTTTTGCAGATAGCCCGTTTGAACAGGGGCAAGTGAGACTTCAAAGTAGTGCAGATTTCCTTTGCAAGCTTGCTTGGTTGGCCAAAAAGTGCGTATGCGTTTTCTCCTGAATATATTCAGGAGAAAACGCATACGCCCTTTTTGGCCAAGTGCATCATTGTCGACGTTCTGCCTCTTTTCCTATGTTTTAAATGCAATTCCAGTCTACCTCCTGAAATCGGTTTCCTGCAATTCTGCCCCTCTTTCAAGTCCTCTTGGCAGCCTTACTTCAGTATATTTTTGGACGATAGCTGTCATTCATAACTCTGCAGGTTTGTGATAACAGTGCCCCTGAGCTCCTTTCTTCAACTCGCTTTCTTGTGAGCTGGCCGCAACACCGCAGGATTGCTTCAGGCCCTAATCTGGTTCCGGCACGGCACGCTGAGCCTTTGCTTAATTGCTCTTCCTGGTGGGAAATGAGAGTTAAATTTGCCCGTCCAGACACCTCCAGCTAGTCTCTCATTGGTCCTCCTTATCCCTGTTCATCTTCCGCAGAAATTGCAAAATGGGCCAAGCAGGAGGTTAAAGGCACTGACACTCCAAGTCGGGAGAGTGTTAGTAAAGCGTCTGGAATGTTCCACCTGAGTACCAGTGGACGAGAACTGAGACATATTTGAACACGTCTCACGATCACACGGTTGATCATACTCTGGGTTCCACATGCATGTTTCAGCTGAAGGAAAAATCCCTTAAAGCTGGAGAGTTGAGACCCGTGGAATGGGTACCATGCAATATGACTTCAAAGGGTCTTCGTTTGCTCACCGAACCTCTCCAATCCTATCACTGCTGCGTTTATGCCCCTGTACACACGCTTGATACTCTTTCGGAGACATAGCAATGCATAGGTTTTAAGATACTTACTAGTCAGGTACATTCTTAGGCGTTTAATATGGGGTGTTGAGTCCATTTCGTTGAGCAAGGAGTAGCTCTTGTCTATTCCATATTTGGCTTAAGGAACTTTATCTGTGCTCATTTCAATCTCTGGTTTTATGCAGCACCCCAACTCACCTTTCCCCTTAAGCAAGCATAAGTTGCTTTTCTACATTTGAGACCCTGTTCTGTTTTGTAATGCAGTTCCTGTGTAGCCAAGTTTACATTCTGTGTATTAGTGATATCTTATAATGTTTCTTTTTCTGTGTGACTTATATCAGTTAGAATCATCATACCTGAATCCACTCTATGCTGCTACGGGCCTGATGACATAGATTTCATTGCTGAGTGATATTGCATTGTACGTAAGTACCACAACTTCTTTATCCATTTTTCACTTTCTGCGATATTGAACTTGTACCGTAAATGAGGTTCTTGTAAACAGAGCCATCCCATACTTTGGGGTGGCTGTGTCTTTTTGATTTTAATTTCCCTAAGCTATAGGACTATAAGTGGAAATGTCCTAGGCTCTGTTGCTTTGTTTTTTAGATGTTTCAGGAAACACCATACACTTCTCCTGAGTGGCTGTTGGCAATTTACATCCCGCCCATCAGCATAACAAGGCTCCCAGTTCTCCATGGCCTGTCCTGCCTTTCTGGATTTTACACTTTTTTCAGATAGCCCGTTTGACCAGGGGGAAGTGAGACTTCATTGTAGTGCAGATTTCCTTTGCAAGCTTGCTTGGTTGGCCAAAAAGTGCGTATGCTTTTTTTCCTGAATATATTCAGGAAAAAACGCATATGCCCTTTTTGGCCTAGTGCATCATTGTCGACGTTCTGCCTCTTTTCCTATGCTTTAAATGCAATTCCAGTCTAACTCCTGAAATCGGATTCCTGCAATTCTGCCCCGCTTTCAAGTCCTCTTGGCAGCCTTACTTCAGTATATTTTTGGACGATAGCTGTCATTCATAACTCTGCAGGTTTGTGATAACAGTGCCCCTGAGCTCCTTTCTTCAACTCGCTTTCTTGTGAGCTGGCCGCAACACCGCAGGATTGCTTCAGGCCCTAATCTGGTTCCGGCACGGCACGCTGAGCCTTTGCTTAATTGCTCTTCCTGGTGGGAAATGAGAGTTAAATTTGCCCGTCCAGACACCTCGAGCTAGTCTCTCATTGGTCCTCCTTATCCCTGTTCATCTTCCGCAGAAATTGCAAAATGGGCCAAGCAGGAGGTTAAAGGCACTGACTCTCCAAGTCGGGAGAGTGTTAGTAAAGCGTCTGGAATGTTCCACCTGAGTACCAGCGGACAAAAACTGAGACATATTTGAACACGTCTCCCAATCACACGGTTGATCATACTCTGGGTTCCACATGCATGTTTCAGCTGAAGGAAGAATCCCTTAAAGCTGGAGAGTTGAGACCCGTGGAATGGGTACCATGCAATATGACTTCAAAGGGTCTTCATTTGCTCACCGAACCTCTCCAATCCTATCACTGCTGCGTTTATGCCCCTGTACACACGCTTGATTCTATTTCAGAGACATAGCAATCCATAGGTTTTAAGATACTTACTAGTCAGGTACATTCTTAGGCGTTTAATATGGGGTGTTGAGTCCATTTCGTTGAGCAAGGAGTAGCTCTTGTCTATTATATATTTGGCTTAAGGAACTTTATCTGTGCTCATTTCAATCTCTGGTTTATGCAGCACCCCAACTCACCTTTCCCCTTAAGCAAGCATAAGTGGGTTTTCTAAATTTGACACCCTGTGCTGTTTTGTAATTCAGTTCTGTGTAGCCAAGTTTACATTCCGTGTATTAGTGATATCTTATGATGTTTCTTTTTCTGTGTGACTTATTTCAGTTAGAATCATCATACCTGAATCCACTCATTATGCTGCTACGGGCCTGATGACATAGATTTCATTGCTGAGTGATATTGCATTGTACGTAAGTACCACAACTTCTTTATCAATTTTTCACTTTCTGCGAAATTGAACTTGTGCCGTAAAGGAGTTCTTGTAAACAGAGCCGTCCCAAACATTGGGGTGGCTGTGTCTTTTTTATTTTAATTTCCCTAAGCTATAGGACCATAAGTGGAAGTGCCCTAGGCTCTGTTGCTTTGTTTTTTAGATGTTTCAGGAAACACCATACACTTCTCCCCCGTGACTGTTGGCGATTTACATGCCGCCCATCAGCATAACAAGGCTCCCAGTTCTCCATGACCTGTCCTGCCTTTCTGGATTTTACACTTTTTGCAGATGGTCCTTTTGACCGGGGGGGAAGTGAGACTTCAATGTAGTGCAGATTTCCTTTGCAAGCTTGCTTGGTTGGCCAAAAAGTGCGTATGCGTTTTCTCCTGAATATATTCAGGAGAAAACGCATACACCCTTTTTGGCCAAGTGCATCATTGTGGACGTTCTGCCTCTTTTCCTATGCTTTAAATGCAATTCCAGTCTACCTCCTGAAATCGGATTCCTGCAATTCTGCCCCGCTTTCAAGTCCTCCTAGCAGCCTTACTTCAGTATATTTTTGGACGATAGCTGTCATTCATAACTCTGCAGGTTTGTGATAACAGTGTCCCTGAGCTCCTTTCTTCAACTCGCTTTCTTGTGAGCTGGCCGCAACACCGCAGGATTGCTTCAGGCCCTAATCTGGTTCTGGCACGGCAGCTGAGCCTTTGCTTAATTGCTCTCCCTGGTGGGAAATGAGAGTTAAATTTGCCCGTCCAGACACCTCCAGGTTGTCTCTCATTGGTCCTCCTTATCCCTGTTCATCTTCCGCAGAAATTGCAAAATGAGTCAAGCAGGAGGTTAAAGGCACTGACTCTCCAAGTCGGGACAGTCTTGTAAAGTGTCTGGAATGTTGCAACCGAGTACCAGGGGACAAGAACTGAGACATATTTGAACCCGTCTCCCGATCACATGGTTGATCATACTCAGGGTTCCACATGCATGTTTTAGCTGAAGGAAGAATCTCTTAAACCTGGAGAGTTGAGACCCGTGGAATGGGTACCATGCAATATGACTTCAAAGGGTCTTCATTTGCTCACCGAACCTCTCCAATCCTATCACTGCTGCGTTTATGCCCCGGTACTCACGCTTGTTTCTCTTTCAGAGGCATAGCAATCCATAGGTTTTAAGATACTTACTAGTCAGGTACATTATTAGGCGTTTAATATGGGGTGTTGAGTCCATTTCGTTGAGCAAGGAGTAGCTCTTGTCTATTCCATATTTGGCTTAAGGAACTTTATCTGTGCTCATTTCAATCTCTGGTTTTATGCAGCACCCCAACTCACCTTTCCCCTTAAACAAGCATAAGTTGGTTTTCTAAATTTGAGACCCTGTTCTGTTTTGTAATCCAGTTCCTGTGTAGCCAAGTTTACATTCGTGTATTAGTGGTATCTTATGATGTTTCTTTTTCTGTGTGACTTATTTCAGTTACAATCATCATACCTGAATCCACTCATTATGCTGCTATGGGCCAGATGACATAGATTTCATTGCTGAGTGATATTGCATTGTACGTAAGTACCACAACTTCTTTATCCATTTTTCACTTTCTGCGATATTGAACATGTACCGTAAACGAGGTTCTTGTAAACAGAGCCGTCCCAAACTTTGGGGTGGCTGTGTCTTTTTGATTTTAATTTCCCTAAGCTATAGGACCATAAGTGGAAGTGCCCTAGGCTCTGTTGCTTTGTTTTTTAGATGTTTCAGGAAACACCATACACTTCTCCCGAGTGGCTGTTGGCAATTTACATCCCACCCATCAGCATAACAAGGCTCTCAGTTCTCCATGGCCTGTCCTGCCTTTCTGGATTTTACACTTTTTACAGATGGCCCTTTTGACCCGGGGGAAGTGAGACTTCATTGTAGTGCAGATTTCCTTTGCAAGCTTGCTTGGTTGGCCAAAAAGTGCGTATGCTTTTTTTCCTGAATATATTCAGGAAAAAACGCATAAGCCCTTTTTGGCCTAGTGCATCATTGTCGACGTTCTGCCTCTTTTCCTATGCTTTAAATGCAATTCCAGTCTAACTCCTGAAATCGGATTCCTGCAATTCTGCCCCGCTTTCAAGTCCTCTTGGCAGCCTTACTTCAGTATATTTTTGGACGATAGCTGTCATTCATAACTCTGCAGGTTTGTGATAACAGTGCCCCTGAGCTCCTTTCTTCAACTCGCTTTCTTGTGAGCTGGCCGCAACACCACAGGATTGCTTCAGGCCCTAATCTGGTTCCGGCACGGCACGCTGAGCCTTTGCTTAATTGCTCTTCCTGGTGGGAAATGAGAGTTAAATTTGCCCGTCCAGACACCTCCAGCTTGTCTCTCATTGGTCCTCCTTATCCCTGTTCATCTTCCGCAGAAATTGCAAAATGGGCCAAGCAGGAGGTTAAAGGCACTGACTCTCCAAGTCGGGAGAGTGTTAGTAAAGCATCTGGAATGTTCCACCTGAGTACCAGTGGACAAAAACTGAGACATATTTGAACACGTCTCCCAATCACACTGTTGATCATACTCTGGGTTCCACATGCATGTTTCAGCTAAGGAAGAATCCCTTAAAGCTGGAGAGTTGAGACCCGTGGAATGGGTACCATGCAATATGACTTCAAAGGGTCTTCATTTGCTCACCGAACCTCTCCAATCCTATCACTGCTGCGTTTATGCCCCTGTACACACGCTTGATTCTCTTTCGGAGACATAGCAATCCATAGGTTTTAAGATACTTACTAGTCAGGTACATTCTTAGGCGTTTAATATGGGGTGTTGAGTCCATTTCGTTGAGCAAGGAGTAGCTCTTGTCTATTCCATATTTGGCTTAAGGAACTTTATCTGTGCTCATTTCAATCTCTGGTTTTATGCAGCACCCCAACTCACCTTTCCCCTTAAGCAAGCATAAGTTGCTTTTCTACATTTGAGACCCTGTTCTGTTTTGTAATCCAGTTCCTGTGTAGCCAAGTTTACATTCTGTGTATTAGTGATATCTTATAATGTTTCTTTTTCTGTGTGACTTATATCAGTTAGAATCATCATACCTGAATCCACTCTATGCTGCTACGGGCCTGATGACATAGATTTCATTGCTGAGTGATATAGCATTGTACGTAAGTACCACAACTTCTTTATCCATTTTTCACTTTCTGCGATATTGAACTTGTACCGTAAATGAGGTTCTTGTAAACAGAGAGGTCCCAAACTTTGGGGTGGCTGTGTCTTTTTGATTTTAATTTCCCTAAGCTATAGGACTATAAGTGGAAGTGTCCTAGGCTCTGTTGCTTTGTTTTTTAGATGTTTCAGGAAACACCATACACTTCTCCTGAGTGGCTGTTGGCAATTTACATCCCGCCCATCAGCATAACAAGGCTCCCAGTTCTCCATGGCCTGTCCTGCCTTTCTGGATTTTACACTTTTTTCAGATAGCCCGTTTGACCAGGGGGAAGTGAGACTTCATTGTAGTGCAGATTTCCTTTGCAATCTTGCTTGGTTGGCCAAAAAGGGCATATGCGTTTTTTCCTGAATATATTCAGGAAAAAACGCATACGCCCTTTTTGGCCAAGTGCATCATTGTCGACGTTCTGCCTCTTTTCCTATGTTTTAAATGCAATTCCAGTCTACCTCCTGAAATCGGTTTCCTGCAATTCTGCCCCGCTTTCAAGTCCTCTTGGCAGCCTTCCTTCAGTATATTTTTGGATGATAGCTGTCATTTATAACTCTACAGGTTTGTGAATTACAGTGCCCCTGAGCTCCTTTCTTCAACTCGCTTTCTTGTGAGCTGGCCGCAACACCACAGGATTGCTTCAGGCCCTAATCTGGTTCCGGCACGGCACGCTGAGCCTTTGGTTAATTCCTCTTCCTGGTGGGAAATGAGAGTTAAACTTGCCCATCCAGACACCTCCAGCTAGTCTCTCATTGGTCCTCCCTATTCCTGTTCATCTTCCGCAGAAATTGCAAACTGGGCCAAACAGGAGGTTAAAGGCACTGACTCTCCAAGTCGGGAGAGTGTTAGTAAAGCGTCTGGAATATTGCACCCGATTACCAGGGGACGAGAACTGAGATATATTGGACCACGTCTCACGATCACACGGTTGATCATACTCTGGGTTCCACATGCATGTTTTAGCTGAAGGAAGAATCCCTTAAACTTGGAGACTTGAGAACCGTGGAATGGGTACCATGAAATATGACTTCAAAGGGTCTTCGTTTGGTCACCGAACCTCTCCAATCCTATCACTGCTCCGTTTATGCCCCTGTACACATGCTTGATTCTCTTTCGGAGGCATAGCAATCCATAGGTTTTAAGATACTTACTAGTCAGGTACATTCTTAGGCGTTTAATATGGGGTGTTGAGTCCATTTCGTTGAGCAAGGAGTAGCTCTTGTCTATTATATATTTGGCTTAAGGAACTTTATCTGTGCTCATTTCAATCTCTGGTTTATGCAGCACCCCAACTCACCTTTCCCCTTAAGCAAGCATAAGTGGGTTTTCTAAATTTGACACCCTGTTCTGTTTTGTAATTCAGTTCTGTGTAGCCAAGTTTACATTCCGTGTATTAGTGATATCTTATGATGTTTCTTTTTCTGTGTGACTTATTTCAGTTAGAATCATCATACCTGATTCCACTCATTATGCTGCTACGGGCCTGATGACATAGATTTCATTGCTGAGTGATATTGCATTGTACGTCAGTACCACAACTGCTTTATCCATTTTTCGCTCTCTGCGATATTTAACTTGTACCGTAAACGAGGTTCTTGTAAACAGAGCCGTCCCAAGCTTTGGGGTGGCTGTGTGTTTTTGATTTTAATTTCCCTAAGCTATAGGACCATAAGTGGAAGTGCCCTAGGCTCTGTTGCTTTGTTTTTTAGATGTTTCAGGAAACACCATACACTTCTCCCCAGTGGCTGTTGTCAATTTACATCCCGCCCATCAGCATAACAAGGCTCCCAGTTCTCCATGGCCTGTCCTGCCTTTCTGGATTTTACACTTTTTTCAGATGGCCCTTTTGACCGGGGGGAAGTGAGACTTCATTGTAGTGCAGATTTCCTTTGCAAGCTTGCTTGGTTGGCCAAAAAGGGCGTATGCGTTTTTTCCTGAATATATTCAGGAAAAAACGCATACGCCCTTTTTGGCCAAGTGCATCATTGTCGACGTTCTGCCTCTTTTCCTATACTTTAAATGCAATTCCTGTCTACCTCCTGAAATCGGTTTCCTGCAATTCTGCCCCGCTTTCAAGTCCTCTTGGCAGCCTTACTTCAGTATATTTTTGGACGATAGCTGTCATTTATAACTCTGCAGGTTTGTGAATTACAGTGCCTCTGAGCTCCTTTCTTCAACTCGCTTTCTTGTGAGCTGGCCGCAACACCGCAGGATTGCTTCAGGCCCTAATCTGGTTCCGGCACGGCACGCTGAGCCTTTGCTTAATTGCTCTTCCTGGTGGGAAATGAGAGTTAAATTTGCCCGTCCAGACACCTCCAGCTAGTCTCTCATTGGTCCTCCCTATCCCTGTTCATCTTCTGCAGAAATTGCAAACTGGGCCAAGCAGGAGGTTAAAGGCACTGACTCTCCAAGTCGGGAGAGTGTTAGTAAAGCGCCTGAAATGTTGCACCTGAGTACCAGCGGACGAAAACTGAGACATATTTGAACACGTCTCCCAATCACATGGTTGATCATACTCTGGGTTCCACATGCATGTTTCAGCTGAAGGAAGAATCCCTTAAACCTGGAGAGTTGAGACCCGTGGAATGGGTACCATGCAATATGACTTCAAAGGGTCTTCATTTGCTCACCGAACCTCTCCAATCCTATCACTGCTGCTTTTATGTCCCTGTACTCACGCTTGATTCTCTTTCAGAGACATAGCAATCCATAGGTTTTAAGATACTTACTAGTCAGGTACATTATTAGGCATTTAATATGGTGTTTTGAGCCATTTCGTTGAGCAAGGAGTAGCTCTTGTCTATTCCATATTTGGCTTAAGGAAATTTATCTGTGCTCATTTCAATCTCTGGTTTTATGCAGCACCCCAACTCACCTTTCCCCTTATGCAAGCATACGTTGCTTTTCTACATTTGAGACCCTGTTCTGTTTTGTAATCCAGTTCCTGTGTAGCCAAGTTTACATTCCGTGTATTAGTGATATCATATGATGTTTCTTTTTCTGTGTGACTTATTTCAGTTAGAATCATCATACCTGAATCCACTCATTATGCTGCTACGGGCCTGATGACATAGATTTCATTGCTGAGTGATATTGCATTGTACGTAAGTACCACAACTTCTTTATCCATTTTTCACTTTCTGCGATATTGAACTTGTACCGTAAACGAGGTTCTTGTAAACAGAGCCATCCCATACTTTGGGGTGGCTGTGTCTTTTTGATTTTAATTTCCCTAAGCTATAGGACTATAAGTGGAAGTGCCCTAGGCTCTGTTGCTTTGTTTTTTAGATGTTTCAGGAAACACCATACACTTCTCCCCAGTCACTGTTGGCAATTTACATCCCGCCCATCAGCATAACAAGGCTCCCAGTTCTCCATGGCCTGTCCTGCCTTTCTGGATTTTACACTTTTTTCAGATGGCCCTTTTGACCGGGGGGAAGTGAGACTTCATTGTAGTGCAGATTTCCTTTGCAAGCTTGCTTGGTTGGCCAAAAAGGGCGTATGCGTTTTTTCCTGAATATATTCATTAAAAAACGCATACGCCCTTTTAGGCCAAGTGCATCATTTTGGACGTTCTGCCTCTTTTCCTATGCTTTAAATGCAATTCCAGTCTACCTCCTGAAATCGGTTTACTGCATTTCTGGCCCGCTTTCAAGTCCTCTTGGCAGCCTTACTTCAGTATACTTTTGGACGATAGCTGTCATTTATAACTCTGCATCTTTGTGCATTACAGTGCCCCTGAGCTCCTTTCTTCAACTCGCTTTCTTGTGAGCTGGCCACAACACCGCAGGATTGCTTCAGGCCCTAATCTGGTTCCGGCACGGCACGCTGAGCCTTTGCTTAATTGCTATTCCTGGTGGGAAATGAGAGTTAAATTTGCCCGTCCAGACACCTCCAGCTAGTCTCTCATTGGTTCTCCCTATTCCTGTTCATCATCCGTGGAAATTGCAAACTGGGCCAAACAGGAGGTTAAAGGCACTGACTCTCCAAATCGGGAGTGTGTTACTAAAGCGTGTGGAATGTTGCACCCGAGTACCAGGGGATGAGAACTGAGACATATTTGAACATGACTCACGATCACACGGTTGATCATAGTCTGGGTTCCAAATGCATGTTTAGCTGAAGGAAGAATCTCTTAAACCTGGAGAGTTGAGACCCGTGGAATGGGTACCATGCAATATGACTTCAAAGGGTCTTCATTTGCTCACGGAACCTCTCCAATCCTATCACTGCTGCGTTTATGCCCCTGTTCTCACGCTTGATTCTCTTTCGGAGACATAGCAATACATAGGTTTTAAGATACTTACTGTCAGGTACATTATTAGGCGTTTAATATGGGGTTTTGAGTCCATTTCGTTGAGCAAGGAGTAGCTCTTGTCTATTACATATTTGGCTTAAGGAACCTTATCTGTGCTCATTTCAATCTCTGGTTTTATGCAGCACCCCAACTCACCTTTCCCCTTAAGCAAGCATAAGTTGCTTTTCTACATTTGAGACCCTGTTCTGTTTTGTAATCCAGTTCCTGTGTAGCCAAGTTTACATTCCGTGTATTAGTGATATCTTATGATGTTTCATTTTCTGTGTGACTTATTTCAGTTAGAATCATCATACCTGAATCCACTCATTATGCTGCTACGGGCCTGATGACATAGATTTCACTGCTGAGTGATATTGCATTGTACGTAAGTACCACAACTTCTTTATCCATTTTTCACTTTCTGCGATATTGAACTTGTACCGTAAACGAGGTTCTTGTAAACAGAGCCGTCCCATACTTTGGGGTGGCTGTGTCTTTTTGATTTTAATTTCCCTAAGCTATAGGACCATAAGTGGAACTGCCCTAGGCTCTGTTGCTTTGTTTTTTAGATGTTTCAGGAAACACCATACACTTCTCCTGAGTGGCTGTTGGCAGTTTTCATCCCGCCCATCAGCATAACAAGGCTCCCAGTTCTCCATGGCGTGTCCTGCCTTTCTGGATTTTACACTTTTTTCACATGGCCCTTTTGACCGGAGGGAAGTGAGACTTCATTGTAGTGCAGATTTCCTTTGCAAGCTTGCTTGGTTGGCCAAAAAGGGCGTATGCGTTTTTTCCTGAATATATTCAGGAAAAAACGCATACGCCCTTTTTGGCCAAGTGCATCACTGTGGACGTTCTGCCTCTTTTCCTATGCTTTAAATGCAATTCCAGTCTAACTCCTGAAATCGGTTTCCTTCAATTCTGCCCTGCTTTCAAGTCCTCTTGGCAGCCTTACTTCAGTATATTTTTGGACGATAGCTGTCATTTATAACTCTGCAGGTTTGTGAATTACAGTGCCCCTGAGCTCCTTTCTTCCACTCGCTTTCTTGTGCTCTGGCCGCAACACCGCACGATTGCTTCAGGCCCTAATCTGGTTCCGGCACGGCACACTGAGCCTTTGCTTAATTGCTATTCCTGGTGGGAAATGAGAGTTAAATTTGCCCGTCCAGACACCTCCAGCTAGTCTCTCCTTGGTCCTCCCTATCCCTGTTCATCTTCCGCAGAAATTGCTAACTGGGCCAAGCAGGAGGTTAAAGGCACTGACTCTCCAAGTCGGGAGAGTGTTAGTAAAGCGTCTGAAATGTTGCACCTGAGTACCAGCGGACGAAAACTGAGACATATTTGAACACGTCTCCCAGTCACACGGTTGATCATACTCTGGGATCCACATGCATGTTTCAGCTAAAGGAAGAATCCCTTAAAGCTGGAGAGTTGAGACCCGTGGAATGGGTACCATGCAATATGACTTCAAAGGGTATTCATTTGCTCACCGAACCTCTCCAATCCTATCACTGCTGCGTTTATGCCCCTGTACACACGCTTGATTCTCTTTTGGAGACATAGCAATCCATAGGTTTTAAGATACTTACTAGTCAGGTACATTCTTAGGCGTTTAATATGGGGTGTTGAGTCCATTTCGTTGAGCAAGGAGTAGCTCTTGCCTATTCCATATTTGGCTTAAGGAAATTTATCTGTGCTCATTTCAATCTCTGGTTTTATGTAGCACCCCAACTCACCTTTCCCCTTAAGCAAGCATAAATTGGGTTTCTAAATTTGAGACCCTCTTCTGTTTTGTAATCCAGTTCCTGTGTAGCCAGGTTTACATTCCGTGTATTAGTGATATCTTATGATGTTTCTTTTTCTGTGTGACTTATTTCAGTGAGAATCATCATACCTGAATCCAGTCTATGCTGCTACGGGCCTGATGACATAGATTTCATTGCTGAGTGATATTGCATTGTACGTAACTACCACATCTTCTTTATCCATTTTTCACTTTCTGCGATATTGAACTTCTACCGTAAATGGGGTTCTTGTAAACAGAGAGGTCCCAAACTTTGGGGTGGCTGTGTCTTTTTGATTTTAATTTCCCTAAGCTATAGGACCATAAGTGGAAGTGCCCTAGGCTCTGTTGCTTTGTTTTTTAGATGTTTCAGGAAACACCATACACTTCTCCTGAGTGGCTGTTGGCAATTTTCATCCCGCCCATCAGCATAACAAGGCTCCCAGTTCTCCATGGCCTGTCCTGCCTTTCTGGATTTTACACTTTTTTCACATGGCCCTTTTGACTGGGGGGAAGGGAGACTTCATTGTAGTGCAGATTTCCTTTGCAAGCTTGCTTGGTTGGCCAAAAAGGGCGTATGCGTTTTTTCCTGAATATATACAGGAAAAAACGCATACGCCCTTTTTGGCCAAGTGCATCATTGTAGACGTTCTGCCTCTTTTCCTATGCTTAAATGCAATTCAAGTCTACCTCCTGAAATCGGATTCCTGCAATTCTGCCCGGCTTTCAAGTCCTCTTGGCAGCCTTACTTCAGTATATTTTTGGACGATAGCTGTCATTTATAACTCTGCAGGTTTGTGAATTACAGTGCCCCTGAGCTCCTTTCTTCAACTCGCTTTCTTGTGAGCTGGCCGCAACACCACAGGATTGCTTCAGGCCCTAATCTGGTTCCGGCACGGCACGCTGAGCCTTTGTTTAATTCCTCTTCCTAGTGGGAAATGAGAGTTAAATTTGCCCGTCCAGACACCTCCAGCTAGTCTCTCATTGGTTCTCCCTATTCCTGTTCATCTTCCGCGGAATTTGCAAACTGGGCCAAACAGGAGGTTAAAGGCACTGACTCTCCAAGTCGGGAGAGTGTTAGTAAAGCATCTGGAATGTTGCACCCGAGTACCAGGGGATGAGAACTGAGACATATTTGAACACGTCTCCCGATCACATGGTTAATCATACTCTGTGTTCCACATGCATGTTTTAGCTGAAGGAAGAATCCCTTAAACCTGGAGAGTTGAGACCCGTGGAATGGGTACCATGCAATATGACTTCAAAGGGTCTTCATTTGCTCACCAAACCTCTCCAATCCTATCACTGCTGCGTTTATGTCCCTGTACTCACGCTTGATTCTCTTTCAGAGACATAGCAAACCATAGGTTTTAAGATACTTACTAGTCAGGTACATTATTAGGCGTTTCATATGGGGTGTTGAGTCCATTTCGTTGAGCAAGGAATAGCTCTTGTCTATTACATGTTTGGCTTAAGGAACTTTATCTGTGCTCATTTCAATCTCTGGTTTTATGCAGCACCCCAACTCACCTTTCCCCTTAAGAAAGCATAAGTTGGTTTTCTAAATTTTAGACCCTGTTCTCTTTTGTAATCCTGTTCCTGTGTAGCCAAGTTTACATTCCGTGTATTAGTGATATCTTATGATGTTTCTTTTTCTGTGTGACTTATTTCAATTAGAATCATCATACCTGAATCCACTCATTATGCTGCTACGGGCCTGATGACATAGATTTCATTGCTGAGTGATATTGCATTGTACGTAAGTACCACAACTGCTTTATCCATTTTTCACTTTCTGCGATATTGAACTTGTCCAGTAAACGAGATTCTTGTAAACAGAGCCTTTCCAAACTTTGGGGTGGCTGTGTCTTTTTGATTTTAATTTCCCTAAGCTATAGGACCATAAGTGGAACTGCCCTAGGCTCTGTTCCTTTGTTTTTTAGATGTTTCAGGAAACACCATACACTTCTCCCGAGTGGCTGTTGGCAATTTACATCCCGCCCATCAGCATAACAAGGCTCCCAGTTCTCCATGGCCTGTCCTGCCTTTCTGGATTTTACACTTTTTTCAGATGGCCCTTTTGACCAGGGGGAAGTGAGACTTCATTGTAGTGCAGATTTCCTTTGCAAGCTTGCTTGGTTGGCCAAAAACTGCGTATGCGTTTTTTCCTGAATATATTCAGGAAAAAACGCATACGCCGTTTTTGGCCAAGTGCATCATTGTGGACGTTCTGCCTCTTTTCCTATGCTTTAAATGCAATTCCAGTCTACCTCCTGAAATCGGTTTCCTGCAATTCTGCCCCGCTTTCAAGTCCTCTTGGCAGCCTTACTTCAGTATATTTTTGGACGATAGCTGTCATTTATAACTCTGCAGGTTTGTGAATTACACTGCCCCTGAGCTCCTTTCTTCAACTCGCTTTCTTGTGAGCTGGCCGCAACACTGCACGATTGCTACAGGCCCTAATCTGGTTCCGGCACGGCACGCTGAGCCTTTGCTTAATTGCTATTCCTGGTGGGAAATGAGAGTTAAATTTGCCCGTCCAGACACCTCCAGCAAGTCTCTCATTGGTCCTCCCTATCCCTGTTCATCTTCCGCAGAAATTGCAAACTGGGCCAAGCAGGAGGTTAAAGGCACTGACTCTCCAAGTCGGGAGAGTGTTAGTAAAGCGTCTGGAATGTCGCACCTGAGTACCAGCGGACGAAAACTGAGACATATTTGAACACGTCTCCCAATCACACGGTTGATCATACTCTGGGTTCCACATGCATGTTTCAGCTGAAGAAAGAATCCCTTAAAGCTGGAGAGTTGAGACCCGTGGAATGGTACCATGCAATATGACTTCAAAGGGTCTTCATTTGCTCACCGAACCTCTCCAATCCTATCACTGCTGCGTTTATGCGCCTGTACACACGCTTGATTCTCTTTCGGAGACATAGCAATCTATACGTTTTAAGATACTTACTAATCAGGTACATTCTTAGGCGTTTAATATGGGGTGTTGAGTCCATTTCGTTGAGCAAGGAGTAGCTCTTGTCTATTCCATATTTGGCTTAAGGAAATTTATCTGTGCTCATTTCAATCTCTGGTTTTATGTAGCACCCCAACTCACCTTTCCCCTTAAGCAAGCATAAGTTGGTTTTCTAAATTTGAGACCCTGTTCTGTTTTGTAATTCAGTGCCTGTGTAGCCAAGTTTACATTCCGTGTATTAGTGATATCTTATGATGTTTCTTTTTCTGTGTGACTCATTTCAGTTAGAATCATCATACCTGAATCCACTCATTATGCTGCTACGGGAATGATGACATAGATTTCATTGCTGAGTGATATTGCATTGTACGTAAGTACCACAAATTCTTTCTCCATTTTTCGCTTTCTGCGATTTTGGACTTGTACCGTAAACGAGGTTCTTGTAAACAGAGCCGTTCCAAACTTTGGGGTGGCTGTGTCTTTTTGATTTTAATTTCCCTAAGCTATAGGACCATAAGTGGAAATGCCCTAGGCTCTGTTGCTTTGTTTTTTAGATGTTTCAGGAAACACCATACACTTCTCCCCAGTGGCTGTTGTCAATTTACATCCCGCCCATCAGCATAACAAGGCTCCCAGTTCTCCATGGCCTGTCCTGCCTTTCTGGATTTTACACTTTTTTCAGATGGCCCTTTTGACCGGGGGGAAGTGAGACTTCATTGTAGTGCAGATTTCCTTTGCAAGCTTGCTTGGTTGGCCAAAAAGGGCGTATGCGTTTTTTCCTGAATATATTCAGGAAAAAACGCATACGCCCTTTTTGGCCAAGTGCATCATTGTCGACGTTCTGCCTCTTTTCCTATACTTTAAATGCAATTCCTGTCTACCTCCTGAAATCGGTTTCCTGCAATTCTGCCCCGCTTTCAAGTCCTCTTGGCAGCCTTACTTCAGTATATTTTTGGACGATAGCTGTCATTTATAACTCTGCAGGTTTGTGAATTACAGTGCCTCTGAGCTCCTTTCTTCAACTCGCTTTCTTGTGAGCTGGCCGCAACACCGCAGGATTGCTTCAGGCCCTAATCTGGTTCCGGCACGGCACGCTGAGCCTTTGCTTAATTGCTCTTCCTGGTGGGAAATGAGAGTTAAATTTGCCCGTCCAGACACCTCCAGCTAGTCTCTCATTGGTCCTCCCTATCCCTGTTCATCTTCTGCAGAAATTGCAAACTGGGCCAAGCAGGAGGTTAAAGGCACTGACTCTCCAAGTCGGGAGAGTGTTAGTAAAGCGCCTGAAATGTTGCACCTGAGTACCAGCGGACGAAAACTGAGACATATTTGAACACGTCTCCCAATCACATGGTTGATCATACTCTGGGTTCCACATGCATGTTTCAGCTGAAGGAAGAATCCCTTAAACCTGGAGAGTTGAGACCCGTGGAATGGGTACCATGCAATATGACTTCAAAGGGTCTTCATTTGCTCACCGAACCTCTCCAATCCTATCACTGCTGCTTTTATGTCCCTGTACTCACGCTTGATTCTCTTTCAGAGACATAGCAATCCATAGGTTTTAAGATACTTACTAGTCAGGTACATTATTAGGCATTTAATATGGTGTTTTGAGCCATTTCGTTGAGCAAGGAGTAGCTCTTGTCTATTCCATATTTGGCTTAAGGAAATTTATCTGTGCTCATTTCAATCTCTGGTTTTATGCAGCACCCCAACTCACCTTTCCCCTTATGCAAGCATACGTTGCTTTTCTACATTTGAGACCCTGTTCTGTTTTGTAATCCAGTTCCTGTGTAGCCAAGTTTACATTCCGTGTATTAGTGATATCATATGATGTTTCTTTTTCTGTGTGACTTATTTCAGTTAGAATCATCATACCTGAATCCACTCATTATGCTGCTACGGGCCTGATGACATAGATTTCATTGCTGAGTGATATTGCATTGTACGTAAGTACCACAACTTCTTTATCCATTTTTCACTTTCTGCGATATTGAACTTGTACCGTAAACGAGGTTCTTGTAAACAGAGCCATCCCATACTTTGGGGTGGCTGTGTCTTTTTGATTTTAATTTCCCTAAGCTATAGGACTATAAGTGGAAGTGCCCTAGGCTCTGTTGCTTTGTTTTTTAGATGTTTCAGGAAACACCATACACTTCTCCCCAGTCACTGTTGGCAATTTACATCCCGCCCAT
The DNA here is from genome assembly GCF_937001465.1 of Orcinus orca. Lineage (NCBI taxonomy): Eukaryota > Metazoa > Chordata > Mammalia > Artiodactyla > Delphinidae > Orcinus > Orcinus orca. The sequence goes on along the minus strand of NW_026043740.1, from coordinate 422,568 downwards.
CAGCATAACAAGGCTCCCAGTTCTCCATGGCCTGTCCTGCCTTTCTGGATTTTACACTTTTTTCAGATGGCCCTTTTGACCGGGGGGAAGTGAGACTTCATTGTAGTGCAGATTTCCTTTGCAAGCTTGCTTGGTTGGCCAAAAAGGGCGTATGCGTTTTTTCCTGAATATATTCATTAAAAAACGCATACGCCCTTTTAGGCCAAGTGCATCATTTTGGACGTTCTGCCTCTTTTCCTATGCTTTAAATGCAATTCCAGTCTACCTCCTGAAATCGGTTTACTGCATTTCTGGCCCGCTTTCAAGTCCTCTTGGCAGCCTTACTTCAGTATACTTTTGGACGATAGCTGTCATTTATAACTCTGCATCTTTGTGCATTACAGTGCCCCTGAGCTCCTTTCTTCAACTCGCTTTCTTGTGAGCTGGCCACAACACCGCAGGATTGCTTCAGGCCCTAATCTGGTTCCGGCACGGCACGCTGAGCCTTTGCTTAATTGCTATTCCTGGTGGGAAATGAGAGTTAAATTTGCCCGTCCAGACACCTCCAGCTAGTCTCTCATTGGTTCTCCCTATTCCTGTTCATCATCCGTGGAAATTGCAAACTGGGCCAAACAGGAGGTTAAAGGCACTGACTCTCCAAATCGGGAGTGTGTTACTAAAGCGTGTGGAATGTTGCACCCGAGTACCAGGGGATGAGAACTGAGACATATTTGAACATGACTCACGATCACACGGTTGATCATAGTCTGGGTTCCAAATGCATGTTTAGCTGAAGGAAGAATCTCTTAAACCTGGAGAGTTGAGACCCGTGGAATGGGTACCATGCAATATGACTTCAAAGGGTCTTCATTTGCTCACGGAACCTCTCCAATCCTATCACTGCTGCGTTTATGCCCCTGTTCTCACGCTTGATTCTCTTTCGGAGACATAGCAATACATAGGTTTTAAGATACTTACTGTCAGGTACATTATTAGGCGTTTAATATGGGGTTTTGAGTCCATTTCGTTGAGCAAGGAGTAGCTCTTGTCTATTACATATTTGGCTTAAGGAACCTTATCTGTGCTCATTTCAATCTCTGGTTTTATGTAGCACCCCAACTCACCTTTCCCCTTAAGCAAGCATAAATTGGGTTTCTAAATTTGAGACCCTGTTCTGTTTTGTAATCCAGTTCCTGTGTAGCCAAGTTTACATTCCGTGTATTAGTGATATCTTATGATGTTTCATTTTCTGTGTGACTTATTTCAGTTAGAATCATCATACCTGAATCCACTCATTATGCTGCTACGGGCCTGATGACATAGATTTCACTGCTGAGTGATATTGCATTGTACGTAAGTACCACAACTTCTTTATCCATTTTTCACTTTCTGCGATATTGAACTTGTACCGTAAACGAGGTTCTTGTAAACAGAGCCGTCCCATACTTTGGGGTGGCTGTGTCTTTTTGATTTTAATTTCCCTAAGCTATAGGACCATAAGTGGAACTGCCCTAGGCTCTGTTGCTTTGTTTTTTAGATGTTTCAGGAAACACCATACACTTCTCCTGAGTGGCTGTTGGCAGTTTTCATCCCGCCCATCAGCATAACAAGGCTCCCAGTTCTCCATGGCGTGTCCTGCCTTTCTGGATTTTACACTTTTTTCACATGGCCCTTTTGACCGGAGGGAAGTGAGACTTCATTGTAGTGCAGATTTCCTTTGCAAGCTTGCTTGGTTGGCCAAAAAGGGCGTATGCGTTTTTTCCTGAATATATTCAGGAAAAAACGCATACGCCCTTTTTGGCCAAGTGCATCACTGTGGACGTTCTGCCTCTTTTCCTATGCTTTAAATGCAATTCCAGTCTAACTCCTGAAATCGGTTTCCTTCAATTCTGCCCTGCTTTCAAGTCCTCTTGGCAGCCTTACTTCAGTATATTTTTGGACGATAGCTGTCATTTATAACTCTGCAGGTTTGTGAATTACAGTGCCCCTGAGCTCCTTTCTTCCACTCGCTTTCTTGTGCTCTGGCCGCAACACCGCACGATTGCTTCAGGCCCTAATCTGGTTCCGGCACGGCACACTGAGCCTTTGCTTAATTGCTATTCCTGGTGGGAAATGAGAGTTAAATTTGCCCGTCCAGACACCTCCAGCTAGTCTCTCCTTGGTCCTCCCTATCCCTGTTCATCTTCCGCAGAAATTGCTAACTGGGCCAAGCAGGAGGTTAAAGGCACTGACTCTCCAAGTCGGGAGAGTGTTAGTAAAGCGTCTGAAATGTTGCACCTGAGTACCAGCGGACGAAAACTGAGACATATTTGAACACGTCTCCCAGTCACACGGTTGATCATACTCTGGGATCCACATGCATGTTTCAGCTAAAGGAAGAATCCCTTAAAGCTGGAGAGTTGAGACCCGTGGAATGGGTACCATGCAATATGACTTCAAAGGGTATTCATTTGCTCACCGAACCTCTCCAATCCTATCACTGCTGCGTTTATGCCCCTGTACACACGCTTGATTCTCTTTTGGAGACATAGCAATCCATAGGTTTTAAGATACTTACTAGTCAGGTACATTCTTAGGCGTTTAATATGGGGTGTTGAGTCCATTTCGTTGAGCAAGGAGTAGCTCTTGCCTATTCCATATTTGGCTTAAGGAAATTTATCTGTGCTCATTTCAATCTCTGGTTTTATGTAGCACCCCAACTCACCTTTCCCCTTAAGCAAGCATAAATTGGGTTTCTAAATTTGAGACCCTCTTCTGTTTTGTAATCCAGTTCCTGTGTAGCCAGGTTTACATTCCGTGTATTAGTGATATCTTATGATGTTTCTTTTTCTGTGTGACTTATTTCAGTGAGAATCATCATACCTGAATCCAGTCTATGCTGCTATGGGCCTGATGACATAGATTTCATTGCTGAGTGATATTGCATTGTACGTAACTACCACATCTTCTTTATCCATTTTTCACTTTCTGCGATATTGAACTTCTACCGTAAATGGGGTTCTTGTAAACAGAGAGGTCCCAAACTTTGGGGTGGCTGTGTCTTTTTGATTTTAATTTCCCTAAGCTATAGGACCATAAGTGGAAGTGCCCTAGGCTCTGTTGCTTTGTTTTTTAGATGTTTCAGGAAACACCATACACTTCTCCTGAGTGGCTGTTGGCAATTTTCATCCCGCCCATCAGCATAACAAGGCTCCCAGTTCTCCATGGCCTGTCCTGCCTTTCTGGATTTTACACTTTTTTCACATGGCCCTTTTGACTGGGGGGAAGGGAGACTTCATTGTAGTGCAGATTTCCTTTGCAAGCTTGCTTGGTTGGCCAAAAAGGGCGTATGCGTTTTTTCCTGAATATATACAGGAAAAAACGCATACGCCCTTTTTGGCCAAGTGCATCATTGTAGACGTTCTGCCTCTTTTCCTATGCTTAAATGCAATTCAAGTCTACCTCCTGAAATCGGATTCCTGCAATTCTGCCCGGCTTTCAAGTCCTCTTGGCAGCCTTACTTCAGTATATTTTTGGACGATAGCTGTCATTTATAACTCTGCAGGTTTGTGAATTACAGTGCCCCTGAGCTCCTTTCTTCAACTCGCTTTCTTGTGAGCTGGCCGCAACACCACAGGATTGCTTCAGGCCCTAATCTGGTTCCGGCACGGCACGCTGAGCCTTTGTTTAATTCCTCTTCCTAGTGGGAAATGAGAGTTAAATTTGCCCGTCCAGACACCTCCAGCTAGTCTCTCATTGGTTCTCCCTATTCCTGTTCATCTTCCGCGGAATTTGCAAACTGGGCCAAACAGGAGGTTAAAGGCACTGACTCTCCAAGTCGGGAGAGTGTTAGTAAAGCATCTGGAATGTTGCACCCGAGTACCAGGGGATGAGAACTGAGACATATTTGAACACGTCTCCCGATCACATGGTTAATCATACTCTGTGTTCCACATGCATGTTTTAGCTGAAGGAAGAATCCCTTAAACCTGGAGAGTTGAGACCCGTGGAATGGGTACCATGCAATATGACTTCAAAGGGTCTTCATTTGCTCACCAAACCTCTCCAATCCTATCACTGCTGCGTTTATGTCCCTGTACTCACGCTTGATTCTCTTTCAGAGACATAGCAAACCATAGGTTTTAAGATACTTACTAGTCAGGTACATTATTAGGCGTTTCATATGGGGTGTTGAGTCCATTTCGTTGAGCAAGGAATAGCTCTTGTCTATTACATGTTTGGCTTAAGGAACTTTATCTGTGCTCATTTCAATCTCTGGTTTTATGCAGCACCCCAACTCACCTTTCCCCTTAAGAAAGCATAAGTTGGTTTTCTAAATTTTAGACCCTGTTCTCTTTTGTAATCCTGTTCCTGTGTAGCCAAGTTTACATTCCGTGTATTAGTGATATCTTATGATGTTTCTTTTTCTGTGTGACTTATTTCAATTAGAATCATCATACCTGAATCCACTCATTATGCTGCTACGGGCCTGATGACATAGATTTCATTGCTGAGTGATATTGCATTGTACGTAAGTACCACAACTGCTTTATCCATTTTTCACTTTCTGCGATATTGAACTTGTCCAGTAAACGAGATTCTTGTAAACAGAGCCTTTCCAAACTTTGGGGTGGCTGTGTCTTTTTGATTTTAATTTCCCTAAGCTATAGGACCATAAGTGGAACTGCCCTAGGCTCTGTTCCTTTGTTTTTTAGATGTTTCAGGAAACACCATACACTTCTCCCGAGTGGCTGTTGGCAATTTACATCCCGCCCATCAGCATAACAAGGCTCCCAGTTCTCCATGGCCTGTCCTGCCTTTCTGGATTTTACACTTTTTTCAGATGGCCCTTTTGACCAGGGGGAAGTGAGACTTCATTGTAGTGCAGATTTCCTTTGCAAGCTTGCTTGGTTGGCCAAAAACTGCGTATGCGTTTTTTCCTGAATATATTCAGGAAAAAACGCATACGCCGTTTTTGGCCAAGTGCATCATTGTGGACGTTCTGCCTCTTTTCCTATGCTTTAAATGCAATTCCAGTCTACCTCCTGAAATCGGTTTCCTGCAATTCTGCCCCGCTTTCAAGTCCTCTTGGCAGCCTTACTTCAGTATATTTTTGGAGGATAGCTGTCATTTATAACTCTGCAGGTTTGTGAATTACACTGCCCCTGAGCTCCTTTCTTCAACTCGCTTTCTTGTGAGCTGGCCGCAACACTGCACGATTGCTACAGGCCCTAATCTGGTTCCGGCACGGCACGCTGAGCCTTTGCTTAATTGCTATTCCTGGTGGGAAATGAGAGTTAAATTTGCCCGTCCAGACACCTCCAGCAAGTCTCTCATTGGTCCTCCCTATCCCTGTTCATCTTCCGCAGAAATTGCAAACTGGGCCAAGCAGGAGGTTAAAGGCACTGACTCTCCAAGTCGGGAGAGTGTTAGTAAAGCGTCTGGAATGTCGCACCTGAGTACCAGCGGACGAAAACTGAGACATATTTGAACACGTCTCCCAATCACACGGTTGATCATACTCTGGGTTCCACATGCATGTTTCAGCTGAAGAAAGAATCCCTTAAAGCTGGAGAGTTGAGACCCGTGGAATGGTACCATGCAATATGACTTCAAAGGGTCTTCATTTGCTCACCGAACCTCTCCAATCCTATCACTGCTGCGTTTATGCGCCTGTACACACGCTTGATTCTCTTTCGGAGACATAGCAATCTATACGTTTTAAGATACTTACTAATCAGGTACATTCTTAGGCGTTTAATATGGGGTGTTGAGTCCATTTCGTTGAGCAAGGAGTAGCTCTTGTCTATTCCATATTTGGCTTAAGGAAATTTATCTGTGCTCATTTCAATCTCTGGTTTTATGTAGCACCCCAACTCACCTTTCCCCTTAAGCAAGCATAAGTTGGTTTTCTAAATTTGAGACCCTGTTCTGTTTTGTAATTCAGTGCCTGTGTAGCCAAGTTTACATTCCGTGTATTAGTGATATCTTATGATGTTTCTTTTTCTGTGTGACTCATTTCAGTTAGAATCATCATACCTGAATCCACTCATTATGCTGCTACGGGAATGATGACATAGATTTCATTGCTGAGTGATATTGCATTGTACGTAAGTACCACAAATTCTTTCTCCATTTTTCGCTTTCTGCGATTTTGGACTTGTACCGTAAACGAGGTTCTTGTAAACAGAGCCGTTCCAAACTTTGGGGTGGCTGTGTCTTTTTGATTTTAATTTCCCTAAGCTATAGGACCATAAGTGGAAATGCCCTAGGCTCTGTTGCTTTGTTTTTTAGATGTTTCAGGAAATACCATACACTTCTCCCAAGTGGCTGTTGGCAATTTACATCCCACCCATCAGCATAACAAGGCTCCCAGTTCTCCATTGCCTGTCCTGCCTTTCTGGATTTTACACTTTTTTCAGATGGCCCTTTTGACCAAGGGGAAGTGAGACTTCATTGTAGTGCAGATTTCCTTTGCAAGCTTGCTTGGTTGGCCAAAAAGGGCGTATGCGTTTTTTCCTGAATATATTCAGGAAAAAACGCATACGCCCTTTTTGTCCAAGTGCATCATTGTCGACGTTCTGCCTCTTTTCCTATGCTTTAAATGCAATTCCAGTCTACCTCCTGAAATCGGTTTCCTGCAATTCTGCCCCGCTTTCAAGTCCTCGTGGCAGCCTTACTTCAGTATATTTTTGGACGATAGCTTTCATTTATATCTCTGCAGGTTTGTGAATTACAGTGCCCCTGAGCTCCTTTCTTCAACTCGCTTTCTTGTGAGCTGGCCGCAACACCGCAGGATTGTTTCAGGCCCTAATCTGGTTCCGGCACGGCATGCTGAGCCTTTGCTTAATTGCTATTCCTGGTGGGAAATGAGAGTTAAATTTGCCCGTCCAGACACCTCCAGCTAGTCTCTCATTGGTCCTCCCTATCCCTGTTCATCTTCCGCAGAAATTGCAAACTGGGCCAAGCAGGAGGTTAAAGGCACTGACTCTCCAAGTCGGGAGAGTGTTAGTAAAGCATCTGGAATGTTGCACCTGAGTACCAACGGACGAAAACTGAGACATATTTGAACACGTCTCCCAATCACACTGTTGATCATACTCTGGGTTCCACATGCATGTTTCAGCTGAAGGAAGAATCCCTTAAAGCTGGAGAGTTGAGACCCGTGGAATGGGTACCATGCAATATGACTTCAAAGGGTCTTCATTTGCTCACCGAACCTCTCCAATCCTATCACTGCTGCGTTTATGCCCCTGTACACACGCTTGATTCTCTTTCGGAGACATAGCAATCCATAGGTTTTAAGATACTTACTAGTCAGGTACATTCTTAGGCGTTTAATATGGGGTGTTGAGTCCATTTCGTTGAGCAAGGAGTAGCTCTTGTCTATTCCATATTTGGCTTAAGGAAATTTATCTGTGCTCATTTCAATCTCTGGTTTTATGTAGCACACCAACTCACCTTTCCCCTTAAGCAAGCATAAGTTGGTTTTCTAAATTTGAGACCCTGTTCTGTTTTGTAATCCAGTTCCTGTGTAGCCAAGTTTACATTCCGTGTATTAGTGATATCTTATGATGTTTCTTTTTCTGTGTGACTTATTTCAGTGAGAATCATCATACCTGAATCCACTCATTATGCTGCTATGGTCCAGATGACATAGATTTCATTGCTGAGTGATATTGCATTGTACGTGAGTACCACAACTTCTTTATCCATTTTTCACTTTCTGCGATATTGAACATGTACCGTAAACGAGATTCTTGTAAACAGAGCAGTCCCAAACTTTGGGGTGGCTGTGTCTTTTTGATTTTAATTTCCCTAAGCTATAGGACCATAAGTGGAAGTGCCCTAGGCTCTGTTGCTTTGTTTTTTAGATGTTTCAGGAAACACCATACACTTCTCCTGAGTGGCTGTTGTCAATTTACATCCCGCCCATCAGCATAACAAGGCTCCCAGTTCTCCATGGCCGGTCCTGCCTTTCTGGATTTTACACTTTTTTCAGACGGCCCTTTTGACCGGGTGGAAGTGAGACTTCATTGTAGTGCAGATTTCCTTTGCAAGCTTGCTTGGTTGGCCAAAAAGGGCGTATGCGTTTTTTCCTGAATATATTCAGGAAAAAACGCATACGCCCTTTTTGGCCAAGTGCATCATTGTCGACGTTCTGCCTCTTTTCCTATGCTTTAAATGCAATTCCAGTCTACCTCCTGAAATTGGTTTCCTGCAATTCTGCCCTGCTTTCAAGTCCTCGTGGCAGCCTTACTTCAGTATATTTTTGGATGATAGCTGTCATTTATAACTCTGCAGGTTTGTGAATTACAGTGCCCCTGAGCTCCTTTCTTCAACTCGCTTTCTTGTGAGCTGGCCGCAAAACCGCACGATTGCTTCAGGCCCTAATCTGGTTCCGGCACGGCACACTGAGCCTTTGCTTAATTGCTCTTCCTGGTGGGAAATGAGAGTTAAATTTGCCCGTCCAGACACCTCCAGCTAGTCTCTCATTGGTCCTCCCTATCCCTGTTCATCTTCCGCAGAAATTGCAAACTGGGCCAAGCAGGAGGTTTAAGGCACTGACTCTCCAAGTCGGGAGAGTGTTAGTAAAGCATCTGGAATGTTGCACCTGAGTACCAGCGGTCGAAAACTGAGACATATTTGAACACGTCTCCCAATCACACGGTTGATCATACTCTGGGTTCCACATGCATGTTTCAGCTGAAGGAAGAATCCCTTAAAGCTGGAGAGTTGAGACCCGTGGAATAGGTACCATGCAATATGACTTCAAAGGGTCTTCATTTGCTCACCGAACCTCTCCAATCCTATCACTGCTGCGTTTATGCCCCTGTACACACGCTTGATTCTCTTTCGGAGACATAGCAATACATAGGTTTTAAGATACTTACTAGTCAGGTACATTCTTAGGCGTTTAATATGGGGTGTTGAGTCCATTTCGTTGAGCAAGGAGTAGCTCTTGTCTATTCCATATTTGGCTTAAGGAAATTTATCTGTGCTCATTTCAATCTCTGGTTTTATGTAGCACACCAACTCACCTTTCCCCTTAAGCAAGCATAAGTTGGTTTTCTAAATTTGAGACCCTGTTCTGTTTTGTAATCCAGTTCCTGTGTAGCCAAGTTTACATTCCGTGTATTAGTGATATCTTATGATGTTTCTTTTTCTGTGTGACTTATTTCAGTGAGAATCATCATACCTGAATCCACTCATTATGCTGCTATGGTCCAGATGACATAGATTTCATTGCTGAGTGATATTGCATTGTACGTGAGTACCACAACTTCTTTATCCATTTTTCACTTTCTGCGATATTGAACATGTACCGTAAACGAGATTCTTGTAAACAGAGCAGTCCCAAACTTTGGGGTGGCTGTGTCTTTTTGATTTTAATTTCCCTAAGCTATAGGACCATAAGTGGAAGTGCCCTAGGCTCTGTTGCTTTGTTTTTTAGATGTTTCAGGAAACACCATACACTTCTCCTGAGTGGCTGTTGTCAATTTACATCCCGCCCATCAGCATAACAAGGCTCCCAGTTCTCCATGGCCGGTCCTGCCTTTCTGGATTTTACACTTTTTTCAGACGGCCCTTTTGACCGGGTGGAAGTGAGACTTCATTGTAGTGCAGATTTCCTTTGCAAGCTTGCTTGGTTGGCCAAAAAGGGCGTATGCGTTTTTTCCTGAATATATTCAGGAAAAAACGCATACGCCCTTTTTGGCCAAGTGCATCATTGTCGACGTTCTGCCTCTTTTCCTATGCTTTAAATGCAATTCCAGTCTACCTCCTGAAATTGGTTTCCTGCAATTCTGCCCTGCTTTCAAGTCCTCGTGGCAGCCTTACTTCAGTATATTTTTGGATGATAGCTGTCATTTATAACTCTGCAGGTTTGTGAATTACAGTGCCCCTGAGCTCCTTTCTTCAACTCGCTTTCTTGTGAGCTGGCCGCAAAACCGCACGATTGCTTCAGGCCCTAATCTGGTTCCGGCACGGCACACTGAGCCTTTGCTTAATTGCTCTTCCTGGTGGGAAATGAGAGTTAAATTTGCCCGTCCAGACACCTCCAGCTAGTCTCTCATTGGTCCTCCCTATCCCTGTTCATCTTCCGCAGAAATTGCAAACTGGGCCAAGCAGGAGGTTTAAGGCACTGACTCTCCAAGTCGGGAGAGTGTTAGTAAAGCATCTGGAATGTTGCACCTGAGTACCAGCGGTCGAAAACTGAGACATATTTGAACACGTCTCCCAATCACACGGTTGATCATACTCTGGGTTCCACATGCATGTTTCAGCTGAAGGAAGAATCCCTTAAAGCTGGAGAGTTGAGACCCGTGGAATAGGTACCATGCAATATGACTTCAAAGGGTCTTCATTTGCTCACCGAACCTCTCCAATCCTATCACTGCTGCGTTTATGCCCCTGTTCACACGCTTGATTCTCTTTCGGAGACATAGCAATCCATAGGTTTTAAGATACTTACTAGTCAGGTACATTCTTAGGCGTTTAATATGGGGTGTTGAGTCCATTTCATTGAGCAAGGAGTAGCTCTTGTCTATTCCATATTTGGCTTAAGGAAATTTATCTGTGCTCATTTCAGTCTCTGGTTTTATGTAGCACCCCAACTCACCTTTCCCCTTAAGCAAGCATAAGTTGGGTTTCTAAATTTGAGACCCTCTTCTGTTTTGTAATCCAGTTCCTGTGTAGCCAAGTTTACATTCCGTGTATTAGTGATATCTTATGATGTTTCTTTTTCTGTGTGACTTATTTCAGTGAGAATCATCATACCTGAATCCAGTCTATGCTGCTACGGGCCTGATGACATAGATTTCATTGCTGAGTGATATTGCATTGTACGTAACTACCACAACTTCTTTATCCATTTTTCACTTTCTGCGATATTGAACTTCTACCGTAAATGAGGTTCTTGTAAACAGAGAGGTCCCAAACTTTGGGGTGGCTGTGTCTTTTTGATTTTAATTTCCCTAAGCTATAGGACTATAAGTGGAAGTGCCCTAGGCTCTGTTGCTTTGTTTTTTAGATGTTTCATGAAACACCATACACTTCTCCTGAGTGGCTGTTTGCAATTTTCATCCCGCCCATCAGCATAACAAGGCTCCCAGTTCTCCATGGCCTGTCCTGCCTTTCTGGATTTTACACTTTTTTCACATGGCCCTTTTGACTGGGGGGAAGTGAGACTTCATTGTAGTGCAGATTTCCTTTGCAAGCTTGCTTGGTTGGCCAAAAAGGGCGTATGCGTTTTTTCCTGAATATATGCAAGAAAAAACGCATACGCACTTTTCGGCCAAGTGCATCATTGTCGACGTTCTGCCTCTTTTCCTATGCTTAAATGCAATTCCAGTCTACCTCCTGAAATCGGATTCCTGCAATTCTGCCCCGCTTTCAAGTCCTCTTGGCATCCTTACTTCAGTATATTTTTGGACGATAGCTGTCATTCATAACTCTGCACGTTTGTGATAACAGTGCCCCTGAGCTCCTTTCTTCAATTCGCTTTCTTGTGAGCTGGCCGCAACACCGCAGGATTGCTTCAGGCCCTAATCTGGTTCCAGTACGGCATGCTGAGCCTTTGCTTAATTCCTCTTCCTGGTGGGTAATGAGAGTTAAATTTGCCCGTCCAGACACCTCCAGCTAGTCTCTCATTGGTTCTCCCTATTCCTGTTCATCTTCCGCAGAATTTGCAAACTGGGCCAAACAGGAGGTTAAAGGCACTGACTCTCAAAGTCGGGAGAGTGTTAGTAAAGCATCTGGAATGTTGCACCCGAGTACCAGGGGATGAGAACCTAGACATATTTGAACACGTCTCCCGATCACATGGTTGATCATACTCTGGGTTCCACATGCATGTTTCAGCTGAAGGAAGAATCCCTTAAACCTGGAGAGTTGAGACCCGTGGAATGGGTACCATGGAATATGACTTCAAAGGGTCTTCATTTGCTCACCGAACCTCTCCAATCCTATCACTGCTGCGTTTATGCCCCGGTACTCACGCTTGATTCTCTTTCAGAGACATAGCAATCCATAGGTTTTAAGATACTTACTAGTCAGGTACATTATTAGGCGTTTAATATGGGGTTTTGAGTCCATTTCGTTGAGCAAGGAGTAGCTCTTGTCTATTCCATATTTGGCTTAAGGAACTTTATCTGTGCTCATTTCAATCTCTGGTTTTATGCAGCACCCCAACTCACCTTTCCCCTTAAAAAAGCATAAGTTGGTTTTCTAAATTTGAGACCCTCTTCTGTTTTGTAATCCAGTTCCTGTGTAGCCAAGTTTACATTCCGTGTATTAGTGATATCTTATGATGTTTCTTTTTCTGTGTGACTTATTTCAGTGAGAATCAACATACCTGAATCCACTCATTATGCTGCTATGGGCCAGATGACATAGATTTCATTGCTGAGTGATATTGCATTGTACGTGAGTACCACAACTTCTTTATCCATTTTTCAATTTCTGCGATATTGAATTTCTACTGTAAATGAGGTTCTTGTAAACAGAGAGGTCCCAAACTTTGGGGTGGCTGTGTCTTTTTGATTTTAATTTCCCTAAGCTATAGGACCATAAGTGCAAGTTCCCTAGGCTCTGTTGCTTTGTTTTTTAGATGTTTCAGGAAACACCATACACTTCTCCCGAGTGGCTGTTGGCAATTTACATCCCGCCCATCAGCATAACAAGGCTCCCAGTTCTCCATGGCCTGTCCTGCCTTTCTGGATTTTACACTTTTTTCAGATGGCCCTTTCGACCGGGGGATAGTGAGACTTCATTGTAGTGCAGATTTCCTTTGCAAGCTTGCTTGGTTGGCCAAAAAGGGCGTATGCGTTTTTTCCTGAATATATTCAGGAAAAAACGCATACGCCCTTTTTGGCCAAGTGCATCATTGTCGACGTTCTGCCTCTTTTCCTATGCTTTAAATGTAATTCCAGTCTACCTCCTGAAATCGGTTTCCTGCAATTCTGCCCCGCTTTCAAGTCCTCTTGGCAGCCTTACTTCAGTATATTTTTGGACGATAGCTGTCATTTATAACTCTGCAGGTTTGTGAATTACAGTGCCCCTGAGCTCCTTTCTTCAACTCGCTTTCTTGTGAGCTGGCCGCAACACTGCTGCATTGCTTCAGGCCCTAATCTGGTTCCGGCACGGCACGCTGAGCCTTTGGTTAATTCCTCTTCCTGGTGGGAAATGAGAGTTAAATTTGCCCGTCCAGACACCTCCAGCTAGTCTCTCATTTGTTCTCCCTAATCCTGTTCATCTTCCGCAGAAATTGCAAACTGGGCCAAACAGGAGGTTAAAGGCACTGACTCTCCAAGTCGGGAGAGTGTTAGTAAAGCGTCTGGAATGTTGCACCCGAGTACCAGGGGATGAGAACTGAGGCATATTGGAACACGTCTACCGATCACACGGTTGATCATACTCTGGGTTCCACGTGCATGCTTTAGCTGAAGGAAGAATCCCTTAAACGTGGAGAGTTGAGACCCGTGGAATGGGTACCATGCAATATGACTTCAAAGGTCTTCATTTGCTCACCGAACCTCTCCAATCCTATCACTGCTGCGTTTATGCCCTTGTACACACGCTTGCTTCTCTTTTGGAGACATAGCAATCCATAGGATTTAAGATACTAACTAGTGAGGTACATTCTTAGGCGTTTCATCTGTGGTGTTGAGTCCATTTCGTTGAGCAAGGAGTAGCTCTTGTCTATTACATGTTTGGCTTAAGGAACCTTATCTGTGCTCATTTCAATCTCTGGTTTTATGCAGCACCCCAACTCACCTTTCCCCTTAAGAAAGCATAAGTTGGTTTTCTAAATTTGAGACCCTGTTCTCTTTTGTAATCCTGTTCCTGTGTAGCCAAGTTTACATTCCGTGTATTAGTGATATCTTATGATGTTTCTTTTTCTGTGTGACTTATTTCAGATAGAATCATCATACCTGAATGCACTCATTATGCTGCTATGGGCCTGATGACATAGATTTCATTGCTGAGTGATATTGCACTGTACGTAAGTACCACAACTGCTTTATCCATTTTTCACTTTCTGCGATATTGAACTTGTAACGTAAACGAGATTCTTGTAAACAGAGCCGTTCCAAACTTAGGGGTGGGTGTGTCTTTTTGATTTTAATTTCCCTAAGCTATAGGACCATATGTGGAAGTGCCCTAGGCTCTGTTGCTTTGTTTTCTAGATGTTTCAGGAAACACCATACACTTCTCCCGAGTGGCTGTTGGCAATTTACATCCCGCCCATCAGCATAACAAGGCTCCCAGTTCTCCATGGCCTGTCCTGCCTTTCTGGATTTTACACTTTTTTCAGATGGCCCTTTTGACCAGGGGGAAGTGAGACTTCATTGTAGTGCAGATTTCCTTTGCAAGCTTGCTTGGTTGGCCAAAAAGGGCGTATGCGTTTTTTCCTGAATATATACAGGAAAAAAGGCATACGCCGTTTTTGGCCAAGTGCATCATTGTGGACATTCTGCCTCTTTTCCTATGCTTTAAATGCAATTCCAGTCTCCCTCCTGAAATCGGTTTCCTGCAATTCTGCCCCGCTTTCAAGTCCTCTTGGCAGCCTTACTTCAGTATATTTTTGGATGATAGCTGTCATTTATAACTCTGCAGGTTTGTGAATTCCACTGCCCCTGAGCTCCTTTCTTCAACTCGCTTTCTTGTGAGCTGGCCGCAACACCGCACGATTGCTACAGGCCCTAATCTGGTTCCGGCACGGCACGCTGAGCCTTTGCTTAATTGCTATTCCTGGTGGGAAATGAGAGTTAAATTTGCCCGTCCAGACACCTCCAGCTAGTCTCTCATTGGTCCTCCCTATCCCTGTTCATCTTCCGCAGAAATTGCAAACTGGGCCAAGCAGGAGGTTAAAGGCACTGACTCTCGAAGTCGGGAGAGTGTTAGTAAAGCGTCTGGAATGTTGCACCTGAGTACCAGCAGACGAAAACAGAGACATATTTGAACACGTCTCCCAATCACACGGTTGATCATACTCTGGGTTCCACATGCATGTTTCAGCTGAAGAAAGAATCCCTTAAAGCTGGAGAGTGGAGACCCGTGGAATGGGTACCATGCAATATGACATCAAAGGGTCTTCATTTGCTCACCGAACCTCTCCAATCCTATCACTGCTGCGTTTATGCCCCTGTACACACGCTTGATTCTCTTTCGGAGACATAGCAATCTATAGGTTTTAAGATACTTACTAGTCAGGTACATTCTTAGGCGTTTAATATGGGGTGTTGAGTCCATTTCGTTGAGCAAGGAGTAGCTCTTGTCTATTCCATATTTGGCTTAAGGAAATTTATCTGTGCTCATTTCAATCTCTGGTTTTATGTAGCACCCCAACTCACCTTTCCCCTTAAGCAAGCATAAGTTCGTTTTCTAAATTTGAGACCCTGTTCTGTTTTGTAATTCAGTGCCTGTGTAGCCAAGTTTACATTCCGTGTATTAGTGATATCTTATGATGTTTCTATTTCTGTGTGACTTATTTCAGTTAGAATCATCATACCTGAATCCACTCATTATGCTGCTACGGGAATGATGACATAGATTGCATTGCTGAGTGATATTGCGTTGTACGTAAGTACCACAAATTCTTTCTCCATTTTTCGCTTTCTGTGATTTTGAACTTCTACCGTAAACGAGGTTCTTGTAAACAGAGCCGTTCCAAACTTTGGGGTGGCTGTGTCTTTTTGATTTTAATTTCCCTAAGCTATAGGACCATAAGTGGAAATGCCCTAGGCTCTGCTGCTTTGTTTTTTAGATGTTTCAGGAAATACCATACACTTCTCCCAAGTTGCTGTTGGCAATTTACATCCCACCCATCAGCATAACAAGGCTCCCAGTTCTCCATGGCCTGTCCTGCCTTTCTGGATTTTACACTTTTTTCAGATGGCCCTTTTGACCAAGGGGAAGTGAGACTTCATTGTAGTGCAGATTTCCTTTGCAAGCTTGCTTGGTTGGCCAAAAAGGGCGTATGCGTTTTTTCCTGAATATATTCAGGAAAAAACGCATACACCCTTTTTGTCCAAGTGCATCATTGTCAACGTTCTGCCTCTTTTCCTATGCTTTAAATGCAATACCAGTCTACCTCCTGAAATCGGTTTCCTGCAATTCTGCCCCGCTTTCAAGTCCTCGTGGCAGCCTTACTTCAGTATATTTTTGGACGATAGCTGTCATTTATATCTCTGCAGGTTTGTGAATTACAGTGCCCCTGAGCTCCTTTCTTCAACTCGCTTTCTTGTGAGCTGGCCGCAACACCGCAGGATTGTTTCAGGCCCTAATCTGGTTCCGGCACGGCACGCTGAGCCTTTGCTTAATTGCTATTCCTGGTGGGAAATGAGAGTTAAATTTGCCCGTCCAGACACCTCCAGCTAGTCTCTCATTGGTCCTCCCTATCCCTGTTCATCTTCCGCAGAAATTGCAAACTGGGCCAAGCAGGAGGTTAAAGGCACTGACTCTCCAAGTCGGGAGAGTGTTAGTAAAGCATCTGGAATGTTGCACCTGAGTACCAACGGACGAAAACTGAGACATATTTGAACACGTCTCCCAATCACACTGTTGATCATACTCTGGGTTCCACATGCATGTTTTAGCTGAAGGAAGAATCCCTTAAAGCTGGAGAGTTGAGACCCGTGGAATGGGTACCATGCAATATGACTTCAAAGGGTCTTCATTTGCTCACCGAACCTCTCCAATCCTATCACTGCTGCGTTTATGCCCCTGTACACACGCTTGATTCTCTTTCGGAGACATAGCAATCCATAGGTTTTAAGATACTTACTAGTCAGGTACATTCTTAGGCGTTTAATATGGGGTGTTGAGTCCATTTCGTTGAGCAAGGAGTAGCTCTTGTCTATTCCATATTTGGCTTAAGGAAATTTATCTGTGCTCATTTCAATCTCCGGTTTTATGTAGCACCCCAACTCACCTTTCCCCTTAAGCAAGCATAAGTTGGTTTTCTAAATTTGAGACCCTGTTCTGTTTTGTAATCCAGTTCCTGTGTAGCCAAGTTTACATTCCGTGTATTAGTGATATCTTATGATGTTTCTTTTTCTGTGTGACTTATTTCAGTGAGAATCATCATACCTGAATCCACTCATTATGCTGCTATGGGCCAGATGACATAGATTTCATTGCTGAGTGATATTGCATTGTACGTGAGTACCACAACTTCTTTATCCATTTTTCGCTTTATGCGATATTGAACATGTACCGTAAATGAGATTCTTGTAAACAGAGCCGTCCCAAACTTTGGGGTGGCTGTGTCTTTTTGATTTTAATTTCCCTAAGCTATAGGACCATAAGTGGAAGTGCCCTAGGCTCTGTTGCTTTGTTTTTTAGATGTTTCAGGAAACACCATACACTTCTCCCGAGTGGCTGTTGGCAATTTACATCCCGCCCATCAGCATAACAAGGCTCCCAGTTCTCCATGGCCTGTCCTGCCTTTCTGGATTTTACACTTTTTTCAGATGGCCCTTTCGACCGGGGGATAGTGAGACTTCATTGTAGTGCAGATTTCCTTTGCAAGCTTGCTTGGTTGGCCAAAAAGGGCGTATGCGTTTTTTCCTGAATATATTCAGGAAAAAACGCATACGCCCTTTTTGGCCAAGTGCATCATTGTCGACGTTCTGCCTCTTTTCCTATGCTTTAAATGTAATTCCAGTCTACCTCCTGAAATCGGTTTCCTGCAATTCTGCCCCGCTTTCAAGTCCTCTTGGCAGCCTTACTTCAGTATATTTTTGGACGATAGCTGTCATTTATAAATCTGCAGGTTTGTGAATTACAGTGCCCCTGAGCTCCTTTCTTCAACTCGCTTTCTTGTGAGCTGGCCGCAACGCAGCAGGATTGCTTCAGGCCCTAATCTGGTTCCGGCACGGCACGCTGAGCCTTTGGTTAATTCCTCTTCCTGGTGGGAAATGAGAGTTAAATTTGCCCGTCCAGACACCTCCAGCTAGTCTCTCATTTGTTCTCCCTATTCCTGTTCATCTTCCGCAGAAATTGCAAACTGGGCCAAACAGGAGGTTAAAGGCACTGACTCTCCAAGTCGGGAGAGTGTTAGTAAAGCGTCTGGAATGTTGCACCCGAGTACCAGGGGATGAGAACTGAGGCATATTGGAACACGTCTACCGATCACACGGTTGATCATACTCTGGGTTCCACATGCATGCTTTAGCTGAAGGAAGAATCCCTTAAACGTGGAGAGTTGAGACCCGTGGAATGGGTACCATGCAATATGACTTCAAAGGTCTTCATTTGCTCACCGAACCTCTCCAATCCTATCACTGCTGCGTTTATGCCCTTGTACACACGCTTGCTTCTCTTTTGGAGACATAGCAATCCATAGGATTTAAGATACTAACTAGTGAGGTACATTCTTAGGCGTTTCATCTGTGGTGTTGAGTCCATTTCGTTGAGCAAGGAGTAGCTCTTGTCTATTACATGTTTGGCTTAAGGAACCTTATCTGTGCTCATTTCAATCTCTGGTTTTATGCAGCACCCCAACTCACCTTTCCCCTTAAGAAAGCATAAGTTGGTTTTCTAAATTTGAGACCCTGTTCTCTTTTGTAATCCTGTTCCTGTGTAGCCAAGTTTACATTCCGTGTATTAGTGATATCTTATGATGTTTCTTTTTCTGTGTGACTTATTTCAGATAGAATCATCATACCTGAATGCACTCATTATGCTGCTATGGGCCTGATGACATAGATTTCATTGCTGAGTGATATTGCACTGTACGTAAGTACCACAACTGCTTTATCCATTTTTCACTTTCTGCGATATTGAACTTGTAACGTAAACGAGATTCTTGTAAACAGAGCCGTTCCAAACTTAGGGGTGGGTGTGTCTTTTTGATTTTAATTTCCCTAAGCTATAGGACCATATGTGGAAGTGCCCTAGGCTCTGTTGCTTTGTATTCTAGATGTTTCAGGAAACACCATACACTTCTCCCGAGTGGCTGTTGGCAATTTACATCCCGCCCATCAGCATAACAAGGCTCCCAGTTCTCCATGGCCTGTCCTGCCTTTCTGGATTTTACACTTTTTTCAGATGGCCCTTTTGACCAGGGGGAAGTGAGACTTCATTGTAGTGCAGATTTCCTTTGCAAGCTTGCTTGGTTGGCCAAAAAGTGCGTATGCGTTTTTTCCTGAATATATTCAGGAAAAAACGCATACGCCCTTTTTGGCCAAGTGCATCATTGTCGAAGTTCTGCCTCTTTTCCTATGCTTTAAGTGCAATTCCAGTCTACCTCCTGAAATCGGTTTCCTGCAATTCTGCCCCGCTTTCAAGTCCTCTTGGGAGCCTTACTTCAGTATATTTTTGGACGATAGCTGTCATTTATAACTCTGCAGGTCTGTGAATTACAGTGCCCCTGAGGTCCTTTCTTCAACTCGCTTTGTTGTGAGCTGACCGCAACACCGCACGATTGCTTCAGGCCCTAATCTGGTTCCGGCACGGCACGCTGAGCCTTTGGTTAATTCCTCTTCCTGGTGGGAAATGAGAGTTAAATTTGCCCGTCCAGACACCTCCAGCTAGTCTCTCATTGGTTCTCCTTATTCCTGTTCATCTTCCGCAGAAATTGCAAACTGGTCCAAACAGGAGGTTAAAGGCACTGACTTTCCAAGTCGGGAGAGTGTTAGTAAAGCGTCTGGAATGTTGCACCTGAGTACCAGGGGACGAGAACTGAGACATATTGGAACACGTCTCCCGATCACACGGTTGATCATACTCTGGGTTCCACATGCATGCTTTAGCTGAAGGAAGAATCCCTTAAACCTGGAGAGTTGAGACCCGTGGAATGGGTACTATGCAATATGACTTCAAAGGGTCTTCATTTGCTCACCGAACCTCTCCAATCCTATCACTGCTGCGTTTTTGCCCCTGTACACATGCTTGATTCTCTTTCGGAGACATAGCGATCCATAGCTTTTAAGATACTTACTAGTCAGGTACATTCTTAGGCGTTTAATATGGGGTGTTGAGTCCATTTCGTTGAGCAAGGAGTAGCTCTTGTCTATTATATATTTGGCTTAAGGAACTTTATCTGTGCTCATTTCAATCTCTGGTTTTATGCAGCACCCCAACTCACCTTTCCCCTTAAGCAAGCATAAGTTGGCTTTCTAAATTTGAGACCCTGTTCTGTTTTGTAATCCAATTCCTGTGTAGCCAAGTTTACATTCCGTGTATTAGTGATATCTTATGATGTTTCTTTTTCTGTGTGACTTATTTCAGTTAGAATCATCACACCTGAATCCACTCATTATGCTGCTATGGGCCTGATGACATAGATTTCATTGCTGAGTGATATTGCATTGTACGTAAGTACCAAAACTTCTTTATCCATTTTTCAATTTCTGCGATATTGAACTTCTACTGTAAATGAGGTTCTTGTAAACAGAGAGGTCCCAAACTTTGGGGTGGCTGTGTCTTTTTGATTTTAATTTCCCTAAGCTATAGGACCATAAGTGGAAGTGCCCTAGGCTATGTTGTTTGGTTTTTTAGATGTTTCAGGAAACACCATACACTTCTCCTGAGTGGCTGTTGGCAATTTTCATCCCGCCCATCAGCATAACAAGGCTCCCAGTTCTCCATGGCCTGTCCTGCCTTTCTGCATTTTACACTTTTTTCAGATGGCCCTTTTGACAGGGGGAATGTGAGACTTCATTGTAGTGAAGATTTCCTTTGCAAGCTTGCTAGGTTGGCCAAAAAGGGCGTATGCGTTGTTTCCTGAATATATTCAGGAAACAACGCATACGCCCTTTTCGGCTAAGTGCATCATTGTGGACGTTCTGCCTCTTTTCCTATGCTTTAAATGCAATTCCAGTCTACCTCCTGAAATCGGTTTCCTGCAATTCTGCCCCGCTTTCAAGTCCTCTTGGCAGCGTTACTTCAGTATATTTTTGGACGATAGCTGTCATTTATAACTCTACAGGTTTGTGAATTACAGTGCCCCTGAGCTGCTTTCTTCAACTCACTTTCTTGTGAGCTGGCCGCAACACCACACGATTGCTTCAGGCCCTAATCTGGTTCCGGCACGGTATGCTGAGCCTTTGGTTAATTCCTCTTCCTGGTGGGAAGTGAGAGTTAAATTTGCCCGTCCAGACACCTCCAGCTAGTCTCTCATTGGTTCTCCCTATTCCTGTTCATATTCTGCAGAAATTGCAAACTGGGGCAAACAGGAGGTTAAAAGCATTGACTCTCCAAGTCGGGAGAGTGTTAGTAAAGCGTCTGGAATGTTGCACCCGAGTACCAGGGGACGAGAACTGAGACATATTTGAACACGTCTCCCGATCACATGGTTTATCATAACCTGGTTTCCACATGTATGTTTTAGCTGAAGGAAGAATCCCTTAAAGCTGGAGAGTTGAGACCCTTGGAATGAGTACCATGCAATATGACTTCAAAGGGTCTTCATTTGCTCACCGAACCTCTCCAATCCTATCACTGCTGCGTTTATGCCCTTGTACACACGCTTGATTCTCTTTTGGAGACATAGCAATCCATAGGTTTTAAGATACTTACTAGTCAGGTACATTCTTAGGCGTTTAATATGGGGTGTTGAGTCCATTTCATTGAGCAAGGAGTAGCTCTTGTCTATTCCATATTTGGCTTAAGGAAATTTATCTGTGCTCATTTCAATCTCTGGTTTTATGTAGCACCCCAACTCACCTTTCCCCTTAAGCAAGCATAAGTTGGGTTTCTAAATTTGAGACCCTCTTCTGTTTTGTAATCCAGTTCCTGTGTAGCCAAGTTTACATTCCGTGTATTAGTGATATCTTATGATGTTTCTTTTTCTGTGTGACTTATTTCAGTGAGAATCATCATACCTGTATCCAGTCTATGCTGCTACGGGCCTGATGACATAGATTTCATTGCTGAGTGATATTGCATTGTACGTAACTACCACAACTTCTTTATCCATTTTTCACTTTCTGCGATATTGAACTTCTACCGTAAATGAGGTTCTTGTAAACAGAGAGGTCCCAAACTTTGGGGTGGCTGTGTCTTTTTGATTTTAATTTCCCTAAGCTATAGGACTATAAGTGGAAGTGCCCTAGGCTCTGTTGCTTTGTTTTTTAGATGTTTCATGAAACACCATACACTTCTCCTGAGTGGCTGTTGGCAATTTTCATCCCGCCCATCAGCATAACAAGGCTCCCAGTTCTCCATGGCCTGTCCTGCCTTTCTGGATTTTACACTTTTGTCACATGGCCCTTTTGACTGGGGGGAAGTGAGACTTCATTGTAGTGCAGATTTCCTTTGCAAGCTTGCTTGGTTGGCCAAAAAGGGCGTATGCGTTTTTTCCTGAATATATGCAGGAAAAAACGCATACGCACTTTTCGGCCAAGTGCATCATTGTCGACGTTCTGCCTCTTTTCCTATGCTTAAATGCAATTCCAGTCTACCTCCTGAAATCGGTTTCCTGCAATTCTGCCCCGCTTTCAAGTCCTCTTGGCAGCCTTACTTCAGTATATTTTTGGACGATAGCTGTCATTCATAACTCTGCAGGTTTGTGATAACAGTGCCCCTGAGCTCCTTTCTTCAACTCGCTTTCTTGTGAGCTGGCCGCAACACCGCAGGATTGCTTCAGGCCCTAATCTGGTTCCGGCACGGTATGCTGAGCCTTTGGTTAATTCCTCTTCCTGGTGGGAAGTGAGAGTTAAATTTGCCCATCCAGACACCTCCAGCTAGTCTCTCATTGGTTCTCCCTATTCCTGTTCATCTTCCGCAGAATTTGCAAACTGGGCCAAACAGCAGGTTAAAGGCACTGACTCTCCAAGTCGGGAGAGTGTTAGTAAAGCGTCTGGAATGTTGCACCCGAGTACCAGGGGATGAGAACTGAGGCATATTGGAACACGTCTACCGATCACACGGTTGATCATACTCTGGGTTCCACATGCATGCTTTAGCTGAAGGAAGAATCCCTTAAACGTGGAGAGCTGAGACCCGTGGAATGGGTACCATGCAATATGACTTCAAAGGTCTTCATTTGCTCACCGAACCTCTCCAATCCTATCACTGCTGCGTTTATGCCCTTGTACACACGCTTGCTTCTCTTTTGGAGACATAGCAATCCATAGGATTTAAGATACTAACTAGTGAGGTACATTCTTAGGCGTTTCATCTGTGGTGTTGAGTCCATTTCGTTGAGCAAGGAGTAGCTCTTGTCTATTACATGTTTGGCTTAAGGAACCTTATCTGTGCTCATTTCAATCTCTGGTTTTATGCAGCACCCCAACTCACCTTTCCCCTTAAGAAAGCATAAGTTGGTTTTCTAAATTTGAGACCCTGTTCTCTTTTGTAATCCTGTTCCTGTGTAGCCAAGTTTACATTCCGTGTATTAGTGATATCTTATGATGTTTCTTTTTCTGTGTGACTTATTTCAGATAGAATCATCATACCTGAATGCACTCATTATGCTGCTATGGGCCTGATGACATAGATTTCATTGCTGAGTGATATTGCACTGTACGTAAGTACCACAACTGCTTTATCCATTTTTCACTTTCTGCGATATTGAACTTGTACCGTAAACGAGATTCTTGTAAACAGAGCCTTTCCAAACTTAGGGGTGGCTGTGTCTTTTTGATTTTAATTTCCCTAAGCTATAGGACCATATGTGGAAGTGCCCTAGGCTCTGTTGCTTTGTTTTTTAGATGTTTCAGGAAACACCATACACTTCTCCCCAGTGGCTGTTGGCAATTTACATTCCGCCCATCAGCATAACAAGGCTCCCAGTTCTCCATGGCCTGTCCTGCCTTTCTGGATTTTACACTTTTTTCAGATGGCCCTTTTGACCAGGGGGAAGTGAGACTTCATTGTAGTGCAGATTTCCTTTGCAAGCTTGCTTGGTTGGCCAAAAAGGGCGTATGCGTTTTTTCCTGAATATATTCAGGAAAAAACGCATACGCCCTTTTTGGCCCACTGCATCATTGTCGAAGTTCTGCCTCTTTTCCTATGCTTTAAGTGCAATTCCAGTCTACCTCCTGAAATCGGTTTCCTGCAATTCTGCCCCGCTTTCAAGTCCTCTTGGGAGCCTTACTTCAGTATATTTTTGGACGATAGCTGTCATTTATAACTCTGCAGGTCTGTGAATTACAGTGCCCCTGAGGTCCTTTCTTCAACTCGCTTTGTTGTGAGCTGACCGCAACACCGCACGATTGCTTCAGGCCCTAATCTGGTTCCGGCACGGCACGCTGAGCCTTTGGTTAATTCCTCTTCCTGGTGGGAAATGAGAGTTAAATTTGCCCGTCCAGACACCTCCAGCTAGTCTCTCATTGGTTCTCCTTATTCCTGTTCATCTTCCGCAGAAATTGCAAACTGGTCCAAACAGGAGGTTAAAGGCACTGACTCTCCAAGTCGGGAGAGTGTTAGTAAAGCGTCTGGAATGTTGCACCTGAGTACCAGGGGACGAGAACTGAGACATATTGGAACACGTCTCCCGATCACACGGTTGATCATACTCTGGGTTCCACATGCATGCTTTAGCTGAAGGAAGAATCCCTTAAACCTGGAGAGTTGAGACCCGTGGAATGGGTACTATGCAATATGACTTCAAAGGGTCTTCATTTGCTCACCGAACCTCTCCAATCCTATCACTGCTGCGTTTTTGCCCCTGTACACATGCTTGATTCTCTTTCGGAGACATAGCGATCCATAGCTTTTAAGATACTTACTAGTCAGGAACATTCTTAGGCGTTTAATATGGGGTGTTGAG
This sequence comes from Orcinus orca, assembly GCF_937001465.1. Taxonomy (NCBI): domain Eukaryota; kingdom Metazoa; phylum Chordata; class Mammalia; order Artiodactyla; family Delphinidae; genus Orcinus; species Orcinus orca. The sequence continues at coordinate 397,886 of NW_026043740.1, read as the reverse complement.
TCCATTTCGTTGAGCAAGGAGTAGCTCTTGTCTATTATATATTTGGCTTAAGGAACTTTATCTGTGCTCATTTCAATCTCTGGTTTTATGCAGCACCCCAACTCACCTTTCCCCTTAAGCAAGCATAAGTTGGCTTTCTAAATTTGAGACCCTGTTCTGTTTTGTAATCCAATTCCTGTGTAGCCAAGTTTACATTCCGTGTATTAGTGATATCTTATGATGTTTCTTTTTCTGTGTGACTTATTTCAGTTAGAATCATCACACCTGAATCCACTCATTATGCTGCTATGGGCCTGATGACATAGATTTCATTGCTGAGTGATATTGCACTGTACGTAAGTACCAAAACTTCTTTATCCATTTTTCAATTTCTGCGATATTGAACTTCTACTGTAAATGAGGTTCTTGTAAACAGAGAGGTCCCAAACTTTGGGGTGGCTGTGTCTTTTTGATTTTAATTTCCCTAAGCTATAGGACTATAAGTGGAAGTGCCCTAGGCTCTGTTGTTTGGTTTTTTAGATGTTTCAGGAAACACCATACACTTCTCCTGAGTGGCTGTTGGCAATTTTCATCCCGCCCATCAGCATAACAAGGCTCCCAGTTCTCCATGGCCTGTCCTGCCTTTCTGCATTTTACACTTTTTTCAGATGGCCCTTTTGACAGGGGGAATGTGAGACTTCATTGTAGTGAAGATTTCCTTTGCAAGCTTGCTTGGTTGGCCAAAAAGGGCGTATGCTTTGTTTCCTGAATATATTCAGGAAACAACGCATACGCCCTTTTTGGCCAAGTGCATCATTGTGGACATTCTGCCTCTTTTCCTATGCTTTAAATGCAATTCCAGTCTACCTCCTGAAATCGGTTTCCTGCAATTCTGCCCCGCTTTCAAGTCCTCTTGGCAGCGTTACTTCAGTATATTTTTGGACGATAGCTGTCATTTATAACTCTACAGGTTTGTGAATTACAGTGCCCCTGAGCTGCTTTCTTCAACTCACTTTCTTGTGAGCTGGCCGCAACACCACACGATTGCTTCAGGCCCTAAACTGGTTCCGGCACGGTATGCTGAGCCTTTGGTTAATTCCTCTTCCTGGTGGGAAGTGAGAGTTAAATTTGCCCGTCCAGACACCTCCAGCTAGTCTCTCATTGGTTCTCCCTATTCCTGTTCATATTCTGCAGAAATTGCAAACTGGGGCAAACAGGAGGTTAAAGGCATTGACTCTCCAAGTCGGGAGAGTGTTAGTAAAGCGTCTGGAATGTTGCACCCGAGTACCAGGGGATGAAAACTGAGACATATTTGAACACGTCTCCCGATCACATGGTTTATCATAACCTGGTTTCCACATGTATGTTTTAGCTGAAGGAAGAATCCCTTAAAGCTGGAGAGTTGAGACCCTTGGAATGAGTACCATGCAATATGACTTCAAAGGGTCTTCATTTGCTCACCGAACCTCTCCAATCCTATCACTGCTGCGTTTATGCCCTTGTACACACGCTTGATTCTCTTTTGGAGACATAGCAATCCATAGGTTTTAAGATACTTACTAGTCAGGTACATTCTTAGGCGTTTAATATGGGGTGTTGAGTCCATTTCATTGAGCAAGGAGTAGCTCTTGTCTATTCCATATTTGGCTTAAGGAAATTTATCTGTGCTCATTTCAATCTCTGGTTTTATGTAGCACCCCAACTCACCTTTCCCCTTAAGCAAGCATAAGTTGGGTTTCTAAATTTGAGACCCTCTTCTGTTTTGTAATCCAGTTCCTGTGTAGCCAAGTTTACATTCCGTGTATTAGTGATATCTTATGATGTTTCTTTTTCTGTGTGACTTATTTCAGTGAGAATCATCATACCTGAATCCAGTCTATGCTGCTACGGGCCTGATGACATAGATTTCATTGCTGAGTGATATTGCATTGTACGTAACTACCACAACTTCTTTATCCATTTTTCACTTTCTGCGATATTGAACTTCTACCGTAAATGAGGTTCTTGTAAACAGAGAGGTCCCAAACTTTGGGGTGGCTGTGTCTTTTTGATTTTAATTTCCCTAAGCTATAGGACTATAAGTGGAAGTGCCCTAGGCTCTGTTGCTTTGTTTTTTAGATGTTTCAGGAAACACCATACACTTCTCCTGAGTGGCTGTTGGCAATTTTCATCCCGCCCATCAGCATAACAAGGCTCCCAGTTCTCCATGGCCTGTCCTGCCTTTCTGGATTTTACACTTTTGTCACATGGCCCTTTTGACTGGGGGGAAGTGAGACTTCATTGTAGTGCAGATTTCCTTTGCAAGCTTGCTTGGTTGGCCAAAAAGGGCGTATGCGTTTTTTCCTGAATATATGCAGGAAAAAACGCATACGCACTTTTCGGCCAAGTGCATCATTGTCGACGTTCTGCCTCTTTTCCTATGCTTAAATGCAATTCCAGTCTACCTCCTGAAATCAGTTTCCTGCAATTCTGCCCCGCTTTCAAGTCCTCTTGGCAGCCTTACTTCAGTATATTTTTGGACGATAGCTGTCATTCATAACTCTGCAGGTTTGTGATAACAGTGCCCCTGAGCTCCTTTCTTCAACTCGCTTTCTTGTGAGCTGGCCGCAACACCGCAGGATTGCTTCAGGCCCTAATCTGGTTCCAGCACGGCATGCTGAGCCTTTGCTTAATTCCTCTTCCTGGTGGGAAATGAGAGTTAAATTTGCCCGTCCAGACACCTCCAGCTAGTCTCTCATTGGTTCTCCCTATTCCTGTTCATCTTCCGCAGAATTTGCAAACTGGGCCAAGCAGGAGGTTAAAGGCACTGACTCTCCAAGTCGGGAGAGTGTTAGTAAAGCATCTGGAATGTTGTACCCGAGTACCAGGGGACGACAACTGAGACATATTTGAACACGTCTCCCGATCACATGGTTGATCATACTCTGGGTTCCACATGCATGTTTTAGCTGAAGGAAGAATCCCTTAAACCTGGAGAGTTGAGACCCGTGGAATGGGTACCATGCAATGTGACTTCAAAGGGTCTTCATTTGCTCACCAAACCTCTCCAATCCTATCACTGCTGCGTTTATGCCCCTGTACACATGCTTGGTTCTCTTTCGGAGACATAGCAATCCATAGGTTTTAAGATACTTACTAGTCAGGTACATTCTTAGGCGTTTAATATGGGGTGTTGAGTCCATTTCGTTGAGCAAGGAGTAGCTCTTGTCTATTACATATTTGGCTTAAGGAACTTTATCTGTGCTCATTTCAATCTCTGGTTTTATGCAGCACCCCAACTCACCTTTCCCCTTAAGCAAGCATAAGTTTGTTTTCTAAATTTGAGACCTTCTTCTGTTTTGTAATTCAGTGCCTGTGTAGCCAAGTTTACATTCCGTGTATTAGTGATATCTTATGACGTTTCTTTTTCTGTGTGACTTATTTCAGTTAGAATCATCATACCTGAATCCACTCATTATGCTGCTACGGGAATGATGACATAGATTTCATTGCTGAGTGATATTGCATTGTACGTAAGTACCACAACTTCTTTATTCATTTTTCACTTTCTGCGATATTGAACTTGTACCGTAAACGAGGTTCTTGTAAACAGAGCCATCCCAAACATTGGGGTGGCTGTGTCTTTTTGATTTTAATTTCCCTAAGCTATATGACAATAAGTGGAAGTGCCCTAGGCTCTGTTGCTTTGTTTTTTAGATGTTTCAGGAAACACCATACACTTCTCCCCAGTGACTGTTGGCAATTTACATCCCGCCCATCAGCATAACAAGGCTCCCAGTTCTCCATGGCCTGTCCTGCCTTTCTGGATTTTACACTTTTTTCAGATGATCCTTTTGACCGGGAGGGAAGTGAGACTTCAATGTAGTGCAGATTTCCTTTGCAAGCTTGCTTGGTTGGCCACAAAGTGCGTATGCGTTTTTTCCTGAATATATTCAGGAAAAAACGCATACGCCCTTTTCGGCCAAGTGCATCATTGTGGACGTTCTGCCTCTTTTCCTATGCTTTAAATGCAATTCCAGTCTACCTCCTGAAATCGGTTTCCTGCAATTCTGCCCCGCTTTCAAGTCCTCTTGGCAGCCTTACTTCAGTATATTTTTGGACGATAGCTGTCATTTATAACTCTGCAGGTTTGTGAATTACAGTGCCCCTGAGCTCCTTTCTTCAACTCGCTTTCTTGTGAGCTGGCCGCAACACCGCAGGATTGCTTCAGGCCCTAATCTGGTTCCGGCACGGCACGCTGATCCTTTGGTTAATTCCTCTTCTTGGTGGGAAATGAGAGTTATATTTGCCCATCCAGACACCTCCAGCTAGTCTCTCATTGGTTCTCCTTATTCCTGTTCATCTTCCGCAGAAATTGCAAACTGGTCCAAACAGGAGGTTAAAGGCACTGACTCTCCAAGTCGGGAGAGTGTTAGTAAAGCGTCTGGAATGTTGCACCCGAGTACCAGGGGATGAAAACTGAGACATATTTGAACACGTCTCCCGATCACATGGTTTATCATAACCTGGTTTCCACATGTATGTTTTAGCTGAAGGAAGAATCCCTTAAAGCTGGAGAGTTGAGACCCTTGGAATGAGTACCATGCAATATGACTTCAAAGGGTCTTCATTTGCTCACTGAACCTCTCCAATCCTATCACTGCTGCGTTTATGCCCTTGTACACACGCTTGATTCTCTTTTGGAGACATAGCAATCCATAGGTTTTAAGATACTTACTAGTCAGGTACATTCTTAGGCGTTTAATATGGGGTGTTGAGTCCATTTCATTGAGCAAGGAGTAGCTCTTGTCTATTCCATATTTGGCTTAAGGAAATTTATCTGTGCTCATTTCAATCTCTGGTTTTATGTAGCACCCCAACTCACCTTTCCCCTTAAGCAAGCATAAGTTGGGTTTCTAAATTTGAGACCCTCTTCTGTTTTGTAATCCAGTTCCTGTGTAGCCAAGTTTACATTCCGTGTATTAGTGATATCTTATGATGTTTCTTTTTCTGTGTGACTTATTTCAGTGAGAATCATCATACCTGAATCCAGTCTATGCTGCTACGGGCCTGATGACATAGATTTCATTGCTGAGTGATATTGCATTGTACGTAACTACCACAACTTCTTTATCCATTTTTCACTTTCTGCGATATTGAACTTCTACCGTAAATGAGGTTCTTGTAAACAGAGAGGTCCCAAACTTTGGGGTGGCTGTGTCTTTTTGATTTTAATTTCCCTAAGCTATAGGACTATAAGTGGAAGTGCCCTAGGCTCTGTTGCTTTGTTTTTTAGATGTTTCAGGAAACACCATACACTTCTCCTGAGTGGCTGTTGGCAATTTTCATCCCGCCCATCAGCATAACAAGGCTCCCAGTTCTCCATGGCCTGTCCTGCCTTTCTGGATTTTACACTTTTGTCACATGGCCCTTTTGACTGGGGGGAAGTGAGACTTCATTGTAGTGCAGATTTCCTTTGCAAGCTTGCTTGGTTGGCCAAAAAGGGCGTATGCGTTTTTTCCTGAATATATGCAGGAAAAAACGCATACGCACTTTTCGGCCAAGTGCATCATTGTCGACGTTCTGCCTCTTTTCCTATGCTTAAATGCAATTCCAGTCTACCTCCTGAAATCGGTTTCCTGCAATTCTGCCCCGCTTTCAAGTCCTCTTGGCAGCCTTACTTCAGTATATTTTTGGACGATAGCTGTCATTCATAACTCTGCAGGTTTGTGATAACAGTGCCCCTGAGCTCCTTTCTTCAACTCGCTTTGTTGTGAGCTGGCCGCAACACCGCAGGATTGCTTCAGGCCCTAATCTGGTTCCAGCACGGCATGCTGAGCCTTTGCTTAATTCCTCTTCCTGGTGGGAAATGAGAGTTAAATTTGCCCGTCCAGACACCTCCAGCTAGTCTCTCATTGGTTCTCCCTATTCCTGTTCATCTTCCGCAGAATTTGCAAACTGGGCCAAACAGGAGGTTAAAGGCACTGACTCTCCAAGTCGGGAGGGTGTTAGTAAAGCATCTGGAATGTTGTACCCGAGTACCAGGGGACGACAACTGAGACATATTTGAACACGTCTCCCGATCACATGGTTGATCATACTCTGGGTTCCACATGCATGTTTTAGCTGAAGGAAGAATCTCTTAAACCTGGAGAGTTGAGACCCGTGGAATGGGTACCATGCAATATGACTTCAAAGGGTCTTCATTTGCTCACCGAACCTCTCCAATCCTATCACTGCTGCGTTTATGCCCCGGTACTCACGCTTGATTCTCTTTCAGAGACATAGCAAACCATAGGTTTTAAGGTACTTACTAGTCAGGTACATTATTAGGCGTTTAATATGGGGTTTTGAGTCCATTTGGTTGAGCAAGGAGTAGCTCTTCTCTGTTACATATTTGGCTTAAGGAACTTTATCTGTGCTCATTTCAATCTCTGGTTTTATGCAGCTCCCCAACTCACCTTTCCCCTTAAGCAAGCATAAGTTGGTTTTCTAAATTTGAGACCTTGTTCTGTTTTGTAATCCAGTTCCTGTGTAGCCAAGTTTACATTCCGTGTATTAGTGATATCTTATGATGTTTCTTTTTCTGTTTGACTTATTTCAGTTAGAATCATCATACCTGAACCCAGTCATTTTCTGCTACAGGCCTGATGACATAGATTTCATTGCTGAGTGATATTGCATTGTATGTAATTACCACAACTTCCTTATCCATTTTTCACTTTCTGTGATATTGAACTTGTACCATAAACGAGGTTCTTGTAAACAGAGCCGTCCCAAACTTTGGGGTGGCTGTGTGTTTTTGATTTTAATTTCCCTAAGCTATAGGACCATAAGTGTAAGTGCCCTAGGCTCTGTTGCTTTGTTTTTTAGATGTTTCAGGAAACACCATACACTTCTCCCTAGTGGCTGTTGGCAATTTACATCCCGCCCATCAGCATAGCAAGGCTCCCAGTTCTCCATTGCCTTTCCTGCCTTTCTGGATTTTACACTTTTTTCAGATGGTCCTTTTGACCAGGGGGGAAGTGAGACTTTAATGTAGTGCAGATTTCCTTTGCAAGCTTGCTTGGTTGGCCAAAAAGGGCGTATGCGTTTTTTCATGAATATATTCAGGAAACAACGCATACGCACTTTTTGGCCAAGTACATCATTGTCGACGTTCTGCCTCTTTTCCTATGCTTTAAATGCAATTCCAGTCTACCTTCTGAAATCGGTTTCCTGCAATTCTGCCCCGCTTTCAAGTCCTCTTGGCAGCGTTACTTCAGTATATTTTTGGATGATTGCTGTCATTTATAACTCTGCAGGTATGTGAATTACAGTGCCACTGAGCTCCTATCTTCAACTCGCTTTCTTGTGAGCGGGCCGCAACACCGCAGGATTGCTTCGGGCCCTAATCTGGTTCCGGCACGGCATGCTGAGCCTTTGGTTAATTCCTCTTCCTGGTGGGAAATGAGAGTTAAATTTGCCCGTCCAGAGACCTCCAGCTAGTCTCTCATTGGTTCTCCCTATTCCTGTTCATCTTCCGCAGAAATTGCAAACTGGGCCAAACAGGAGATTAAAGGCACTGACTTTCCAATTCGGGAGGGTGTTAATAAAGCGTTTGGAATGTTGCACCCGAATAACAGGGTACGAGAACTGAGACATATTTGAACACGTCTCCCGATCACACGGTTGATCATACTCTGGGTTCCACATGCATGGTTTAGCTGAAGGAAGAATCCCTTAAACCTGGAGAGTTGAGACCCGTGGAATGGGTACCATGCAATGTGACTTCAAAGGGTCTTCATTTGCTCACCGAACCTCTCCAATCCTATCACTGCTGCATTTATGCCCCTGTACACACGCTTGGTTCTCTTTCGGAGACATAGCAATCCATAGGTTTTAAGATACTTACTAGTCAGGTACATTCTTAGGCGTTTAATATGGGGTGTTGAGTCCATTTCGTTGAGCAAGGAGTAGCTCTTGTCTATTACATATTTGGCTTAAGGAACTTGATCTGTGCTCATTTCAATCTCTGGTTTTATGCAGCACCCCAACTCACCTTTCCCCTTAAGCAAGCATAAGTTGGTTTTCTAAATTTGAGACCCTCTTCTGTTTTGTAATTCAGTGCCTGTGTAGCCAAGTTTACATTCCGTGTATTAGTGATATCTTATGACGTTTCTTTTTCTGTGTGACTTATTTCAGTTAGAATCATCATACCTGAATCCACTCATTATGCTGCTACGGGAATGATGACATAGATTTCATTGCTGAGTGATATTGCATTGTACGTAAGTACCACAACTTCTTTATCCATTTTTCGCTTTCTGCGATATTGAACTTGTACCATAAACGAGGTTCTTGTAAACAGAGCCGTCCCAAACTTTGGGGTGGCTGTGTCTTTTTGATTTTAATTTCCCTAAGCTATATGACAATAAGTGGAAGTGCCCTAGGCTCTGTTGCTTTGTTTTTTAGATGTTTCAGGAAACACCATACACTTCTCCCCAGTGACTGTTGGCAATTTACATCCCGCCCATCAGCATAACAAGGCTCCCAGTTCTCCATGGCCTGTCCTGCCTTTCTGGATTTTACACTTTTTTCAGATGATCCTTTTGACCGGGAGGGAAGTGAGACTTCAATGTAGTGCAGATTTCCTTTGCAAGCTTGCTTGGTTGGCCAAAAAGTGCGTATGCGTTTTTTCCTGAATATATTCAGGAAAAAACGCATACGCCCTTTTTGGCCAAGTGCATCATTGTGGACGTTCTGCCTCTTTTCCTATGCTTTAAATGCAATTGCAGTCTACCTCCTGAAATCGGTTTCCTGCAATTCTGCCCCGCTTTCAAGTCCTCTTGGCAGGCTTACTTCAGTATATTTTTGGACGATAGCTGTCATTTATAACTCTGCAGGTTTGTGAATTACAGTGCCCCTGAGCTCCTTTCTTCAACTCGCTTTCTTGTGAGCTGGCCGCAACACCGCAGGATTGCTTCAGGCCCTAATCTGGTTCCGGCACGGCACGCTGATCCTTTGGTTAATTCCTCTTCTTGGTGGGAAATGAGAGTTAAATTTGCCCATCCAGACACCTCCAGCTAGTCTCTCATTGGTTCTCCCTATTCCTGTTCATCTTCCGCAGAAATTGCAAACTGGGCCAAACAGGAGGTTAAAGGTACTGACTCTCCAAGTCGGGAGAGTGTTAGTAAAGCATCTGCAATGTTGCACCCGAGTACCATGGGACGAGAACTGAGACATATTGGAACACGTCTCCCGATCACATGATTGATCATACTCTGGGTTCCACATGCATGCTTTAGCTGAAGGAAGAATCTCTTAAAGCTGGAGAGTTGAGACCCGTGGAATGGGTACCATGCAATATGACTTCAAAGGGTATTCGTTTGCTCACCGAACCTCTCCAATCCTATCACTGCTGCGTTTATGCCCCTGTACACACGCTTGATTCTCTTTTGGAGACATAGCAATCCATAGGTTTTAAGATACTTACTAGTCAGCTACATTCTTAGGCATTTAATATGGCGTGTTGAGTCCATTTCGTTGAGCAAGGAGTAGCTCTTGTCTATTACATGTTTGGCTTAAGGAACTTTATTTGTGCTCATTTCAATCTCTGGTTTTATGCAGCACCCCAACTCACCTTTCCCCTTAAGCAAGCATAAGTTGGTTTTCTAAATTTGAGACCCTCTTCTGTTTTGTAATCCAGTTCGTGTGTAGCCAAGTTTACATTCCATGTATTAGTGATATCTTATGATGTTTCTTTTTCTGTGTGACTTATTTCAGTTAGAATCATCATACCTGAATCCACTCATTATGCTGCTACGGGCCTGATGACATAGATTTCATTGCTGAGTGATATTGCATTGTACGTAAGTACCACAACTGCTTTATCCATTTTTCACTTTCTGTGATATTGAACTTGTACCGTAAACGAGGTTCTTGTAAACGGAGCCATCCCAAACATTGGGGTGGCTGTGTCTTTTTGATTTTAATTTCCCTAAGCTATAGGACCATAAGTGGAAGTGCCCTAGGCTCTGTTGCTTTGTTTTTTAGATGTTTCAGGAAACACCATACACTTCTCCCTAGTGGCTGTTGGCAGTTTACATCCCGCCCATCAGCATAACAAGGCTCCCAGTTCTCCATGGCCTGTCCTGCCTTTCTGGATTTTACACTTTTTTCAGATGGCCCTTTTGACCAGGGGGAAGTGAGACTTCATTGTAGTGCAGATTTCCTTTGCAAGCTTGCTTGGTTGGCCAAAAAGGGCGTATGCGTTTTTTCCTGAATATATTCAGGAAAAAACGCATATGCCCTTTTTGGCCAAGTGCATCATTGTCGACGTTCTGCCTCTTTTCCTATGCTTTAAATGCAATTCCAGTCTACCTCCTGAAATCGGTTTCCTGCAATTCTGCCCCGCTTTCAAGTCCTCTTGGCAGGCTTACTTCAGTATATTTTTGGACGATAGCTGTCATTTATAACTCTGCAGGGTTGTGAATTACAGTTCCACTGAGCTCCTATCTTCAACTCGCTTTCTTGTGAGCTGGCCGCAACACCGCAGGATTGCTTCAGGCCCTAATCTGGTTCCGGCACGGCATGCTGAGCCTTTGGTTAACTCCTCTTCCTGGTGGGAAATGAGAGTTAAATTTTCCCGTCCAGACACCTCCAGCTAGTCTCTCATTGGTTCTCCCTATTCCTGTTCATCTTCTGCAGAAATTGCAAACTGGGCCAAACAGGAGATTAAAGGCACTGACTTTCCAATTCGGGAGAGTGTTAATAAAGCGTTTGGAATGTTGCACCCGAGTAACAGGGTACGAGAACTGAGACATATTTGAACACGTCTCCCGATCACACGGTTGATCATACTCTGGGTTCCACATGCCTGTTTTAGCTGAAGGAAGAATCCCTTAAACCTGGAGAGTTGAGACCCGTGGAATGGGTACCATGCAATGTGACTTCAAAGGGTCTTCATTTGCTCACCGAACCTCTCCAATCCTATCACTGCTGCGTTTATGCCCCTGTACACACGCTTGGTTCTCTTTCGGAGACATAGCAATCCATAGGTTTTAAGATACTTACTAGTCAGGTACATTCTTAGGCGTTTAATATGGGGTGTTGAGTCCATTTCGTTGAGCAAGGAGTAGCTCTTGTCTATTCCATATTTGGCTTAAGGAACTTTATCTGTGCTCATTTCAATCTCTGGTTTTATGCAGCTCCCCAACTCACCTTTCCCCTTAAGCAAGCATACGTTGCTTTTCTAAATTTGAGACCTTGTTCTGTTTTGTAATCCAGTTCCTGTGTAGCCAAGTTTACATTCCGTGTATTAGTGATATCTTATGATGTTTCTTTTTCTGTTTGACTTATTTCAGTTAGAATCATCATACCTGAACCCAGTCATTTTCTGCTACAGGCCTGATGACATAGATTTCATTGCTGAGAGATATTGCATTGTATGTAAGTACCACAACTTCTTTATCCATTTTTCACTTTCTGTGATATTGATCTTGTACCATAAACGAGGTTCTTGTAAACAGAGCCGTCCCAAACTTTGGGGTGGCTGTGTGTTTTTGATTTTAATTTCCCTAAGCTATAGGACCATAAGTGTAAGTGCCCTAGGCTCTGTTGCTTTGTTTTTTAGATGTTTCAGGAAACACCATACACTTCTCCCTAGTGGCTGTTGGCAATTTACATCCTGCCCATCAGCATAGCAAGGCTCCCAGTTCTCCATTGCCTTTCCTGCCTTTCTGGATTTTACACTTTTTTCAGATGGTCCTTTTGACCAGGGAGGAAGTGAGACTTTAATGTAGTGCAGATTTCCTTTGCAAGCTTGCTTGGTTGGCCAAAAAGGGCGTATGCGTTGTTTCCTGAATATATTCAGGAAACAACGCATACGCCCTTTTTGGCCAAGTACATCATTGTGGACGTTCTGCCTCTTTTCCTATGCTTTAAATGCAATTCCAGTCTACCTTCTGAAATCGGTTTCCTGCAATTCTGCCCCGCTTTCAAGTCCTCTTGGCAGCGTTACTTCAGTATATTTTTGGACGATTGCTGTCATTTATAACTCTGCAGGTTTGTGAATTACAGTGCCCCTGAGCTCCTTTCTTCAACTCGCTTTCTTGTGAGCTGGCCGCAACACCGCAGGATTGCTTCAGGCCCTAATCTGGTTCCGGCACGGCACGCTGATCCTTTGGTTAATTCCTCTTCTTGGTGGGAAATGAGAGTTATATTTGCCCATCCAGACACCTCCAGCTAGTCTCTCATTGGTTCTCCTTATTCCTGTTCATCTTCCGCAGAAATTGCAAACTGGTCCAAACAGGAGGTTAAAGGCACTGACTCTCCAAGTCGGGAGAGTGTTAGTAAAGCGTCTGGAATGTTACACCCGAGTACCAGGGGATGAAAACTGAGACATATTTGAACACGTCTCCCGATCACATGGTTTATCATAACCTGGTTTCCACATGTATGTTTTAGCTGAAGGAAGAATCCCTTAAAGCTGGAGAGTTGAGACCCTTGAAATGAGTACCATGCAATATGACTTCAAAGGGTCTTCATTTGCTCACTGAACCTCTCCAATCCTATCACTGCTGCGTTTATGCCCTTGTACACACGCTTGATTCTCTTTTGGAGACATAGCAATCCATAGGTTTTAAGATACTTACTAGTCAGGTACATTCTTAGCCGTTTAATATGGGGTGTTGAGTCCATTTCATTGAGCAAGGAGTAGCTCTTGTCTATTCCATATTTGGCTTAAGGAAATTTATCTGTGCTCATTTCAATCTCTGGTTTTATGTAGCACCCCAACTCACCTTTCCCCTTAAGCAAGCATAAGTTGGGTTTCTAAATTTGAGACCCTCTTCTGTTTTGTAATCCAGTTCCTGTGTAGCCAAGTTTACATTCCGTGTATTAGTGATATCTTATGATGTTTCTTTTTCTGTGTGACTTATTTCAGTGAGAATCATCATACCTGAATCCAGTCTATGCTGCTACGGGCCTGATGACATAGATTTCATTGCTGAGTGATATTGCATTGTACGTAACTACCACAACTACCACAACTTCTTTATCCATTTTTCACTTTCTGCGATATTGAACTTCTACCGTAAATGAGGTTCTTGTAAACAGAGAGGTCCCAAACTTTGGGGTGGCTGTGTCTTTTTGATTTTAATTTCCCTAAGCTATAGGACTATAAGTGGAAGTGCCCTAGGCTCTGTTGCTTTGTTTTTTAGATGTTTCAGGAAACATCTAAACATCTTTTGTATTACATATTTGGCTTAAGGAACTTTATCTGTGCTTATTTCAATCTCTGGTTTTATGCAGCACCCCAACTCACCTTTCCCCTTAAGCAAGCATAAGTTGGCTTTCTAAATTTGAGATCCTGTTCTGTTTTGTAATCCAGTTCCTGTGTAGCCAAGTTTACATTCCATGTATTAGTGATATCTTATGATGTTTCTTTTTCTGTGTGACTTATTTCAGTTAGAATCATCATACCTGAATCCACTCATTATGCTGCTATGGGCCTGATGACATAGATTTCATTGCTGAGTGATATTGCATTGTACGTAAGTACCACACCTTCTTTATCCATTTTTCACTTTCTGCGATATTGAACTTGTCCCGTAAAAGAGTTTCTTGTAAACAGAGCCGTCCCAAATTTAGGGGTGGCTGTGTCTTTTTGATTTTAATTTCCCTAAGCTATAGAACCATAAGTGGAAGTGCCCTAGGCTCTGTTGTTTTGTTTTTTAGATGTTTCAGGAAACACCGTACACTTCTCCCGAGTGGCTGTTGGCAATTTACATCCCGCCCATCAGCATAACAAGGCTCCCAGTTCTCCATGGCCTGTCCTGCCTTTCTGGATTTTACACTTTTTTCAGATGGCCCTTTTGACCGGGGGGAAGTGAGACTTCATTGTAGTGCAGATTTCCTTTGCAAGCTTGCTTGGTTGGCCAAAAAGGGCGTATGTGTTTTTTCCTGAATATATTCAGGAAAAAACGCATACGCCCTTTTTGGCCAAGTGCATCATTGTCGACCTTCTGCCTCTTTTCCTATGCTTTAAATGCAATTCCAGTCTACCTCCTGAAATCGGTTTCCTGCAATTCTGCCCGGCTTTCAAGTCCTCTTGGCAGCCTTACTTCAGTATATTTTTGGATGATAGCTGTCATTTATAACTCTGCAGGTTTGTGAATTACAGTGCCCCTGAGCTCCTTTCTTCAACTCGCTTTCTTGTGAGCTGGCCGCAACACCGCAGGATTGCTTCAGGCCCTAATCTGGTTCCGGCATGGCACGCTGAGCCTTTGGTTAATTCCTCTTCCTGGTGGGAAATGAGAGTTAAATTTTCCCGTCCAGACACCTCCAGCTAGTCTCTCATTGGTTCTCCCTATTCCTGTTCATCTTCCGCGGAATTTGCAAACTGGGCCAAACAGGAGGTTAAAGGCACTGACTCTCCAAGTCGGGAGAGTGTTAGTAAAGCATCTGGAATGTTGCACCTGAGTACCAGGGGACGAGAACTGAGACATATTTCAACACGTCTCCCGATCACACGGTTGATCATACTCTGGGTTCCACATGCATGTTTTAGCTGAAGGAAGAATCCCTTAAACCTGGAGAGTTGAGACCCGTGGAATGGGTACCATGCAATGTGACTTCAAAGGGTCTTCATTTGCTCACCGAACCTCTCCAATCCTATCACTGCTGCATTTATGCCCCTGTACACACGCTTGGTTCTCTTTCGGAGACATAGCAATCCATAGGTTTTAAGATACTTACTAGTCAGGTACATTCTTAGGCGTTTAATATGGGGTGTTGAGTCCATTTCGTTGAGCAAGGAGTAGCTCTTGTCTATTACATATTTGGCTTAAGGAACTTGATCTGTGCTCATTTCAATCTCTGGTTTTATGCAGCACCCCAACTCACCTTTCCCCTTAAGCAAGCATAAGTTGGTTTTCTAAATTTGAGACCCTCTTCTGTTTTGTAATTCAGTGCCTGTGTAGCCAAGTTTACATTCCGTGTATTAGTGATATCTTATGACGTTTCTTTTTCTGTGTGACTTATTTCAGTTAGAATCATCATACCTGAATCCACTCATTATGCTGCTACGGGAATGATGACATAGATTTCATTGCTGAGTGATATTGCATTGTACGTAAGTACCACAACTTCTTTATCCATTTTTCGCTTTCTGCGATATTGAACTTGTACCATAAACGAGGTTCTTGTAAACAGAGCCGTCCCAAACTTTGGGGTGGCTGTGTCTTTTTTATTTTAATTTCCCTAAGCTATATGACAATAAGTGGAAGTGCCCTAGGCTCTGTTGCTTTGTTTTTTAGATGTTTCAGGAAACACCATACACTTCTCCCCAGTGACTGTTGGCAATTTACATCCCGCCCATCAGCATAACAAGGCTCCCAGTTCTCCATGGCCTGTCCTGCCTTTCTGGATTTTACACTTTTTTCAGATGATCCTTTTGACCGGGAGGGAAGTGAGACTTCATTGTAGTGCAGATTTCCTTTGCAAGCTTGCTTGGTTGGCCAAAAAGTGCGTATGCGTTTTTTCCTGAATATATTCAGGAAAAAACGCATACGCCCTTTTTGGCCAAGTGCATCATTGTGGACGTTCTGCCTCTTTTCCTATGCTTTAAATGCAATTGCAGTCTACCTCCTGAAATCGGTTTCCTGCAATTCTGCCCCGCTTTCAAGTCCTCTTGGCAGGCTTACTTCAGTATATTTTTGGACGATAGCTGTCATTTATAACTCTGCAGGTTTGTGAATTACAGTGCCCCTGAGCTCCTTTCTTCAACTCGCTTTCTTGTGAGCTGGCCGCAACACCGCAGGATTGCTTCAGGCCCTAATCTGGTTCCGGCACGGCACGCTGATCCTTTGGTTAATTCCTCTTCTTGGTGGGAAATGAGAGTTAAATTTGCCCATCCAGACACCTCCAGCTAGTCTCTCATTGGTTCTCCCTATTCCTGTTCATCTTCCGCAGAAATTGCAAACTGGGCCAAACAGGAGGTTAAAGGTACTGACTCTCCAAGTCGGGAGAGTGTTAGTAAAGCATCTGCAATGTTGCACCCGAGTACCATGGGACGAGAACTGAGACATATTGGAACACGTCTCCCGATCACATGATTGATCATACTCTGGGTTCCACATGCATGCTTTAGCTGAAGGAAGAATCTCTTAAAGCTGGAGAGTTGAGACCCGTGGAATGGGTACCATGCAATATGACTTCAAAGGGTATTCGTTTGCTCACCGAACCTCTCCAATCCTATCACTGCTGCGTTTATGCCCCTGTACACACGCTTGATTCTCTTTTGGAGACATAGCAATCCATAGGTTTTAAGATACTTACTAGTCAGCTACATTCTTAGGCATTTAATATGGCGTGTTGAGTCCATTTCGTTGAGCAAGGAGTAGCTCTTGTCTATTACATGTTTGGCTTAAGGAACTTTATTTGTGCTCATTTCAATCTCTGGTTTTATGCAGCACCCCAACTCACCTTTCCCCTTAAGCAAGCATAAGTTGGTTTTCTAAATTTGAGACCCTCTTCTGTTTTGTAATCCAGTTCGTGTGTAGCCAAGTTTACATTCCATGTATTAGTGATATCTTATGATGTTTCTTTTTCTGTGTGACTTATTTCAGTTAGAATCATCATACCTGAATCCACTCATTATGCTGCTACGGGCCTGATGACATAGATTTCATTGCTGAGTGATATTGCATTGTACGTAAGTACCACAACTGCTTTATCCATTTTTCACTTTCTGTGATATTGAACTTGTACCGTAAACGAGGTTCTTGTAAACGGAGCCATCCCAAACAGTGGGGTGGCTGTGTCTTTTTCATTTTAATTTCCCTAAGCTATAGGACCATAAGTGGAAGTGCCCTAGGCTCTGTTGCTTTGTTTTTTAGATGTTTCAGGAAACACCATACACTTCTCCCTAGTGGCTGTTGGCAGTTTACATCCCGCCCATCAGCATAACAAGGCTCCCAGTTCTCCATGGCCTGTCCTGCCTTTCTGGATTTTACACTTTTTTCAGATGGCCCTTTTGACCAGGGGGAAGTGAGACTTCATTGTAGTGCAGATTTCCTTTGCAAGCTTGCTTGGTTGGCCAAAAAGGGCGTATGCGTTTTTTCCTGAATATATTCAGGAAAAAACGCATACGCCCTTTTTGGCCAAGTGCATCATTGTCGACGTTCTGCCTCTTTTCCTATGCTTTAAATGCAATTCCAGTCTACCTCCTGAAATCGGTTTCCTGCAATTCTGCCCCGCTTTCAAGTCCTCTTGGCAGGCTTACTTCAGTATATTTTTGGACGATAGCTGTCATTTATAACTCTGCAGGGTTGTGAATTACAGTTCCACTGAGCTCCTATCTTCAACTCGCTTTCTTGTGAGCTGGCCGCAACACCGCAGGATTGCTTCAGGCCCTAATCTGGTTCCGGCACGGCATGCTGAGCCTTTGGTTAATTCCTCTTCCTGGTGGGAAATGAGAGTTAAATTTTCCCGTCCAGACACCTCCAGCTAGTCTCTCATTGGTTCTCCCTATTCCTGTTCATCTTCTGCAGAAATTGCAAACTGGGCCAAACAGGAGATTAAAGGCACTGACTTTCCAATTCGGGAGAGTGTTAATAAAGCGTTTGGAATGTTGCACCCGAGTAACAGGGTACGAGAACTGAGACATATTTGAACACGTCTCCCGATCACACGGTTGATCATACTCTGGGTTCCACATGCCTGTTTTAGCTGAAGGAAGAATCCCTTAAACCTGGAGAGTTGAGACCCGTGGAATGGGTACCATGCAATGTGACTTCAAAGGGTCTTCATTTGCTCACCGAACCTCTCCAATCCTATCACTGCTGCGTTTATGCCCCTGTACACACGCTTGGTTCTCTTTCGGAGACATAGCAATCCATAGGTTTTAAGATACTTACTAGTCAGGTACATTCTTAGGCGTTTAATATGGGGTGTTGAGTCCATTTCGTTGAGCAAGGAGTAGCTCTTGTCTATTCCATATTTGGCTTAAGGAACTTTATCTGTGCTCATTTCAATCTCTGGTTTTATGCAGCTCCCCAACTCACCTTTCCCCTTAAGCAAGCATAAGTTGGTTTTCTAAATTTGAGACCTTGTTCTGTTTTGTAATCCAGTTCCTGTGTAGCCAAGTTTACATTCCGTGTATTAGTGATATCTTATGATGTTTCTTTTTCTGTTTGACTTATTTCAGTTAGAATCATCATACCTGAACCCAGTCATTTTCTGCTACAGGCCTGATGACATAGATTTCATTGCTGAGAGATATTGCATTGTATGTAAGTACCACAACTTCTTTATCCATTTTTCACTTTCTGTGATATTGATCTTGTACCATAAACGAGGTTCTTGTAAACAGAGCCGTCCCAAACTTTGGGGTGGCTGTGTGTTTTTGATTTTAATTTCCCTAAGCTATAGGACCATAAGTGTAAGTGCCCTAGGCTCTGTTGCTTTGTTTTTTAGATGTTTCAGGAAACACCATACACTTCTCCCTAGTGGCTGTTGGCAATTTACATCCTGCCCATCAGCATAGCAAGGCTCCCAGTTCTCCATTGCCTTTCCTGCCTTTCTGGATTTTACACTTTTTTCAGATGGTCCTTTTGACCAGGGAGGAAGTGAGACTTTAATGTAGTGCAGATTTCCTTTGCAAGCTTGCTTGGTTGGCCAAAAAGGGCGTATGCGTTGTTTCCTGAATATATTCAGGAAACAACGCATACGCACTTTTTGGCCAAGTACATCATTGTCGACGTTCTGCCTCTTTTCCTATGCTTTAAATGCAATTCCTGTCTACCTTCTGAAATCGGTTTCCTGCAATTCTGCCCCGCTTTCAAGTCCTCTTGGCAGCGTTACTTCAGTATATTTTTGGACGATTGCTGTCATTTATAACTCTGCAGGTTTGTGAATTACAGTGCCCCTGAGCTCCTTTCTTCAACTCGCTTTCTTGTGAGCTGGCCGCAACACCGCAGGATTGCTTCAGGCCCTAATCTGGTTCCGGCACGGCACGCTGATCCTTTGGTTAATTCCTCTTCTTGGTGGGAAATGAGAGTTATATTTGCCCATCCAGACACCTCCAGCTAGTCTCTCATTGGTTCTCCTTATTCCTGTTCATCTTCCGCAGAAATTGCAAACTGGTCCAAACAGGAGGTTAAAGGCACTGACTCTCCAAGTCGGGAGAGTGTTAGTAAAGCGTCTGGAATGTTACACCCGAGTACCAGGGGATGAAAACTGAGACATATTTGAACACGTCTCCCGATCACATGGTTTATCATAACCTGGTTTCCACATGTATGTTTTAGCTGAAGGAAGAATCCCTTAAAGCTGGAGAGTTGAGACCCTTGAAATGAGTACCATGCAATATGACTTCAAAGGGTCTTCATTTGCTCACTGAACCTCTCCAATCCTATCACTGCTGCGTTTATGCCCTTGTACACACGCTTGATTCTCTTTTGGAGACATAGCAATCCATAGGTTTTAAGATACTTACTAGTCAGGTACATTCTTAGCCGTTTAATATGGGGTGTTGAGTCCATTTCATTGAGCAAGGAGTAGCTCTTGTCTATTCCATATTTGGCTTAAGGAAATTTATCTGTGCTCATTTCAATCTCTGGTTTTATGTAGCACCCCAACTCACCTTTCCCCTTAAGCAAGCATAAGTTGGGTTTCTAAATTTGAGACCCTCTTCTGTTTTGTAATCCAGTTCCTGTGTAGCCAAGTTTACATTCCGTGTATTAGTGATATCTTATGATGTTTCTTTTTCTGTGTGACTTATTTCAGTGAGAATCATCATACCTGAATCCAGTCTATGCTGCTACGGGCCTGATGACATAGATTTCATTGCTGAGTGATATTGCATTGTACGTAACTACCACAACTACCACAACTTCTTTATCCATTTTTCACTTTCTGCGATATTGAACTTCTACCGTAAATGAGGTTCTTGTAAACAGAGAGGTCCCAAACTTTGGGGTGGCTGTGTCTTTTTGATTTTAATTTCCCTAAGCTATAGGACTATAAGTGGAAGTGCCCTAGGCTCTGTTGCTTTGTTTTTTAGATGTTTCAGGAAACACCATACACTTCTACGGAATGGCTGTTGGCAATTTACATCCCGCCCATCAGCATAACAAGGCTCCCAGTTCTCCATGGCCTGTCCTGCCTTTCTGGATTTTACACTTTTTTCAGATGGCCCTTTTGACGGGGGGGGAAGTGAGACTTCATTGTAGTGCAGATTTCCTTTGCAAGCTTGCTTGGTTGGCCAAAAAGGGCGTATGCGTTTTTTCCTGAATATATTCAAAAAAAAACGCATACGCCCTTTTTGGCCAAGTGCATCATTGTCGACCTTCTGCCTCTTTTCCTATGCTTTAAATGCAATTCCAGTCTACCTCCTGAAATCGGTTTCCTGCAATTCTGCCCGGCTTTCAAGTCCTCTTGGCAGCCTTACTTCAGTATATTTTTGGATGATAGCTGTCATTTAAAACTCTGCAGGTTTGTGAATTACAGTGCCCCTGAGCTCCTTTCTTCAACTCGCTTTCTTGTGAGCTGGCCGCAACACCGCAGGATTGCTTCAGGCCCTAATCTGGTTCCGGCATGGCACGCTGAGCCTTTGGTTAATTCCTCTTCCTGGTGGGAAATGAGAGTTAAATTTTCCCGTCCAGACACCTCCAGCTAGTCTCTCATTGGTTCTCCCTATTCCTGTTCATCTTCCGCGGAATTTGCAAACTGGGCCAAACAGGAGGTTAAAGGCACTGACTCTCCAAGTCGGGAGAGTGTTAGTAAAGCATCTGGAATGTTGCACCCGAGTACCAGGGGACGAGACCTGAGACATATTTCAACACGTCTCCCGATCACACGGTTGATCATACTCTGGGTTCCACATGCATGTTTTAGCTGAAGGAAGAATCCCTTAAACCTGGAGAGTTGAGACCCGTGGAATGGGTACCATGCAATATGACTTCAAAGGGTCTTCATTTGCTCACCAAAACTCTCCAATCCTATCACTGCTGCGTTTTTGCCCCTGTACTCACGATTGATTCACTTTCAGAGACATAGCAATCCATAGGTTTTAAGATACTTACTAGTCAGGTACATTATTAGGCGTTTAATATGGGGTTTTGAGTCCATTTCGTTGAGCAAGGAGTAGCTCTTGCCTATTACATATTTGGCTTAAGGAACTTTATCTGTGCTCATTTCAATCTCTGGTTTTATGCAGCACCCCAACTCACCTTTCCCCTTAAGCAAGCATAAGTTGATTTTCTAAATTTGGGACCATGTTCTGTTTTGAAATTCAGTTCCTGTGTAGCCAAGTTTACATTCCGTGTATTAGTGATATCTTATGATGTTTCTTTTTCTGTGTGACTTATTTCAGTTAGAATCATCATACCTGAATCCACTCATTATGCTGCTATGGGCCTGATGACATAGATGTCTTTGCTGAGTGATATTGCATTGCACATAAGTACCACAACTTCTTTATCCATTTTTCGCTTTATGCGATATTGAACTTGTACCGTAAACGAGTTTCTTGTAAACAGAGCCATCCCAAACTTTGGGATGGCTGTGTCTTTTTGATTTTAATTTCCCTAAGCTATAGGACCATAAGTGGAAGTGCCCTAGGCTCTGTTGCTTTGTTTTTTAGATGTTTCAGGAAACACCATACACTTCTCCCCAGTGGCTGTTGGCAATTTACATCCCGCCCATCAGCATAACAAGGCTCCCAGTTCTCCATGGCCTGTCCTGCCTTTCTGGATTTTACACTTTTTTCAGATGGCCCTTTTGACGGGGGGGGGGGGGGAAGTGAGACTTCATTGTAGTGCAGATTTCCTTTGCAAGCTTGCTTGGTTGGCCAAAAAGGGCGTATGCGTTTTTTCCTGAATATATTCAGGAAAAAACGCATACGCCCTTTTTGGCCAAGTGCATCATTGTCGACCTTCTGCCTCTTTTCCTATGCTTTAAATGCAATTCCAGTCTACCTCCTGAAATCGGTTTCCTGCAATTCTGCCCGGCTTTCAAGTCCTCTTGGCAGCCTTACTTCAGTATATTTTTGGATGATAGCTGTCATTTATAACTCTGCAGGTTTGTGAATTACAGTGCCCCTGAGCTCCTTTCTTCAACTCGCTTTCTTGTGAGCTGGCCGCAACACCGCAGGATTGCTTCAGGCCCTAATCTGGTTCCGGCATGGCACGCTGAGCCATTGGTTAATTCCTCTTCCTGGTGGGAAATGAGAGTTAAATTTTCCCGTCCAGACACCTCCAGCTAGTCTCTCATTGGTTCTCCCTATTCCTGTTCATCTTCCGCGGAATTTGCAAACTGGGCCAAACAGGAGGTTAAAGGCACTGACTCTCCAAGTCGGGAGAGTGTTAGTAAAGCATCTGGAATGTTGCACCCGAGTACCAGGGGACGAGAACTGAGACATATTTCAACACGTCTCCCGATCACACGGTTGATCATACTCTGGGTTCCACATGCATGTTTTAGCTGAAGGAAGAATCCCTTAAACCTGGAGAGTTGAGACCCGTGGAATGGGTACCATGCAATATGACTTCAAAGGGTCTTCATTTGCTCACCAAAACTCTCCAATCCTATCACTGCTGCGTTTTTGCCCCTGTACTCACGATTGATTCACTTTCAGAGACATAGCAATCCATAGGTTTTAAGATACTTACTAGTCAGGTACATTATTAGGCGTTTAATATCGGGTTTTGAGTCCATTTCGTTGAGCAAGGAGTAGCTCTTGTTTATTACATATTTGGCTTAAGGAACTTTATCTGTGCTCATTTCAATCTCTGGTTTTATGCAGCACCCCAACTCACCTTTCCCCTTAAGCAAGCATAAGTTGATTTTCTAAATTTGGGACCATGTTCTGTTTTGAAATTCAGTTCCTGTGTAGCCAAGTTTACATTCCGTGTATTAGTGATATCTTATGATGTTTCTTTTTCTGTGTGACTTATTTCAGTTAGAATCATCATACCTGAATCCACTCATTATGCTGCTATGGGCCTGATGACATAGATGTCATTGCTGAGTGATATTGCATTGTACGTAAGTACCACAACTTCTTTATCCATTTTTCGCTTTATGCGATATTGAACTTGTACCGTAAACGAGTTTCTTGTAAACAGAGCCATCCCAAACTTTGGGGTGGCTGTGTCTTTTTGATTTTAATTTCCCTAAGCTATAGGACCATAAGTGGAAGTGCCCTAGGCTCTGTTGCTTTGTTTTTTAGATGCTTCAGGAAACACCATACACTTCTCCCGAGTGGCTGTTGGCCATGTACATCCCGCCCATCAGCATAACAAGGCTCCCAGTTCTCCATGGCCTGTCCTGCCTTTCTGGATTTTACACTTTTTTCAGATGGCCCTTTTGACGGGGGGGAAGTGAGACTTTATTGTAGTGCAGATTTCCTTTGCAAGCTTGCTTGGTTGGCCAAAAAGGGCGTATGCGTTTTTTCCTGAATATATTCAGGAAAAAACGCATACGCCCTTTTTGGCCAAGTGCATCATTGTCGACCTTCTGCCTCTTTTCCTATGCTTTAAATGCAATTCCAGTCTACCTCCTGAAATCGGTTTCCTGCAATTCTGCCCGGCTTTCAAGTCCTCTTGGCAGCCTTACTTCAGTATATTTTTGGATGATAGCTGTCATTTATAACTCTGCAGGTTTGTGAATTACAGTGCCCCTGAGCTCCTTTCTTCAACTCGCTTTCTTGTGAGCTGGCCGCAACACCGCAGGATTGCTTCAGGCCCTAATCTGGTTCCGGCATGGCACGCTGAGCCTTTGGTTAATTCCTCTTCCTGGTGGGAAATGAGAGTTAAATTTTCCCGTCCAGACACCTCCAGCTAGTCTCTCATTGGTTCTCCCTATTCCTGTTCATCTTCCGTGGAATTTGCAAACTGGGCCAAACAGGAGGTTAAAGGCACTGACTCTCCAAGTCGGGAGAGTGTTAGTAAAGCATCTGGAATGTTGCACCCGAGTACCAGGGGACGAGAACTGAGACATATTTCAACACGTCTCCCGATCACACGGTTGATCATACTCTGGGTTCCACATGCATGTTTTAGCTGAAGGAAGAATCCCTTAAACCTGGAGAGTTGAGACCCGTGGAATGGGTACCATGCAATATGACTTCAAAGGGTCTTCATTTGCTCACCAAAACTCTCCAATCCTATCACTGCTGCGTTTTTGCCCCTGTACTCACGATTGATTCACTTTCAGAGACATAGCAATCCATAGGTTTTAAGATACTTACTAGTCAGGTACATTATTAGGCGTTTAATATGGGGTTTTGAGTCCATTTCGTTGAGCAAGGAGTAGCTCTTGTCTATTACATATTTGGCTTAAGGAACTTTATCCGTGCTCATTTCAATCTCTGGTTTTATGCAGCACCCCAACTCACCTTTCCCCTTAAGCAAGCATAAGATGATTTTCTAAATTTGGGACCATGTTCTGTTTTGAAATTCAGTTCCTGTGTAGCCAAGTTTACATTCCGTGTATTAGTGATATCTTATGATGTTTCTTTTTCTGTGTGACTTATTTCAGTTAGAATCATCATACCTGAATCCACTCATTATGCTGCTATGGGCCTGATGACATAGATGTCATTGCTGAGTGATATTGCATTGGACGTAAGTACCACAACTTCTTTATCCATTTTTCGCTTTATGCGATATTGAACTTGTACCGTAAACGAGTTTCTTGTAAACAGAGCCATCCCAAACTTTGGGGTGGCTGTGTCTTTTTGATTTTAATTTCCCTAAGCTATAGGACCATAAGTGGAAGTGCCCTAGGCTCTGTTGCTTTGTTTTTTAGATGCTTCAGGAAACACCATACACTTCTCCCGAGTGGCTGTTGGCAATTTACATCCCGCCCATCAGCATAACAAGGCTCCCAGTTCTCCATGGCCTGTCCTGCCTTTCTGGATTTTACACTTTTTTCAGATGGCCCTTTTGACGGGGGGGAAGTGAGACTTCATTGTAGTGCAGATTTCCTTTGCAAGCTTGCTTGGTTGGCCAAAAAGGGCGTATGCGTTTTTTCCTGAATATATTCAGGAAAAAACGCATACGCCCTTTTTGGCCAAGTGCATCATTGTCGACCTTCTGCCTCTTTTCCTATGCTTTAAATGCAATTCCAGTCTACCTCCTGAAATCGGTTTCCTGCAATTCTGCCCGGCTTTCAAGTCCTCTTGGCAGCCTTACTTCAGTATATTTTTGGATGATAGCTGTCATTTATAACTCTGCAGGTTTGTGAATTACAGTGCCCCTGAGCTCCTTTCTTCAACTCGCTTTCTTGTGAGCTGGCCGCAACACCGCAGGATTGCTTCAGGCCCTAATCTGGTTCCGGCATGGCACGCTGAGCCTTTGGTTAATTCCTCTTCCTGGTGGGAAATGAGAGTTAAATTTTCCCGTCCAGACACCTCCAGCTAGTCTCTCATTGGTTCTCCCTATTCCTGTTCATCTTCCGCGGAATTTGCAAACTGGGCCAAACAGGAGGTTAAAGGCACTGACTCTCCAAGTCGGGAGAGTGTTAGTAAAGCATCTGGAATGTTGCACCCGAGTACCAGGGGACGAAAACTGAGACATATTTCAACACGTCTCCCGATCACACGGTTGATCATACTCTGGGTTCCACATGCATGTTTTAGCTGAAGGAAGAATCCCTTAAACCTGGAGAGTTGAGACCCGTGGAATGGGTACCATGCAATGTGACTTCAAAGGGTCTTCATTTGCTCACCGAACCTCTCCAATCCTATCACTGCTGCATTTATGCCCCTGTACACACGCTTGGTTCTCTTTCGGAGACATAGCAATCCATAGGTTTTAAGATACTTACTAGTCAGGTACATTCTTAGGCGTTTAATATGGGGTGTTGAGTCCATTTCGTTGAGCAAGGAGTAGCTCTTGTCTATTACATATTTGGCTTAAGGAACTTGATCTGTGCTCATTTCAATCTCTGGTTTTATGCAGCACCCCAACTCACCTTTCCCCTTAAGCAAGCATAAGTTGGTTTTCTAAATTTGAGACCCTCTTCTGTTTTGTAATTCAGTGCCTGTGTAGCCAAGTTTACATTCCGTGTATTAGTGATATCTTATGACGTTTCTTTTTCTGTGTGACTTATTTCAGTTAGAATCATCATACCTGAATCCACTCATTATGCTGCTACGGGAATGA
The DNA here is from genome assembly GCF_937001465.1 of Orcinus orca. Taxonomy (NCBI): domain Eukaryota; kingdom Metazoa; phylum Chordata; class Mammalia; order Artiodactyla; family Delphinidae; genus Orcinus; species Orcinus orca. The sequence continues at coordinate 371,775 of NW_026043740.1, read as the reverse complement.
TGACATAGATTTCATTGCTGAGTGATATTGCATTGTACGTAAGTACCACAACTTCTTTATCCATTTTTCGCTTTCTGCGATATTGAACTTGTACCATAAACGAGGTTCTTGTAAACAGAGCCGTCCCAAACTTTGGGGTGGCTGTGTCTTTTTTATTTTAATTTCCCTAAGCTATATGACAATAAGTGGAAGTGCCCTAGGCTCTGTTGCTTTGTTTTTTAGATGTTTCAGGAAACACCATACACTTCTCCCGAGTGGCTGTTGGCAATTTACATCCCGCCCATCAGCATAACAAGGCTCCCAGTTCTCCATGGCCTGTCCTGCCTTTCTGGATTTTACACTTTTTTCAGATGATCCTTTTGACCGGGAGGGAAGTGAGACTTCAATGTAGTGCAGATTTCCTTTGCAAGCTTGCTTGGTTGGCCAAAAAGTGCGTATGCGTTTTTTCCTGAATATATTCAGGAAAAAACGCATACGCCCTTTTTGGCCAAGTGCATCATTGTGGACGTTCTGCCTCTTTTCCTATGCTTTAAATGCAATTGCAGTCTACCTCCTGAAATCGGTTTCCTGCAATTCTGCCCCGCTTTCAAGTCCTCTTGGCAGGCTTACTTCAGTATATTTTTGGACGATAGCTGTCATTTATAACTCTGCAGGTTTGTGAATTACAGTGCCCCTGAGCTCCTTTCTTCAACTCGCTTTCTTGTGAGCTGGCCGCAACACCGCAGGATTGCTTCAGGCCCTAATCTGGTTCCGGCACGGCACGCTGATCCTTTGGTTAATTCCTCTTCTTGGTGGGAAATGAGAGTTAAATTTGCCCATCCAGACACCTCCAGCTAGTCTCTCATTGGTTCTCCCTATTCCTGTTCATCTTCCGCAGAAATTGCAAACTGGGCCAAACAGGAGGTTAAAGGTACTGACTCTCCAAGTCGGGAGAGTGTTAGTAAAGCATCTGCAATGTTGCACCCGAGTACCATGGGACGAGAACTGAGACATATTGGAACACGTCTCCCGATCACATGATTGATCATACTCTGGGTTCCACATGCATGCTTTAGCTGAAGGAAGAATCTCTTAAAGCTGGAGAGTTGAGACCCGTGGAATGGGTACCATGCAATATGACTTCAAAGGGTATTCGTTTGCTCACCGAACCTCTCCAATCCTATCACTGCTGCGTTTATGCCCCTGTACACACGCTTGATTCTCTTTTGGAGACATAGCAATCCATAGGTTTTAAGATACTTACTAGTCAGCTACATTCTTAGGCATTTAATATGGCGTGTTGAGTCCATTTCGTTGAGCAAGGAGTAGCTCTTGTCTATTACATGTTTGGCTTAAGGAACTTTATTTGTGCTCATTTCAATCTCTGGTTTTATGCAGCACCCCAACTCACCTTTCCCCTTAAGCAAGCATAAGTTGGTTTTCTAAATTTGAGACCTCTTCTGTTTTGTAATCCAGTTCGTGTGTAGCCAAGTTTACATTCCATGTATTAGTGATATCTTATGATGTTTCTTTTTCTGTGTGACTTATTTCAGTTAGAATCATCATACCTGAATCCACTCATTATGCTGCTACGGGCCTGATGACATAGATTTCATTGCTGAGTGATATTGCATTGTACGTAAGTACCACAACTGCTTTATCCATTTTTCACTTTCTGTGATATTGAACTTGTACCGTAAACGAGGTTCTTGTAAACAGAGCCATCCCAAACATTGGGGTGGCTGTGTCTTTTTGATTTTAATTTCCCTAAGCTATAGGACCATAAGTGGAAGTGCCCTAGGCTCTGTTGCTTTGTTTTTTAGATGTTTCAGGAAACACCATACACTTCTCCCTAGTGGCTGTTGGCAGTTTACATCCCGCCCATCAGCATAACAAGGCTCCCAGTTCTCCATGGCCTGTCCTGCCTTTCTGGATTTTACACTTTTTTCAGATGGCCCTTTTGACCAGGGGGAAGTGAGACTTCATTGTAGTGCAGATTTCCTTTGCAAGCTTGCTTGGTTGGCCAAAAAGGGCGTATGCGTTTTTTCCTGAATATATTCAGGAAAAAACGCATACGCCCTTTTTGGCCAAGTGCATCATTGTCGACGTTCTGCCTCTTTTCCTATGCTTTAAATGCAATTCCAGTCTACCTCCTGAAATCGGTTTCCTGCAATTCTGCCCCGCTTTCAAGTCCTCTTGGCAGGCTTACTTCAGTATATTTTTGGACGATAGCTGTCATTTATAACTCTGCAGGGTTGTGAATTACAGTTCCACTGAGCTCCTATCTTCAACTCGCTTTCTTGTGAGCTGGCCGCAACACCGCAGGATTGCTTCAGGCCCTAATCTGGTTCCGGCACGGCATGCTGAGCCTTTGGTTAATTCCTCTTCCTGGTGGGAAATGAGAGTTAAATTTTCCCGTCCAGACACCTCCAGCTAGTCTCTCATTGGTTCTCCCTATTCCTGTTCATCTTCTGCAGAAATTGCAAACTGGGCCAAACAGGAGATTAAAGGCACTGACTTTCCAATTCGGGAGAGTGTTAATAAAGCGTTTGGAATGTTGCACCCGAGTAACAGGGTACGAGAACTGAGACATATTTGAACACGTCTCCCGATCACACGGTTGATCATACTCTGGGTTCCACATGCCTGTTTTAGCTGAAGGAAGAATCCCTTAAACCTGGAGAGTTGAGACCCGTGGAATGGGTACCATGCAATGTGACTTCAAAGGGTCTTCATTTGCTCACCGAACCTCTCCAATCCTATCACTGCTGCGTTTATGCCCCTGTACACACGCTTGGTTCTCTTTCGGAGACATAGCAATCCATAGGTTTTAAGATACTTACTAGTCAGGTACATTCTTAGGCGTTTAATATGGGGTGTTGAGTCCATTTCGTTGAGCAAGGAGTAGCTCTTGTCTATTCCATATTTGGCTTAAGGAACTTTATCTGTGCTCATTTCAATCTCTGGTTTTATGCAGCTCCCCAACTCACCTTTCCCCTTAAGCAAGCATAAGTTGGTTTTCTAAATTTGAGACCTTGTTCTGTTTTGTAATCCAGTTCCTGTGTAGCCAAGTTTACATTCCGTGTATTAGTGATATCTTATGATGTTTCTTTTTCTGTTTGACTTATTTCAGTTAGAATCATCATACCTGAACCCAGTCATTTTCTGCTACAGGCCTGATGACATAGATTTCATTGCTGAGAGATATTGCATTGTATGTAAGTACCACAACTTCTTTATCCATTTTTCACTTTCTGTGATATTGATCTTGTACCATAAACGAGGTTCTTGTAAACAGAGCCGTCCCAAACTTTGGGGTGGCTGTGTGTTTTTGATTTTAATTTCCCTAAGCTATAGGACCATAAGTGTATGTGCCCTAGGCTCTGTTGCTTTGTTTTTTAGATGTTTCAGGAAACACCATACACTTCTCCCTAGTGGCTGTTGGCAATTTACATCCTGCCCATCAGCATAGCAAGGCTCCCAGTTCTCCATTGCCTTTCCTGCCTTTCTGGATTTTACACTTTTTTCAGATGGTCCTTTTGACCAGGGAGGAAGTGAGACTTTAATGTAGTGCAGATTTCCTTTGCAAGCTTGCTTGGTTGGCCAAAAAGGGCGTATGCGTTGTTTCCTGAATATATTCAGGAAACAACGCATACGCACTTTTTGGCCAAGTACATCATTGTCGACGTTCTGCCTCTTTTCCTATGCTTTAAATGCAATTCCAGTCTACCTTCTGAAATCGGTTTCCTGCAATTCTGCCCCGCTTTCAAGTCCTCTTGGCAGCGTTACTTCAGTATATTTTTGGACGATTGCTGTCATTTATAACTCTGCAGGTTTGTGAATTACAGTGCCCCTGAGCTCCTTTCTTCAACTCGCTTTCTTGTGAGCTGGCCGCAACACCGCAGGATTGCTTCAGGCCCTAATCTGGTTCCGGCACGGCACGCTGATCCTTTGGTTAATTCCTCTTCTTGGTGGGAAATGAGAGTTATATTTGCCCATCCAGACACCTCCAGCTAGTCTCTCATTGGTTCTCCTTATTCCTGTTCATCTTCCGCAGAAATTGCAAACTGGTCCAAACAGGAGGTTAAAGGCACTGACTCTCCAAGTCGGGAGAGTGTTAGTAAAGCGTCTGGAATGTTACACCCGAGTACCAGGGGATGAAAACTGAGACATATTTGAACACGTCTCCCGATCACATGGTTTATCATAACCTGGTTTCCACATGTATGTTTTAGCTGAAGGAAGAATCCCTTAAAGCTGGAGAGTTGAGACCCTTGAAATGAGTACCATGCAATATGACTTCAAAGGGTCTTCATTTGCTCACTGAACCTCTCCAATCCTATCACTGCTGCGTTTATGCCCTTGTACACACGCTTGATTCTCTTTTGGAGACATAGCAATCCATAGGTTTTAAGATACTTACTAGTCAGGTACATTCTTAGCCGTTTAATATGGGGTGTTGAGTCCATTTCATTGAGCAAGGAGTAGCTCTTGTCTATTCCATATTTGGCTTAAGGAAATTTATCTGTGCTCATTTCAATCTCTGGTTTTATGTAGCACCCCAACTCACCTTTCCCCTTAAGCAAGCATAAGTTGGGTTTCTAAATTTGAGACCCTCTTCTGTTTTGTAATCCAGTTCCTGTGTAGCCAAGTTTACATTCCGTGTATTAGTGATATCTTATGATGTTTCTTTTTCTGTGTGACTTATTTCAGTGAGAATCATCATACCTGAATCCAGTCTATGCTGCTACGGGCCTGATGACATAGATTTCATTGCTGAGTGATATTGCATTGTACGTAACTACCACAACTACCACAACTTCTTTATCCATTTTTCACTTTCTGTGATATTGAACTTCTACCGTAAATGAGGTTCTTGTAAACAGAGAGGTCCCAAACTTTGGGGTGGCTGTGTCTTTTTGATTTTAATTTCCCTAAGCTATAGGACTATAAGTAGAAGTGCCCTAGGCTCTGTTGCTTTGTTTTTTAGATGTTTCAGGAAACATCTAAACATCTTTTGTATTACATATTTGGCTTAAGGAACTTTATCTGTGCTTATTTCAATCTCTGGTTTTATGCAGCACCCCAACTCACCTTTCCCCTTAAGCAAGCATAAGTTGGCTTTCTAAATTTGAGATCCTGTTCTGTTTTGTAATCCAGTTCCTGTGTAGCCAAGTTTACATTCCATGTATTAGTGATATCTTATGATGTTTCTTTTTCTGTGTGACTTATTTCAGTTAGAATCATCATACCTGAATCCACTCATTATGCTGCTATGGGCCTGATGACATAGATTTCATTGCTGAGTGATATTGCATTGTACGTAAGTACCACACCTTCTTTATCCATTTTTCACTTTCTGCGATATTGAACTTGTCCCGTAAAAGAGTTTCTTGTAAACAGAGCCGTCCCAAATTTAGGGGTGGCTGTGTCTTCTTGATTTTAATTTCCCTAAGCTATAGAACCATAAGTGGAAGTGCCCTAGGCTCTGTTGTTTTGTTTTTTAGATGTTTCAGGAAACACCGTACACTTCTCCCGAGTGGCTGTTGGCAATTTACATCCCGCCCATCAGCATAACAAGGCTCCCAGTTCTCCATGGCCTGTCCTGCCTTTCTGGATTTTACACTTTTTTCAGATGGCCCTTTTGACGGGGGGGAAGTGAGCCTTCATTGTAGTGCAGATTTCCTTTGCAAGCTTGCTTGGTTGGCCAAAAAGGGCGTATGCGTTTTTTCCTGAATATATTCAGGAAAAAACGCATACGCCCTTTTTGGCCAAGTGCATCATTGTCGACCTTCTGCCTCTTTTCCTATGCTTTAAATGCAATTCCAGTCTACCTCCTGAAATCGGTTTCCTGCAATTCTGCCCGGCTTTCAAGTCCTCTTGGCAGCCTTACTTCAGTATATTTTTGGATGATAGCTGTCATTTATAACTCTGCAGGTTTGTGAATTACAGTGCCCCTGAGCTCCTTTCTTCAACTCGCTTTCTTGTGAGCTGGCCGCAACACCGCAGGATTGCTTCAGGCCCTAATCTGGTTCCGGCATGGCACGCTGAGCCTTTGGTTAATTCCTCTTCCTGGTGGGAAATGAGAGTTAAATTTTCCCGTCCAGACACCTCCAGCTAGTCTCTCATTGGTTCTCCCTATTCCTGTTCATCTTCCGCGGAATTTGCAAACTGGGCCAAACAGGAGGTTAAAGGCACTGACTCTCCAAGTCGGGAGAGTGTTAGTAAAGCATCTGGAATGTTGCACCCGAGTACCAGGGGACGAGACCTGAGACATATTTCAACACGTCTCCCGATCACACGGTTGATCATACTCTGGGTTCCACATGCATGTTTTAGCTGAAGGAAGAATCCCTTAAACCTGGAGAGTTGAGACCCGTGGAATGGGTACCATGCAATATGACTTCAAAGGGTCTTCATTTGCTCACCAAAACTCTCCAATCCTATCACTGCTGCGTTTATGCCCCTGTACACACGATTGATTCACTTTCAGAGACATAGCAATCCATAGGTTTTAAGATACTTACTAGTCAGGTACATTATTAGGCGTTTAATATCGGGTTTTGAGTCCATTTCGTTGAGCAAGGAGTAGCTCTTGTTTATTACATATTTGGCTTAAGGAACTTTATCTGTGCTCATTTCAATCTCTGGTTTTATGCAGCACCCCAACTCACCTTTCCCCTTAAGCAAGCATAAGTTGATTTTCTAAATTTGGGACCATGTTCTGTTTTGAAATTCAGTTCCTGTGTAGCCAAGTTTACATTCCGTGTATTAGTGATATCTTATGATGTTTCTTTTTCTGTGTGACTTATTTCAGTTAGAATCATCATACCTGAATCCACTCATTATGCTGCTATGGGCCTGATGACATAGATGTCATTGCTGAGTGATATTGCATTGTACGTAAGTACCACAACTTCTTTATCCATTTTTCGCTTTATGCGATATTGAACTTGTACCGTAAACGAGTTTCTTGTAAACAGAGCCATCCCAAACTTTGGGGTGGCTGTGTCTTTTTGATTTTAATTTCCCTAAGCTATAGGACCATAAGTGGAAGTGCCCTAGGCTCTGTTGCTTTGTTTTTTAGATGCTTCAGGAAACACCATACACGTCTCCCGAGTGGCTGTTGGCAATGTACATCCCGCCCATCAGCATAACAAGGCTCCCAGTTCTCCATGGCCTGTCCTGCCTTTCTGGATTTTACACTTTTTTCAGATGGCCCTTTTGACGGGGGGGAAGTGAGACTTCATTGTAGTGCAGATTTCCTTTGCAAGCTTGCTTGGTTGGCCAAAAAGGGCGTATGCGTTTTTTCCTGAATATATTCAGGAAAAAACGCATACGCCCTTTTTGGCCAAGTGCATCATTGTCGACCTTCTGCCTCTTTTCCTATGCTTTAAATGCAATTCCAGTCTACCTCCTGAAATCTGTTTCCTGCAATTCTGCCCGGCTTTCAAGTCCTCTTGGCAGCCTTACTTCAGTATATTTTTGGATGATAGCTGTCATTTATAACTCTGCAGGTTTGTGAATTACAGTGCCCCTGAGCTCCTTTCTTCAACTCGCTTTCTTGTGAGCTGGCCGCAACACCGCAGGATTGCTTCAGGCCCTAATCTGGTTCCGGCATGGCACGCTGAGCCTTTGGTTAATTCCTCTTCCTGGTGGGAAATGAGAGTTAAATTTTCCCGTCCAGACACCTCCAGCTAGTCTCTCATTGGTTCTCCCTATTCCTGTTCATCTTCCGCGGAATTTGCAAACTGGGCCAAACAGGAGGTTAAAGGCACTGACTCTCCAAGTCGGGAGAGTGTTAGTAAAGCATCTGGAATGTTGCACCCGAGTACCAGGGGACGAGAACTGAGACATATTTCAACACGTCTCCCGATCACACGGTTGATCATACTCTGGGTTCCACATGCATGTTTTAGCTGAAGGAAGAATCCCTTAAACCTGGAGAGTTGAGACCCGTGGAATGGGTACCATGCAATATGACTTCAAAGGGTCTTCATTTGCTCACCAAAACTCTCCAATCCTATCACTGCTGCGTTTTTGCCCCTGTACTCACGATTGATTCACTTTCAGAGACATAGCAATCCATAGGTTTTAAGATACTTACTAGTCAGGTACATTATTAGGCGTTTAATATGGGGTTTTGAGTCCATTTCGTTGAGCAAGGAGTAGCTCTTGTCTATTACATATTTGGCTTAAGGAACTTTATCTGTGCTCATTTCAATCTCTGGTTTTATGCAGCACCCCAACTCACCTTTCCCCTTAAGCAAGCATTAGTTGATTTTCTAAATTTGGGACCATGTTCTGTTTTGAAATTCAGTTCCTGTGTAGCCAAGTTTACATTCCGTGTATTAGTGATATCTTATGATGTTTCTTTTTCTGTGTGACTTATTTCAGTTAGAATCATCATACCTGAATCCACTCATTATGCTGCTATGGGCCTGATGACATAGATGTCATTGCTGAGTGATATTGCATTGTACGTAAGTACCACAACTTCTTTATCCATTTTTCGCTTTATGCGATATTGAACTTGTACCGTAAACGAGTTTCTTGTAAACAGAGCCATCCCAAATTTTGGGGTGGCTGTGTCTTTTTGATTTTAATTTCCCTAAGCTATAGGACCATAAGTGGAAGTGCCCTAGGCTCTGTTGCTTTGTTTTTTAGATGTTTCAGGAAACACCATACACTTCTCCCGAGTGGCTGTTGGCAATGTACATCCCGCCCATCAGCATAACAAGGCTCCCAGTTCTCCATGGCCTGTCCTGCCTTTCTGGATTTTACACTTTTTTCAGATGGCCCTTTTGATGGGGGGGAAGTGAGACTTCATTGTAGTGCAGATTTCCTTTGCAAGCTTGCTTGGTTGGCCAAAAAGGGCGTATGCGTTTTTTCCTGAATATATTCAGGAAAAAATGCATACGCCCTTTTTGGCCAAGTGCATCATTGTCGACCTTCTGCCTCTTTTCCTATGCTTTAAATGCAATTCCAGTCTACCTCCTGAAATCGGTTTCGTGCAATTCTGCCCGGCTTTCAAGTCCTCTTGGCAGCCTTACTTCAGTATATTTTTGGATGATAGCTGTCATTTATAACTCTGCAGGTTTGTGAATTACAGTGCCCCTGAGCTCCTTTCTTCAACTCGCTTTCTTGTGAGCTGGCCGCAACACCGCAGGATTGCTTCAGGCCCTAATCTTGTTCCGGCATGGCACGCTGAGCCTTTGGTTAATTCCTCTTCCTGGTGGGAAATGAGAGTTAAATTTTCCCGTCCAGACACCTCCAGCTAGTCTCTCATTGGTTCTCCCTATTCCTGTTCATCTTCCGCGGAATTTGCAAACTGGGCCAAACAGGAGGTTAAAGGCACTGACTCTCCAAGTCGGGAGAGTGTTAGTAAAGCATCTGGAATGTTGCACCCGAGTACCAGGGGACGAGAACTGAGACATATTTCAACACGTCTCCCGATCACACGGTTGATCATACTCTGGGTTCCACATGCATGTTTTAGCTGAAGGAAGAATCCCTTAAACCTGGAGAGTTGAGACCCGTGGAATGGGTACCATGCAATATGACTTCAAAGGGTCTTCATTTGCTCACCAAAACTCTCCAATCCTATCACTGCTGCGTTTTTGCCCCTGTACTCACGATTGATTCACTTTCAGAGACATAGCAATCCATAGGTTTTAAGATACTTACTAGTCAGGTACATTATTAGGCGTTTAATATGGGGTTTTGAGTCCATTTCGTTGAGCAAGGAGTAGCTCTTGTCTATTACATATTTGGCTTAAGGAACTTTATCTGTGCTCATTTCAATCTCTGGTTTTATGCAGCACCCCAACTCACCTTTCCCCTTAAGCAAGCATAAGTTGATTTTCTAAATTTGGGACCATGTTCTGTTTTGAAATTCAGTTCCTGTGTAGCCAAGTTTACATTCCGTGTATTAGTGATATCTTATGATGTTTCTTTTTCTGTGTGACTTATTTCAGTTAGAATCATCATACCTGAATCCACTCATTATGCTGCTATGGGCCTGATGACATAGATGTCATTGCTGAGTGATATTGCATTGGACGTAAGTACCACAACTTCTTTATCCATTTTTCGCTTTATGCGATATTGAACTTGTACCGTAAACGAGTTTCTTGTAAACAGAGCCATCCCAAACTTTGGGGTGGCTGTGTCTTTTTGATTTTAATTTCCCTAAGCTATAGGACCATAAGTGGAAGTGCCCTAGGCTCTGTTGCTTTGATTTTTAGATGCTTCAGGAAACACCATACACTTCTCCCGAGTGGCTGTTGGCAATGTACATCCCGCCCATCAGCATAACAAGGCTCCCAGTTCTCCATGGCCTGTCCTGCCTTTCTGGATTTTACACTTTTTTCAGATGGCCCTTTTGACGGGGGGGAAGTGAGACTTCATTGTAGTGCAGATTTCCTTTGCAAGCTTGCTTGGTTGGCCAAAAAGGGCGTATGCGTTTTTTCCTGAATATATTCAGGAAAAAACGCATACGCCCTTTTTGGCCAAGTGCATCATTGTCGACCTTCTGCCTCTTTTCCTATGCTTTAAATGCAATTCCAGTCTACCTCCTGAAATCGGTTTCCTGCAATTCTGCCCGGCTTTCAAGTCCTCTTGGCAGCCTTACTTCAGTATATTTTTGGATGATAGCTGTCATTTATAACTCTGCAGGTTTGTGAATTACAGTGCCCCTGAGCTCCTTTCTTCAACTCGCTTTCTTGTGAGCTGGCCGCAACACCGCAGGATTGCTTCAGGCCCTAATCTGGTTCCGGCATGGCACGCTGAGCCTTTGGTTAATTCCTCTTCCTGGTGGGAAATGAGAGTTAAATTTTCCCGTCCAGACACCTCCAGCTAGTCTCTCATTGGTTCTCCCTATTCCTGTTCATCTTCCGCGGAATTTGCAAACTGGGCCAAACAGGAGGTTAAAGGCACTGACTCTCCAAGTCGGGAGAGTGTTAGTAAAGCATCTGGAATGTTGCACCCGAGTACCAGGGGACGAGAACTGAGACATATTTCAACACGTCTCCCGATCACACGGTTGATCATACTCTGGGTTCCACATGCATGTTTTAGCTGAAGGAAGAATCCCTTAAACCTGGAGAGTTGAGACCCGTGGAATGGGTACCATGCAATATGACTTCAAAGGGTCTTCATTTGCTCACCAAAACTCTCCAATCCTATCACTGCTGCGTTTTTGCCCCTGTACTCACGATTGATTCACTTTCAGAGAGATAGCAATCCATAGGTTTTAAGATACTTACTAGTCAGGTACATTATTAGGCGTTTAATATGGGGTTTTGAGTCCATTTCGTTGAGCAAGGAGTAGCTCTTGTCTATTACATATTTGGCTTAAGGAACTTTATCTGTGCTCATTTCAATCTCTGGTTTTATGCAGCACCCCAACTCACCTTTCCCCTTAAGCAAGCATAAGTTGATTTTCTAAATTTGGGACCATGTTCTGTTTTGAAATTCAGTTCCTGTGTAGCCAAGTTTACATTCCGTGTATTAGTGATATCTTATGATGTTTCTTTTTCTGTGTGACTTATTTCAGTTAGAATCATCATACCTGAATCCACTCATTATGCTGCTATGGGCCTGATGACATAGATGTCATTGCTGAGTGATATTGCATTGTACGTAAGTACCACAACTTCTTTATCCATTTTTCGCTTTATGCGATATTGAACTTGTACCGTAAACGAGTTTCTTGTAAACAGAGCCATCCCAAACTTTGGGGTGGCTGTGTCATTTTGATTTTAATTTCCCTAAGCTATAGGACCATAAGTGGAAGTGCCCTAGGCTCTGTTGCTTTGTTTTTTAGATGTTTCAGGAAACACCATAAACTTCTCCCGAGTGGCTGTTTGCAATGTACATCCCGCCCATCAGCATAACAAGGCTCCCAGTTCTCCATGGCCTGTCCTGCCTTTCTGGATTTTACACTTTTTTCAGATGGCCCTTTTGACGGGGGGGGGGGGGGGGGAAGTGAGACTTCATTGTAGTGCAGATTTCCTTTGCAAGCTTGCTTGGTTGGCCAAAAAGGGCGTATGCGTTTTTTCCTGAATATATTCAGGAAAAAACGCATACGCCCTTTTTGGCCAAGTGCATCATTGTCGACCTTCTGCCTCTTTTCCTATGCTTTAAATGCAATTCCAGTCTACCTCCTGAAATCGGTTTCCTGCAATTCTGCCCGGCTTTCAAGTCCTCTTGGCAGCCTTACTTCAGTATATTTTTGGATGATAGCTGTCATTTATAACTCTGCAGGTTTGTGAATTACAGTGCCCCTGAGCTCCTTTCTTCAACTCGCTTTCTTGTGAGCTGGCCGCAACACCGCAGGATTGCTTCAGGCCCTAATCTGGTTCCGGCATGGCACGCTGAGCCTTTGGTTAATTCCTCTTCCTGGTGGGAAATGAGAGTTAAATTTTCCCGTCCAGACACCTCCAGCTAGTCTCTCATTGGTTCTCCCTATTCCTGTTCATCTTCCGCGGAATTTGCAAACTGGGCCAAACAGGAGGTTAAAGGCACTGACTCTCCAAGTCGGGAGAGTGTTAGTAAAGCATCTGGAATGTTGCACCCGAGTACCAGGGGACGAGAACTGAGACATATTTCAACACGTCTCCCGATCACACGGTTGATCATACTCTGGGTTCCACATGCATGTTTTAGCTGAAGGAAGAATCCCTTAAACCTGGAGAGTTGAGACCCGTGGAATGGGTACCATGCAATATGACTTCAAAGGGTCTTCATTTGCTCACCAAAACTCTCCAATCCTATCACTGCTGCGTTTTTGCCCCTGTACTCACGATTGATTCACTTTCAGAGACATAGCAATCCATAGGTTTTAAGATACTTACTAGTCAGGTACATTATTAGGCGTTTAATATGGGGTTTTGAGTCCATTTCGTTGAGCAAGGAGTAGCTCTTGTCTATTACATATTTGGCTTAAGGAACTTTATCTGTGCTCATTTCAATCTCTGGTTTTATGCAGCACCCCAACTCACCTTTCCCCTTAAGCAAGCATAAGTTGATTTTCTAAATTTGGGACCATGTTCTGTTTTGAAATTCAGTTCCTGTGTAGCCAAGTTTACATTCCGTGTATTAGTGATATCTTATGATGTTTCTTTTTCTGTGTGACTTATTTCAGTTAGAATCATCATACCTGAATCCACTCATTATGCTGCTATGGGCCTGATGACATAGATGTCATTGCTGAGTGATATTGCATTGTACGTAAGTACCACAACTTCTTTATCCATTTTTCGCTTTATGCGATATTGAACTTGTACCGTAAACGAGTTTCTTGTAAACAGAGCCATCCCAAACTTTGGGGTGGCTGTGTCATTTTGATTTTAATTTCCCTAAGCTATAGGACCATAAGTGGAAGTGCCCTAGGCTCTGTTGCTTTGTTTTTTAGATGTTTCAGGAAACACCATAAACTTCTCCCGAGTGGCTGTTTGCAATGTACATCCCGCCCATCAGCATAACAAGGCTCCCAGTTCTCCATGGCCTGTCCTGCCTTTCTGGATTTTACACTTTTTTCAGATGGCCCTTTTGACGGGGGGGGGGGGGGGGGGAAGTGAGACTTCATTGTAGTGCAGATTTCCTTTGCAAGCTTGCTTGGTTGGCCAAAAAGGGCGTATGCGTTTTTTCCTGAATATATTCAGGAAAAAACGCATACGCCCTTTTTGGCCAAGTGCATCATTGTCGACCTTCTGCCTCTTTTCCTATGCTTTAAATGCAATTCCAGTCTACCTCCTGAAATCGGTTTCCTGCAATTCTGCCCGGCTTTCAAGTCCTCTTGGCAGCCTTACTTCAGTATATTTTTGGATGATAGCTGTCATTTATAACTCTGCAGGTTTGTGAATTACAGTGCCCCTGAGCTCCTTTCTTCAACTCGCTTTCTTGTGAGCTGGCCGCAACACCGCAGGATTGCTTCAGGCCCTAATCTGGTTCCGGCATGGCACGCTGAGCCTTTGGTTAATTCCTCTTCCTGGTGGGAAATGAGAGTTAAATTTTCCCGTCCAGACACCTCCAGCTAGTCTCTCATTGGTTCTCCCTATTCCTGTTCATTTTCCACGGAATTTGCAAACTGGGCCAAACAGGAGGTTAAAGGCACTGACTCTCCAAGTCGGGAGAGTGTTAGTAAAGCATCTGGAATGTTGCACCCGAGTACCAGGGGACGAGAACTGAGACATATTTCAACACGTCTCCCGATCACACGGTTGATCATACTCTGGGTTCCACATGCATGTTTTAGCTGAAGGAAGAATCCCTTAAACCTGGAGAGTTGAGACCCGTGGAATGGGTACCATGCAATATGACTTCAAAGGGTCTTCATTTGCTCACCAAAACTCTCCAATCCTATCACTGCTGCGTTTTTGCCCCTGTACTCACGATTGATTCACTTTCAGAGACATAGCAATCCATAGGTTTTAAGATACTTACTAGTCAGGTACATTATTAGGCGTTTAATATGGGGTTTTGAGTCCATTTCGTTGAGCAAGGAGTAGCTCTTGTCTATTACATATTTGGCTTAAGGAACTTTATCTGTGCTCATTTCAATCTCTGGTTTTATGCAGCACCCCAACTCACCTTTCCCCTTAAGCAAGCATAAGTTGGTTTTCTAAATTTGGGACCATGTTCTGTTTTGAAATTCAGTTCCTGTGTAGCCAAGTTTACATTCCGTGTATTAGTGATATCTTATGATGTTTCTTTTTCTGTGTGACTTATTTCAGTTAGAATCATCATACCTGAATCCACTCATTATGCTGCTATGGGCCTGATGACATAGATGTCATTGCTGAGTGATATTGCATTGTACGTAAGTACCACAACTTCTTTATCCATTTTTCGCTTTATGCGATATTGAACTTGTACCGTAAACGAGTTTCTTGTAAACAGAGCCATCCCAAACTTTGGGGTGGCTGTGTCTTTTTGATTTTAATTTCCCTAAGCTATAGGACCATAAGTGGAAGTGCCCTAGGCTCTTTTGCTTTGTTTTTTAGATGTTTCAGGAAACACCATACACTTCTCCCGAGTGGCTGTTGGCAAGTTACATCCCGCCCATCAGCATAACAAGGCTCCCAGTTCTCCATGGCCTGTCCTGCCTTTCTGGATTTTACACTTTTTTCAGATGGCCCTTTTGACGGGGGGGAAGTGAGACTTCATTGTAGTGCAGATTTCCTTTGCAAGCTTGCTTGGTTGGCCAAAAAGGGCGTATGCGTTTTTTCCTGAATATATTCAGGAAAAAACGCATACGCCCTTTTTGGCCAAGTGCATCATTGTCGACCTTCTGCCTCTTTTCCTATGCCTTAAATGCAATTCCAGTCTACCTCCTGAAATCGGTTTCCTGCAATTCTGCCTGGCTTTCAAGTCCTCTTGGCAGCCTTACTTCAGTATATTTTTGGATGATAGCTGTCATTTATAACTCTGCAGGTTTGTGAATTACAGTGCCCCTGAGCTCCTTTCTTCAACTCGCTTTCTTGTGAGCTGGCCGCAACACCGCAGGATTGCTTCAGGCCCTAATCTGGTTCCGGCATGGCACGCTGAGCCTTTGGTTAATTCCTCTTCCTGGTGGGAAATGAGAGTTAAATTTTCCCGTCCAGACACCTCCAGCTAGTCTCTCATTGGTTCTCCCTATTCCTGTTCATCTTCCGTGGAATTTGCAAACTGGGCCAAACAGGAGGTTAAAGGCACTGACTCTCCAAGTCGGGAGAGTGTTAGTAAAGCATCTGGAATGTTGCACCCGAGTACCAGGGGACGAGAACTGAGACATATTTCAACACGTCTCCCGATCACACGGTTGATCATACTCTGGGTTCCACATGCATGTTTTAGCTGAAGGAAGAATCCCTTAAACCTGGAGAGTTGAGACCCGTGGAATGGGTACCATGCAATATGACTTCAAAGGGTCTTCATTTGCTCACCAAAACTCTCCAATCCTATCACTGCTGCGTTTTTGCCCCTGTACTCACGATTGATTCACTTTCAGAGACATAGCAATCCATAGGTTTTAAGATACTTACTAGTCAGGTACATTATTAGGCGTTTAATATGGGGTTTTGAGTCCATTTCGTTGAGCAAGGAGTAGCTCTTGTCTATTACATATTTGGCTTAAGGAACTTTATCTGTGCTCATTTCAATCTCTGGTTTTATGCAGCACCCCAACTCACCTTTCCCCTTAAGCAAGCATAAGTTGATTTTCTAAATTTGGGACCATGTTCTGTTTTGAAATTCAGTTCCTGTGTAGCCAAGTTTACATTCCGTGTATTAGTGATATCTTATGATGTTTCTTTTTCTGTGTGACTTATTTCAGTTAGAATCATCATACCTGAATCCACTCATTATGCTGCTATGGGCCTGATGACATAGATGTCATTGCTGAGTGATATTGCATTGTACGTAAGTACCACAACTTCTTTATCCATTTTTCGCTTTATGCGATATTGAACTTGTACCGTAAACGAGTTTCTTGTAAACAGAGCCATCCCAAACTTTGGGGTGGCTGTGTCTTTTTGATTTTAATTTCCCTAAGCTATAGCACCATAAGTGGAAGTGCCCTAGGCTCTGTTGCTTTGTTTTTTAGATGTTTCAGGAAACACCATACACTTCTCCCGAGTGGCTGTTGGCAATTTACATCCCGCCCATCAGCATAACAAGGCTCCCAGTTCTCCATGGCCTGTCCTGCCTTTCTGGATTTTACACTTTTTTCAGATGGCCCTTTTGATGGGGGGGAAGTGAGACTTCATTGTAGTGCAGATTTCCTTTGCAAGCTTGCTTGGTTGGCCAAAAAGGGCGTATGCGTTTTTTCCTGAATATATTCAGGAAAAAACGCATATGCCCTTTTTGGCCAAGTGCATCATTGTCGACCTTCTGCCTCTTTTCCTATGCTTTAAATGCAATTCCAGTCTACCTCCTGAAATCGGTTTCCTGCAATTCTGCCCGGCTTTCAAGTCCTCTTGGCAGCCTTACTTCAGTATATTTTTGGATGATAGCTGTCATTTATAACTCTGCAGGTTTGTGAATTACAGTGCCCCTGAGCTCCTTTCTTCAACTCGCTTTCTTGTGAGCTGGCCGCAACACCGCAGGATTGCTTCAGGCCCTAATCTGGTTCCGGCATGGCACGCTGAGCCTTTGGTTAATTCCTCTTCCTGGTGGGAAATGAGAGTTAAATTTTCCCGTCCAGACACCTCCAGCTAGTCTCTCATTGGTTCTCCCTATTCCTGTTCATCTTCCGCGGAATTTGCAAACTGGGCCAAACAGGAGGTTAAAGGCACTGACTCTCCAAGTCGGGAGAGTGTTAGTAAAGCATCTGGAATGTTGCACCCGAGTACCAGGGGACGAGAACTGAGACATATTTCAACACGTCTCCCGATCACACGGTTGATCATACTCTGGGTTCCACATGCATGTTTTAGCTGAAGGAAGAATCCCTTAAACCTGGAGAGTTGAGACCCGTGGAATGGGTACCATGCAATATGACTTCAAAGGGTCTTCATTTGCTCACCAAAACTCTCCAATCCTATCACTGCTGCGTTTTTGCCCCTGTACTCACGATTGATTCACTTTCAGAGACATAGCAATCCATAGGTTTTAAGATACTTACTAGTCAGGTACATTATTAGGCGTTTAATATGGGGTTTTGAGTCCATTTCGTTGAGCAAGGAGTAGCTCTTGTCTATTACATATTTGGCTTAAGGAACTTTATCTGTGCTCATTTCAATCTCTGGTTTTATGCAGCACCCCAACTCACCTTTCCCCTTAAGCAAGCATAAGTTGGTTTTCTAAATTTGGGACCATGTTCTGTTTTGAAATTCAGTTCCTGTGTAGCCAAGTTTACATTCCGTGTATTAGTGATATCTTATGATGTTTCTTTTTCTGTGTGACTTATTTCAGTTAGAATCATCATACCTGAATCCACTCATTATGCTGCTATGGGCCTGATGACATAGATGTCATTGCTGAGTGATATTGCATTGTACGTAAGTACCACAACTTCTTTATCCATTTTTCGCTTTATGCGATATTGAACTTGTACCGTAAACGAGTTTCTTGTAAACAGAGCCATCCCAAACTTTGGGGTGGCTGTGTCTTTTTGATTTTAATTTCCCTAAGCTATAGGACCATAAGTGGAAGTGCCCTAGGCTCTGTTGCTTTGTTTTTTAGATGTTTCAGGAAACACCATACACTTCTCCCGAGTGGCTGTTGGCAATTTACATCCCGCCCATCAGCATAACAAGGCTCCCAGTTCTCCATGGCCTGTCCTGCCTTTCTGGATTTTACACTTTTTTCAGATGGCCCTTTTGACGGGGGGGAAGTGAGACTTCATTGTAGTGCAGATTTCCTTTGCAAGCTTGCTTGGTTGGCCAAAAAGGGCGTATGCGTTTTTTCCTGAATATATTCAGGAAAAAACGCATACGCCCTTTTTGGCCAAGTGCATCATTGTCGACCTTCTGCCTCTTTTCCTATGCTTTAAATGCAATTCCAGTCTACCTCCTGAAATCGGTTTCCTGCAATTCTGCCCGGCTTTCAAGTCCTCTTGGCAGCCTTACTTCAGTATATTTTTGGATGATAGCTGTCATTTATAACTCTGCAGGTTTGTGAATTACAGTGCCCCTGAGCTCCTTTCTTCAACTCGCTTTCTTGTGAGCTGGCCGCAACACCGCAGGATTGCTTCAGGCCCTAATCTGGTTCCGGCATGGCACGCTGAGCCTTTGGTTAATTCCTCTTCCTGGTGGGAAATGAGAGTTAAATTTTCCCATCCAGACACCTCCAGCTAGTCTCTCATTGGTTCTCCCTATTCCTGTTCATCTTCCACGGAATTTGCAAACTGGGCCAAACAGGAGGTTAAAGGCACTGACTCTCCAAGTCGGGAGAGTGTTAGTAAAGCATCTGGAATGTTGCACCCGAGTACCAGGGGACGAGAACTGAGACATATTTCAACACGTCTCCCGATCACACGGTTGATCATACTCTGGGTTCCACATGCATGTTTTAGCTGAAGGAAGAATCCCTTAAACCTGGAGAGTTGAGACCCGTGGAATGGGTACCATGCAATATGACTTCAAAGGGTCTTCATTTGCTCACCAAAACTCTCCAATCCTATCACTGCTGCGTTTTTGCCCCTGTACTCACGATTGATTCACTTTCAGAGACATAGCAATCCATAGGTTTTAAGATACTTACTAGTCAGGTACATTATTAGGCGTTTAATATGGGGTTTTGAGTCCATTTCGTTGAGCAAGGAGTAGCTCTTGTCTATTACATATTTGGCTTAAGGAACTTTATCTGTGCTCATTTCAATCTCTGGTTTTATGCAGCACCCCAACTCACCTTTCCCCTTAAGCAAGCATAAGTTGGTTTTCTAAATTTGGGACCATGTTCTGTTTTGAAATTCAGTTCCTGTGTAGCCAAGTTTACATTCCGTGTATTAGTGATATCTTATGATGTTTCTTTTTCTGTGTGACTTATTTCAGTTAGAATCATCATACCTGAATCCACTCATTATGCTGCTATGGGCCTGATGACATAGATGTCATTGCTGAGTGATATTGCATTGTACGTAAGTACCACAACTTCTTTATCCATTTTTCGCTTTATGCGATATTGAACTTGTACCGTAAACGAGTTTCTTGTAAACAGAGCCATCCCAAACTTTGGGGTGGCTGTGTCTTTTTGATTTTAATTTCCCTAAGCTATAGGACCATAAGTGGAAGTGCCCTAGGCTCTGTTGCTTTGTTTTTTAGATGTTTCAGGAAACACCATACACTTCTCCTGAGTGGCTGTTGGCAATTTACATCCCGCCCATCAGCATAACAAGGCTCCCAGTTCTCAATGGCCTGTCCTGCCTTTCTGGATTTTGCACTTTTTTCAGATGGCCCTTTTGACGGGGGGGAAGTGAGACTTCATTGTAGTGCAGATTTCCTTTGCAAGCTTGCTTGGTTGGCCAAAAAGGGCGTATGCGTTTTTTCCTGAATATATTCAGGAAAAAACGCATACGCCCTTTTTGGCCAAGTGCATCATTGTCGACCTTCTGCCTCTTTTCCTATGCCTTAAATGCAATTCCAGTCTACCTCCTGAAATCGGTTTCCTGCAATTCTGCCCGGCTTTCAAGTCCTCTTGGCAGCCTTACTTCAGTATATTTTTGGATGATAGCTGTCATTTATAACTCTGCAGGTTTGTGAATTACAGTGCCCCTGAGCTCCTTTCTTCAACTCGCTTTCTTGTGAGCTGGCCGCAACACCGCAGGATTGCTTCAGGCCCTAATCTGGTTCCGGCATGGCACGCTGAGCCTTTGGTTAATTCCTCTTCCTGGTGGGAAATGAGAGTTAAATTTTCCCGTCCAGACACCTCCAGCTAGTCTCTCATTGGTTCTCCCTATTCCTGTTCATCTTCCGCGGAATTTGCAAACTGGGCCAAACAGGAGGTTAAAGGCACTGACTCTCCAAGTCCGGAGAGTGTTAGTAAAGCATCTGGAATGTTGCACCCGAGTACCAGGGGACGAGAACTGAGACATATTTCAACACGTCTCCCGATCACACGGTTGATCATACTCTGGGTTCCACATGCATGTTTTAGCTGAAGGAAGAATCCCTTAAACCTGGAGAGTTGAGACCCGTGGAATGGGTACCATGCAATATGACTTCAAAGGGTCTTCATTTGCTCACCAAAACTCTCCAATCCTATCACTGCTGCGTTTTTGCCCCTGTACTCACGATTGATTCACTTTCAGAGACATAGCAATCCATAGGTTTTAAGATACTTACTAGTCAGGTACATTATTAGGCATTTAATATGGGGTTTTGAGTCCATTTCGTTGAGCAAGGAGTAGCTCTTGTCTATTACATATTTGGCTTAAGGAACTTTATCTGTGCTCATTTCAATCTCTGGTTTTATGCAGCACCCCAACTCACCTTTCCCCTTAAGCAAGCATAAGTTGATTTTCTAAATTTGGGACCATGTTCTGTTTTGAAATTCAGTTCCTGTGTAGCCAAGTTTACATTCCGTGTATTAGTGATATCTTATGATGTTTCTTTTTCTGTGTGACTTATTTCAGTTAGAATCATCATACCTGAATCCACTCATTATGCTGCTATGGGCCTGATGACATAGATGTCATTGCTGAGTGATATTGCATTGTACGTAAGTACCACAACTTCTTTATCCATTTTTCGCTTTATGCGATATTGAACTTGTACCGTAAACGAGTTTCTTGTAAACAGAGCCATCCCAAACTTTGGGGTGGCTGTGTCTTTTTGATTTTAATTTCCCTAAGCTATAGGACCATAAGTGGAAGTGCCCTAGGCTCTGTTGCTTTGTTTTTTAGATGTTTCAGGAAACACCATAAACTTCTCCCGAGTGGCTGTTGGCAATTTACATCCTGCCCATCAGCATAACAAGGCTCCCAGTTCTCCATGGCCTGTCCTGCCTTTCTGGATTTTACACTTTTTTCAGATGGCCCTTTTGACGGGGGGGAAGTGAGACTTCATTGTAGTGCAGATTTCCTTTGCAAGCTTGCTTGGTTGGCCAAAAAGGGCGTATGCGTTTTTTCCTGAATATATTCAGGAAAAAACGCATACGCCCTTTTTGGCCAAGTGCATCATTGTCGACCTTCTGCCTCTTTTCCTATGCTTTAAATGCAATTCCAGTCTACCTCCTGAAATCGGTTTCCTGCAATTCTGCCCGGCTTTCAAGTCCTCTTGGCAGCCTTACTTCAGTATATTTTTGGATGATAGCTGTCATTTATAACTCTGCAGGTTTGTGAATTACAGTGACCCTGAGCTCCTTTCTTCAACTCGCTTTCTTGTGAGCTGGCCGCAACACCGCAGGATTGCTTCAGGCCCTAATCTGGTTCCGGCATGGCACGCTGAGCCTTTGGTTAATTCCTCTTCCTGGTGGGAAATGAGAGTTAAATTTTCCCGTCCAGACACCTCCAGCTAGTCTCTCATTGGTTCTCCCTATTCCTGTTCATCTTCCGCGGAATTTGCAAACTGGGCCAAACAGGAGGTTAAAGGCACTGACTCTCCAAGTCGGGAGAGTGTTAGTAAAGCATCTGGAATGTTGCACCCGAGTACCAGGGGACGAGAACTGAGACATATTTCAACACGTCTCCCGATCACACGGTTGATCATACTCTGGGTTCCACATGCATGTTTTAGCTGAAGGAAGAATCCCTTAAACCTGGAGAGTTGAGACCCGTGGAATGGGTACCATGCAATATGACTTCAAAGGGTCTTCATTTGCTCACCAAAACTCTCCAATCCTATCACTGCTGCGTTTTTGCCCCTGTACTCACGATTGATTCACTTTCAGAGACATAGCAATCCATAGGTTTTAAGATACTTACTAGTCAGGTACATTATTAGGCGTTTAATATGGGGTTTTGAGTCCATTTCGTTGAGCAAGGAGTAGCTCTTGTCTATTACATATTTGGCTTAAGGAACTTTATCTGTGCTCATTTCAATCTCTGGTTTTATGCAGCACCCCAACTCACCTTTCCCCTTAAGCAAGCATAAGTTGATTTTCTAAATTTGGGACCATGTTCTGTTTTGAAATTCAGTTCCTGTGTAGCCAAGTTTACATTCCGTGTATTAGTGATATCTTATGATGTTTCTTTTTCTGTGTGACTTATTTCAGTTAGAATCATCATACCTGAATCCACTCATTATGCTGCTATGGGCCTGATGACATAGATGTCATTGCTGAGTGATATTGCATTGTACGTAAGTACCACAACTTCTTTATCCATTTTTCGCTTTATGCGATATTGAACTTGCACCGTAAACGAGTTTCTTGTAAACAGAGCCATCCCAAACTTTGGGGTGGCTGTGTCTTTTTGATTTTAATTTCCCTAAGCTATAGGACCATAAGTGGAAGTGCCCTAGGCTCTGTTGCTTTGTTTTTTAGATGTTTCAGGAAACACCATACACTTCTCCCTAGTGGCTGTTGGCAATTTACATCCTGCCCATCAGCATAACAAGGCTCCCAGTTCTCCATGGCCTGTCCTGCCTTTCTGGATTTTACACTTTTTTCAGATGGCCCTTTTGACGGGGGGGAAGTGAGACTTCATTGTAGTGCAGATTTCCTTTGCAAGCTTGCTTGGTTGGCCAAAAAGGGCGTATGCGTTTTTTCCTGAATATATTCAGGAAAAAACGCATACGCCCTTTTTGGCCAAGTGCATCATTGTCGACCTTCTGCCTCTTTTCCTATGCCTTAAATGCAATTCCAGTCTACCTCCTGAAATCGGTTTCCTGCAATTCTGCCCGGCTTTCAAGTCCTCTTGGCAGCCTTACTTCAGTATATTTTTGGATGATAGCTGTCATTTATAACTCTGCAGGTTTGTGAATTACAGTGCCCCTGAGCTCCTTTCTTCAACTCGCTTTCTTGTGAGCTGGCCGCAACACCGCAGGATTGCTTCAGGCCCTAATCTGGTTCCGGCATGGCACGCTGAGCCTTTGGTTAATTCCTCTTCCTGGTGGGAAATGAGAGTTAAATTTTCCCGTCCAGACACCTCCAGCTAGTCTCTCATTGGTTCTCCCTATTCCTGTTCATCTTCCGCGGAATTTGCAAACTGGGCCAAACAGGAGGTTAAAGGCACTGACTCTCCAAGTCCGGAGAGTGTTAGTAAAGCATCTGGAATGTTGCACCCGAGTACCAGGGGACGAGAACTGAGACATATTTCAACACGTCTCCCGATCACACGGTTGATCATACTCTGGGTTCCACATGCATGTTTTAGCTGAAGGAAGAATCCCTTAAACCTGGAGAGTTGAGACCCGTGGAATGGGTACCATGCAATATGACTTCAAAGGGTCTTCATTTGCTCACCAAAACTCTCCAATCCTATCACTGCTGCGTTTTTGCCCCTGTACTCACGATTGATTCACTTTCAGAGACATAGCAATCCATAGGTTTTAAGATACTTACTAGTCAGGTACATTATTAGGCATTTAATATGGGGTTTTGAGTCCATTTCGTTGAGCAAGGAGTAGCTCTTGTCTATTACATATTTGGCTTAAGGAACTTTATCTGTGCTCATTTCAATCTCTGGTTTTATGCAGCACCCCAACTCACCTTTCCCCTTAAGCAAGCATAAGTTGATTTTCTAAATTTGGGACCATGTTCTGTTTTGAAATTCAGTTCCTGTGTAGCCAAGTTTACATTCCGTGTATTAGTGATATCTTATGATGTTTCTTTTTCTGTGTGACTTATTTCAGTTAGAATCATCATACCTGAATCCACTCATTATGCTGCTATGGGCCTGATGACATAGATGTCATTGCTGAGTGATATTGCATTGTACGTAAGTACCACAACTTCTTTATCCATTTTTCGCTTTATGCGATATTGAACTTGTACCGTAAACGAGTTTCTTGTAAACAGAGCCATCCCAAACTTTGGGGTGGCTGTGTCTTTTTGATTTTAATTTCCCTAAGCTATAGGACCATAAGTGGAAGTGCCCTAGGCTCTGTTGCTTTGTTTTTTAGATGTTTCAGGAAACACCATACACTTCTCCCGAGTGGCTGTTGGCAATTTACATCCTGCCCATCAGCATAACAAGGCTCCCAGTTCTCCATGGCCTGTCCTGCCTTTCTGGATTTTACACTTTTTTCAGATGGCCCTTTTGACGGGGGGGAAGTGAGACTTCATTGTAGTGCAGATTTCCTTTGCAAGCTTGCTTGGTTGGCCAAAAAGGGCGTATGCGTTTTTTCCTGAATATATTCAGGAAAAAACGCATACGCCCTTTTTGGCCAAGTGCATCATTGTCGACCTTCTGCCTCTTTTCCTATGCTTTAAATGCAATTCCAGTCTACCTCCTGAAATCGGTTTCCTGCAATTCTGCCCGGCTTTCAAGTCCTCTTGGCAGCCTTACTTCAGTATATTTTTGGATGATAGCTGTCATTTATAACTCTGCAGGTTTGTGAATTACAGTGCCCCTGAGCTCCTTTCTTCAACTCGCTTTCTTGTGAGCTGGCCGCAACACCGCAGGATTGCTTCAGGCCCTAATCTGGTTCCGGCATGGCACGCTGAGCCTTTGGTTAATTCCTCTTCCTGGTGGGAAATGAGAGTTAAATTTTCCCGTCCAGACACCTCCAGCTAGTCTCTCATTGGTTCTCCCTATTCCTGTTCATCTTCCGTGGAATTTGCAAACTGGGCCAAACAGGAGGTTAAAGGCACTGACTCTCCAAGTCGGGAGAGTGTTAGTAAAGCATCTGGAATGTTGCACCCGAGTACCAGGGGACGAGAACTGAGACATATTTCAACACGTCTCCCGATCACACGGTTGATCATACTCTGGGTTCCACATGCATGTTTTAGCTGAAGTAAGAATCCCTTAAACCTGGAGAGTTGAGACCCGTGGAATGGGTACCATGCAATATGACTTCGAAGGGTCTTCATTTGCTCACCAAAACTCTCCAATCCTATCACTGCTGCGTTTTTGCCCCTGTACTCACGATTGATTCACTTTCAGAGACATAGCAATCCATAGGTTTTAAGATACTTACTAGTCAGGTACATTATTAGGCGTTTAATATGGGGTTTTGAGTCCATTTCGTTGAGCAAGGAGTAGGTCTTGTCTATTACATATTTGGCTTAAGGAACTTTATCTGTGCTCATTTCAATCTCTGGTTTTATGCAGCACCCCAACTCACCTTTCCCCTTAAGCAAGCATAAGTTGGTTTTCTAAATTTGGGACCATGTTCTGTTTTGAAATTCAGATCCTGTGTAGCCAAGTTTACATTCCGTGTATTAGTGATATCTTATGATGTTTCTTTTTCTGTGTGACTTATTTCAGTTAGAATCATCATACCTGAATCCACTCATTATGCTGCTATGGGCCTGATGACATAGATGTCATTGCTGAGTGATATTGCATTGTACGTAAGTACCACAACTTCTTTATCCATTTTTCGCTTTATGCGATATTGAACTTGCACCGTAAATGAGTTTCTTGTAAACAGAGCCATCGCAAACTTTGGGGTGGCTGTGTCTTTTTGATTTTAATTTCCCTAAGCTATAGGACCATAAGTGGAAGTGCCCTAGGCTCTGTTGCTTTGTTTTTTAGATGTTTCAGGAAACACCATACACTTCTCCCGAGTGGCTGTTGGCAATTTACATCCCGCCCATCAGCATAACAAGGCTCCCAGTTCTCCATGGCCTGTCCTGCCTTTCTGGATTTTACACTTTTTTCAGATGGCCCTTTTGACGGGGGGAAGTGAGACTTCATTGTAGTGCAGATTTCCTTTGCAAGCTTGCTTGGTTGGCCAAAAAGGGCGTATGCGTTTTTTCCTGAATATATTCAGGAAAAAACGCATACGCCCTTTTTGGCCAAGTGCATCATTGTCGACCTTCTGCCTCTTTTCCTATGCTTTAAATGCAATTCCAGTCTACCTCCTGAAATCGGTTTCCTGCAATTCTGCCCGGCTTTCAAGTCCTCTTGGCAGCCTTACTTCAGTATATTTTTGGATGATAGCTGTCATTTATAACTCTGCAGGTTTGTGAATTACAGTGCCCCTGAGCTCCTTTCTTCAACTCGCTTTCTTGTGAGCTGGCCGCAACACCGCAGGATTGCTTCAGGCCCTAATCTGGTTCCGGCATGGCACGCTGAGCCTTTGGTTAATTCCTCTTCCTGGTGGGAAATGAGAGTTAAATTTTCCCGTCCAGACACCTCCAGCTAGTCTCTCATTGGTTCTCCCTATTCCTGTTCATCTTCCGCGGAATTTGCAAACTGGGCCAAACAGGAGGTTAAAGGCACTGACTCTCCAAGTCGGGAGAGTGTTAGTAAAGCATCTGGAATGTTGCACCCGAGTACCAGGGGACGAGAACTGAGACATATTTCAACACGTCTCCCGATCACACGGTTGATCATACTCTGGGTTCCACATGCATGTTTTAGCTGAAGGAAGAATCCCTTAAACCTGGAGAGTTGAGACCCGTGGAATGGGTACCATGCAATATGACTTCAAAGGGTCTTCATTTGCTCACCAAAACTCTCCAATCCTATCACTGCTGCGTTTTTGCCCCTGTACTCACGATTGATTCACTTTCAGAGACATAGCAATCCATAGGTTTTAAGATACTTACTAGTCAGGTACATTATTAGGCGTTTAATATGGGGTTTTGAGTCCATTTCGTTGAGCAAGGAGTAGCTCTTGTCTATTACATATTTGGCTTAAGGAACTTTATCTGTGCTCATTTCAATCTCTGGTTTTATGCAGCACCCCAACTCACCTTTCCCCTTAAGCAAGCATAAGTTGGTTTTCTAAATTTGGGACCATGTTCTGTTTTGAAATTCAGTTCCTGTGTAGCCAAGTTTACATTCCGTGTATTAGTGATATCTTATGATGTTTCTTTTTCTGTGTGACTTATTTCAGTTAGAATCATCATACCTGAATCCACTCATTATGCTGCTATGGGCCTGATGACATAGATGTCATTGCTGAGTGATATTGCATTGTACGTAAGTACCACAACTTCTTTATCCATTTTTCGCTTTATGCGATATTGAACTTGTACCGTAAACGAGTTTCTTGTAAACAGAGCCATCCCAAACTTTGGGGTGGCTGTGTCTTTTTGATTTTAATTTCCCTAAGCTATAGGACCATAAGTGGAAGTGCCCTAGGCTCTGTTGCTTTGTTTTTTAGATGTTTCAGGAAACACCATACACTTCTCCCGAGTGGCTGTTGGCAATTTACATCCCGCCCATCAGCATAACAAGGCTCCCAGTTCTCAATGGCCTGTCCTGCCTTTCTGGATTTTACACTTTTTTCAGATGGCCCTTTTGACGGGGGGGAAGTGAGACTTCATTGTAGTGCAGATTTCCTTTGCAAGCTTGCTTGGTTGGCCAAAAAGGGCGTATGCGTTTTTTCCTGAATATATTCAGGAAAAAACGCATACGCCCTTTTTGGCCAAGTGCATCATTGTCGACCTTCTGCCTCTTTTCCTATGCCTTAAATGCAATTCCAGTCTACCTCCTGAAATCGGTTTCCTGCAATTCTGCCCGGCTTTCAAGTCCTCTTGGCAGCCTTACTTCAGTATATTTTTGGATGATAGCTGTCATTTATAACTCTGCAGGTTTGTGAATTACAGTGCCCCTGAGCTCCTTTCTTCAACTCGCTTTCTTGTGAGCTGGCCGCAACACCGCAGGATTGCTTCAGGCCCTAATCTGGTTCCGGCATGGCACGCTGAGCCTTTGGTTAATTCCTCTTCCTGGTGGGAAATGAGAGTTAAATTTTCCCGTCCAGACACCTCCAGCTAGTCTCTCATTGGTTCTCCCTATTCCTGTTCATCTTCCGCGGAATTTGCAAACTGGGCCAAACAGGAGGTTAAAGGCACTGACTCTCCAAGTCGGGAGAGTGTTAGTAAAGCATCTGGAATGTTGCACCCGAGTACCAGGGGACGAGAACTGAGACATATTTCAACACGTCTCCCGATCACACGGTTGATCATACTCTGGGTTCCACATGCATGTTTTAGCTGAAGGAAGAATCCCTTAAACCTGGAGAGTTGAGACCCGTGGAATGGGTACCATGCAATATGACTTCAAAGGGTCTTCATTTGCTCACCAAAACTCT